>NW_024545483.1:600000-931239 GCF_018152505.1 Drosophila elegans | reverse complement strand
AGCATTTGACGCGGTGTCTCATGCTGCAGTCACTAACACCATGACTGCCTATGGACTACCAAAAGATTTTGTCGACTACGTACAGAAGACGTACGAGGGCGGCGGCACCACTCTCAACGGAGAAGGATGGATGTCAGAGGAATTCGTCCCTGCTAGAGGTGTTAAGCAGGGTGACCCTCTGTCTCCTATACTATTTAATCTGATCATTGATCGGTTACTTAGATCCCTCCCCAACGAGATTGGTGACAAACTTGGAAACACTATGACAAACGCGGCCGCGTTTGCAGACGATTTGGTCCTATTTGCGGAAACTCGAATGGGGCTTCAAGCATTGTTGGATCATACAGTAGGCTTTTTGGCCTATGTTGGACTCAACCTTAATGCTGATAAGTGTTTTACTATCAGCATTAAGGGTCAACCAAAACAGAAATGTACGGTCGTAGATCGACACGTATTTCGTATTGGTTTGAACGAGTGTCCAGCATTGAAGCGTACAGACGAGTGGAAGTATTTAGGTATCATATTTAATGCAAATGGGAGAGTTCGATACAATCCAGCCGAGGACCTAGGTCCAAAGCTGATGAGATTGACACGAGCTCCCCTAAAACCACAACAGAAGTTATTTGCACTTAGAACGATCCTTATCCCACAGCTCTATCACAAGTTGACCCTTGGGAGTGTGACGATAGGAAGGAAGTTTTAAGGAAGTTTGACAAACTTGTACGATTCTATGTGAGAAGATGGTTAAGTCTTCCACTGGATGTGCCGGTAGCATTCATTCACGCCCCCCATGTATGTGGAGGACTCGGGATTCCATCAATAAGATGGATGGCACCGATGCTTCGTTTAAGAAGATTGAGCAGTATAAAATGGCCTCATCTCGAACAAACCGAGATAGCTAGCTCTTTCATCGAAGACGAAAAGCGGAGGGCCCGAGTTAGATTACTAGCGGAACATTCAGAATTGCTATCGCGTCCAGCAATAGAAAAGTACTTCGCAAATAGATTGTACATGTCTGTTGATGGTAGCGGTCTCCGTGAAGCAGAGCATTATGCCCCGCAACACGGATGGGTAAGTCAACCCACGCGTTTGCTAACAGGAAAGGAATATTTGAACGGAATTCGAATACGGATAAATGCCCTACCTTCAAAGTCGTGTACTACGAGGGGAAGGCACGAATTGGATCGACAGTGTCGTGCAGGATGTGATGCTTCCGAAACAACAAACCACATCATGCAGAAATGCTACCGAACGCATGGGAGGCGGGTAGCTAGACACAACTGCGTAGTAAATTCAATCAAGGTGGGACTTGAGAGAAGAGGCTGCGTGGTCATTGTTGAACCAAGTCTGCATTGCGAATCCGGCTTGAATAAACCAGACCTGGTAGTAATCCGAGATAATCGCATTCATGTGATTAACGCTCAGGTTTTGACAGACGGACAATCGATTGATGAAGCGCACCAACGCAAAATCAAGAGATATGACAGACCGGACATACGAACGGAATTGCGGCGACGATTCGGAGCGATTTGTGAAATAGAGTTTCACTCGGCAACTGTAAACTGGAGAGGAATCTGGAGTGGTCAATCGGTAAAACGCTTGATAGCGACGGACCTCCTCTCCAGGCACGAATCACATATGATAAGTATCCGAGTGATACGAGGAAGTCATAACTGCTTCACACAGTTTATGTGCCTCAGCGGATACATACGTGGTGGACGTAGCTGATATATCTGGTTCATATCATTGCCTGCTACCTTGGCATTAAAAATTCTGGAAACAAAAAGGTATAAACACGATATGTGTCGGAAACAATCGAACTCGTATCTATGAAGATTTTCCATCCTCGCGTCAAAAAAAAAAAAAAAAAATAGCCAAATGCCTCGTCATCTAATTAGTGACGCGCATGAGATTCTTACTGTCCCTATCAGACGTGTTTTTTGTGCGCTCCGGTTGTGATTTTCGGTTACGTGAGAAGTAGTCGGAATTAAAGCTTAAAAAGTGAATTGCCTGAAAGGGGTTCACTCGGGAAAGACTTGGTGCATTTTTAGAGTTAGTGCGTTGCGTATTTTCGCGAAAAATCGAGTTTTTCGGTCGGAAATTTTCCACTTGCGCCACGTGCAAGTTGGGAAAAGAGAGCGCATCGCTCTCTGAGAGAGAGCAGTGCTGTGCGGAGTCAGCTGTTGAACAGCTGTTTAGCGGGTGTGTGTGCCGGCTAACTACGGAGTTGCCACATCGTTCGGCTGGATCGAGTATCGGGTATTGGTAAGTGCACAAACTTTTTAATACCGAGAAAGACCGATAGATGGCGTCGGTGCACCCTCCAGAGGGCGCCAATATGGAGCTGTCAGACAGCGATTTGAGCGTGAGCAGTCGGGCAAGCAGTGCCAATAGAGGTCGCTCAAAAGGCAAGCGCACTAAAGCGCCGCCGAAGTCTGCTTCGCAGGCTAAGGTAGCTGCTATGCGCGGAGAGATGGGTCTGCCGAAGCCGGATTTGGAGGAGACGCTGTCCTCGCTTGAGGGGCCGTCAACGTCCAAGGCTGCTCTCGTCGCTCCCGCTGCCAGCGTTGCTGTGAACACTGCAACCAGTGCTGCAGCTGTTGTACCCCCCCCGTGTACTGCCCATGTAGCCCCTGCTGCCGAATTTGCTGTCCCCACTGCGCCCACCGACGCTAACTCGATGCCGAAGCATCGTCTCGATGCTGCGTCGAGGGTCGCTAGCGAGCTCTCCCAAATAAGGGACGAGTTCGTGACCAATGTGGTGGCGTCAAAGCTGAACTCGGTGCAAGCTAGCGCAATGATGCGTAGCCTAAACAGGTACGAGGAAATGGTGTTTTCGCTGGCAACGCGTAACGCCGTCCTCGAGGAGATGAGTAAGCGGCAATCGCTTGCTCCTCCTACGCCCATCGTTGCGCCAGCTGTGGTCCCATTGCCGCCTACCAGATATACGGCTGCGTATCCGAGCCGGTTCCTGCGCCGAGGAAGCCTCGTGAGACTTCGTCTGCTGTTGTTGTCAGCAAAGACCCAAGTGTCACGGGTAACCAGGTTGCGGACAAGGTGCGCAAGGAGATCGCCCCTACGCTCGGAGTTCGCCTGCACGAGGTGAGAGGGCTTGCGCGTGGCGGTGCCATAATCCGCACCCCCTCGTCAGGAGAAATTCGGAAGGTCGTTGCGAGTAAGAGGTTCGGCGAAGTTGGCCTGGAGGTACAACAGAACCCTGCGCAGCGACCCAAAGTGGTGGTCAGCAATGTGGATACCGCTACGACGCCGGCGGAATTCATGAAGGAGCTCTACAAGAATAATTTCGCCGAAGTGATGGACTTGGCTTCCTTTGAAAAAGCGGTGCACCTGGAGAAGCCGTGGACTGCAGCTGATGGCGCCACAGTAAACGTGACGCTTGAAGTGAATTCCACTGTTTTGGAGATACTGGACGGAGGCAAGGCATATATCAGCTGGTTTCCTTATAACTGCCGAGCGCTGGTGCGCACATATGCGTGCCACAGATGCGTTGGCTTTGACCACAAAGTCGCGCAGTGCCGGTATAAGGAGAACGTGTGCCGCCAGTGCGGACAGACCGGCCACAGTGCGCGAGGCTGCACGAATCCGACGGACTGTCGAAATTGCCGATTCAAGGGCTACCCGTCGGGGCATCATATGCTGTCGCCGGGTTGCCCTGTGTATGCGGCGGTGCTGGCGAGGGTGAATGCTAAACATTATTGTTTAGCTTCATCCAAGCAAACTGTGGTCGTGGCGAAGTTGCGATGTCCGACGCTCTAGTCAGAATGCGACAGTCAAATTGCCTGTTCGCACTGCTACAGGAGCCGTACCTCGGAGACGAGTTTTTGAAAAAACTGCCCGCAAGGCAAAGGGTCTTTTCGGATCCGAGTGGAAACGCAGCCATTGCTGTGGACCATCACGATGTCATCTGCATGTCAGTGGATTCCCTCACCAATGATCTTGGCGTATGCGTGAGGCTGCAAGGGAGTTTTGGCTCAATCTTCCTTTGCTCCGCATACTGCCGGTTCGGTTTCCCGCTAGAGCCGTACCTCAGATATATGGATGCGTTCACACGATCCCTGGGGGCGTGTGTACAAGATTTGCCGAGGCCGCAAGCGGACGGAGATTGGGTGCCTGCGTGTAAATGGCGAGCTGGTCCCCGATTGGGGTGACTGTGCGCGAGTGCTCCTTCGTAACTTTTTCCCAGTTGCGGAGTCTGATGCACCGATTGTCTTACCGCAGGATGTCCCACCGACCCTTGAAGTGGCTGAGATTGCTGCCTGTGTCGCCAAGCTGAAGAGCAAACGCTCTCCCGGCATGGACGGCATCAATGGCACAATCTGCAAGGCAGTCTGGCGCGCCATTCCTGAGCACCTAACGGCGTTGTTTTCCCGCTGTATTCGGTTGGGGTACTTTCCCAGTGAGTGGAAGTGTCCACGTGTAGTGGCACTGCTCAAGGGACCCAACAAGAATAAATGTGAGCCATCCTCCTATCGGGGGATATGCTTGCTTCCAGTTTTTGGAAAGGTGCTGGAGGCCATCATGGTTGATCGTGTGAAAAAAGTTCTTCCGGAAGGATGCAGATGGCAGTTCGGTTTTCGCCAAGGACGATGTGTGGAGGATGCTTGGAGACACGTTATGAGCAGCGTTCGTGCCTCCCCGGCAGTATACGTGCTCGGAATATTCGTGGACTTCAAAGGAGCATTCGACAACGTCGAATGGAGTGCTGCACTGCGCCGCCTAGATGCCGTGGGATGCCGAGAAATGAGCTTGTGGCAGAGCTTTTCTCCGGCCGGGGCGCAACGATCAGAAGCAGTTATGGGACAGTCAATGTCTTCGTAACTAGAGGTTGCCCGCAGGGGTCAATCAGTGGCCCATTAATATGGCACATTCTGATGGATGCACTGCTACAGCGCCTTGAACCGTACTGCACTTTGAGTGCGTACGCGGATGATCTGTTGCTACTCGTCGAAGGAAACAATCGAAGAGATCTAGAGGAAAAAGGAGCGCAACTAATGTCCATCGTAGAAACATGGGGAGCGGAAATTGGCGTTGCCGTTTCCACCAGCAAGACGGTTATAATGCTGTTAAAGGGGTATCTTAACAGGAGTCCTTCGGTAAGATTTGCGGGAGAAAATCTACCATATGTTAGCAGTTGCCGGTACCTTGGCATCACAGTCAGCGAGCGCATGAGTTTTCTCAAGCACATCGTAATGCTAAAGAAGCGAATGGCTGGAGTCGTTGGAGCATTGACGCGTGTGCTTCGAGCTGACTTGGGATTCAGTCATCGAGCCAGGCGGACTATATATGCCGGACTCATGGCGCCATGCGCGCTATTTGGTGCCTGGGTATGGTACGCCACGGCAAGGCAAGTAGTCGCAAAAATGCGGCTAAATGCCTGCCAAAGGCTGATCCTTGTTGGAAGTCTTCCGGTATGCCGAACAGTGTCAACCCTGGCACTGCAGGTGCTTGCTGGAGCTCCTCCGTTTGACTTGGCTGCTATGAAAATAGCAGTCAAATACAAACTTGTACGTGGATACCCGCTGGAGGAGTACGACTGGACCTACGGCGAAGACCTCACAGGTCTAAGCTGGAAGGAAAGAATGGTGCGAATAGACGATTGCCTACTGCTGGACTGGCAGGACGGATGGGACGATGTTGATGCGCCAGGACGGGTGACCAACAGATTCATACCGGATGTCAGGCTCATCTATCGGAACCCAAATTTTGGGTTCTCGATGCATACAGGATTCTTTCTTACAGGGCACGGATCGTTTAATGCATTTCTGCATAGGAGAGCCCTCAGTGATACTGCCGCATGCTCATGTGGCGATCCAAATGAGGACTGGGAGCACATTTTATGTGATTGTCCATTATATGCAGACTTATATGCGGCGCGTTGGCGAAAACTGGACATTCGAAGGAATTCTGGAGAACGAGGATAGGATGCAGCGATTGACGGAGTTTGCCAAGAAGATGTTCGACCGCAGGCGGGGCCCTTAGCCCAACCTCCTTGCTGTGTGGTTAGCGGCGAAGAATACTGCCACAGCTCGTCATTGCTTGTCGTAGGAGGCGACTAATATTGCACAGGGGCACCCTATCCGGGCTTGTCGGAGCCAAAGGGGGAGGGCCTACCGAGCCCTTAATTTCGGTACCACGGGTTGGGCAGCTCCAAGGCTGCCCATTGAGGTTGGCCCCCTTGTGGGAGTATCGTGGTGGCTGTGGTTGACACCCATATCGCGGGTAGAACTCTCGGGTTCGACGTGGAGTTGCGTTATACAACTCGGGTGCTGTGACCCATAGAGCAGTAGAGATTTTAGATGATCTGGCCCCTCAGCAAGGGGGAGTGGTTGCCCGACAAGTAAACAAGTAATACATAGCTATAGCTTCTAGTCCGGGGCGTTGGTCTGGCGCTTAATCTAGACATATGCACTATATACTCACTTGCGGGTGTGTTATGTACTCACTTGTGGGTGCATGATGTATCAACTTATGGGTATATTAGAGTGCCGTGGTTGTAATCCCTTCAGTGTGGAACACGCCACGTAAAATAAGTATCGGAGAGATCTGATTTATACACATGTCCCTATCTATTGGTCTTGGAAAGTTTCGGTGAGCGGACGTGTTTTTCGTGCGCTCCTGCCTGTTTTTCGATATTGACTAAAGTTCGCGGAATTTAATTTCAAAAACTGTATAGTTCGAAAGTGCTCAAAAAAGTAAGCGTTCGGTGCATTTTTCGCGTTTGTGCGTTAAGTATTTTCGCGAAAAATCGCAGTTTTCTGCTGAAAATTTTCCACTTGCGCCCCGTGCAATTTGGAAAAAGTGAGCGCGTCGCTCTCTGAGAGAGAGCAGTGCTGTGCCACGTCAGCTGTTGAGCAGCTGTTTAGCGGGTGTGTGTCCCGGCTATACCTGGAGTTGCCACCTCGTTGGCGGGAGTGTGTATCGGCTTTGGTGAGTAGACTATTCAAAAACCGAAATCGATAATTAGCTCAACCAGATGGCGTCGGCTATCCCGAAAGGGGGAGCCACTATGAGCGCTTCAGAAAGCGAGATGTCGGCGTGTAGCAGATCAAGCAGCGCGACGAGGGACGTAGGCAGAGATCGCCGTAAAGGCAAACGCGGCAAGGGTACGCCGCGGGATGCCTCGCAGGCAAAAGTTGTTGCTGTCCTTGGCGCAACTGGTGGCCCGGAGCCGATGCTCGAGGAGACCCTCTCCTCATTGGAGGAGCAGGGGATGTCGCATGCAGCCATGGAGGCTGCTGAGATTGCTGCTGCGAACGCTGCCGCAAAGGCTGCCTTGAAGGCTACTCCGGATGCTACTGATAATGTTGCTGCGAAGGCTGTGGATGATGCCGCAGCTAGGAACGCTGCAATTTTGGCCCAGGCCAGCTTGGACTCCGCTGTTTTGACTGGGAAGGGAGCCTCGGTAACGACGGCCGTCCACGCGGCCGAAATACCGAAGTCCAGCGCAACCAATGTCGTCGGCGCCGGTCACGCCGCTATTCTTTTTGAGCTATCCACAGCTCAGAAGATGGCTAGGCGTGGCATGCTCTTGATGAGCCAGGAGCAAGCGAGCTGGATGCCGGAAGCATTAAGTCGCTGCGACGAACTAGTCGTGGCACTAATGTTGCGCTGCGGATCACTGGAGTCCCGCCTGGCCATGCCGCCACCAGCTGCCCCTAAGGTTGCCTCATATGCAGCCACTGCTGCTCTGGGCGCGCACCATGTTGCCCCTCAAGCTGTCCAGTCGCCCCCGTTGCTGCCCCACGAATAGCGAAAATTCGCGAAACGTGGTCAGCAGTAGTGTCCTGCGACGACCCGGCGCTGTCAGGAAGACAGATTGCTGAGAAGGTCAGAAAGAAAGTTGCTCCAGCCCTTGGAGTAAGGGTGCACGAGGTGCGAGAACTTAAGCGAGGTGGTGCGATAATTCGCACCCCATCGCAGGTGGAGCTAACCAAAGTGGTTGCCTCCACTAAGTTCGCCGAGGTGGGCCTTAAAGTGGCGAAGAACCCCGCGGAGAAAGCGAGGGTAACGGTGTTTGACGTAGACACCTCAGTGGGTCCTGAGGAGTTTATGTTGGAGCTTAAGGAGAAGAATTTTGAGGACTTACCTCTAAAGGATTTTCAAAAGGCAGTGCACCTGGCGACAAAGCCCTGGTCTGCAGCCGACGGTGCCACTGTCAATGTGGCACTGGAAGTGAACGATGAGGCGCTGGCGGTGCTTGATGTAGGCAGAGTCTATATCAAGTGGTTCTCATACCGATGCCGATCGCTGGTCCGCACCTATGCTTGCCATAGGTGTGTTGGATTTGACCACAAGGTGCAGAACTGCCGTCAGTGCGGAGAGAGCGGCCACACCGCAGCGAAGTGCACCAAACCGGTGGACTGCCGAAACTGCCGCCATAAGGGGCTGCCCTCGGGGCATTATATGCTCTCGGGTGCATGCCCGATAAACGGCGCGGTGCTAGCGAGGGTGCAGGCTAGACGCTGATCCAGGAGCCCTACGTGGACTACAGAGGAGAAATCGTCGGATTTCCTGCTGACATGCGTATCTTTAAGGACACCAACAGCAAGGCTGCCATCGCTGTTGGCGACCCAGATGTCATATGCATGCCGATTGCACAACTGACAACGACGCTCGGAGTATGCGTGAGAGTCACGGGAAGATATGGCACAATCTTCTTGTGCTCCGTATACTGCCGTTTTGGAGCGGATATCAATCCCTACATCGGATACCTGGATGAGGTTCTGCTGCTGGCCAGCAGGAACCCCACTATCCTCGGCCTAGATGCGAACGCAGTATCCCCTATGTGGTTCAGCAAAATCCCAGATAACACTGGGACTAGCGAGAATCGCAGAAGGGGTCAGCTGCTAGCAGAGTGAGTTCTTGGAAATCGAGCCGGAGTGCTCAACGTTGCCAACCAGGAGTATACGTTTGATAATTACACTGAGCCCAGGCGCCAGAGTGATATCGACGTGACCTTCGTCAATGATGCAGCCTGTACATGGGCTACGTACGACTGGAGAGTGATCCCGTGGGAATCGAGTGATCACAACATTATCAATGTTGAGATTACACCCGACCCAAGCAGTGCAATTGAGAACTTAGTTCTTGTACCGCAGTGGAAACTCTCCAGGGCGAATTGGCGAAGATTCGGAATAGGAATCAGGAGTGCAATCGAGGGAATACAGGACTTGGAATCGCCGTTGGACGACCGGATTTCTGCCCTACGCACTATTGTACAGGAAGTGTGCGATGGAGTGTTAGGACGCAGAAGACCGCGAGCTAGGGGAAAGGTAATATGGTGGAAAGGTAATATGGTGGACACCTGAACTGAATACCAAGCGCCAAGAGGTCAGGAGACTGAGGCGAAGGCTACAGGAAGCGCGCCGGGGTGGCACCGGTGACGCTGGGCAACTTGCTGCTGAACTGAGGCTTGCCTCAGGACAGTACAAGAAGCTCATCCTGGCGGTCAAGGAGAAAAACTGGCGAGACTTCGTGGGACAGAACAGAGATGACCCATGGGGGCACGTCTACCGTATCTGCCGAGGTCGCAAGAAGACAACCGAAATTGGGTGCCTTCGCTCGGGTGGTGAGCTTGTCGTAACATGGCACGACAGCGCAAGTGTGCTTCTTCGTAACTTTTTCCCAGTTGCGGAGATAATAGCACCTATCGCCATCCCGGACGTTGCCCCACCGGCCCTCGAAGAATTCGAGGTTGATGCATGCGTCGCCAGGCTGAAGAGCAGACGCTCTCCCGGCATGGACGGCATCACGGGCGGGATTGTCAAAGAGGTATGGCGTGCTATCCCTCAGTACCTAACGGAGCTGTACTCTCGCTGCCTTTCGGAAGGACACTTTCCTACCGAGTGGAAGCATCCGAGAGTGATACCATTGGTGAAGGCGCCTGATAAAAACAGGAGTGATCCTGCCTCTTATCGAGGCATTTGCCTTTTACCAGTGTTTGGAAAGGTACTCGAGGGAATCATGGTGAATCGGATAAAGGACTTATTACCGAATGGATGCAGATGGCAGTTTGGGTTTACCCCTGAAAGCTGCGTAGAGGACGCCTGGAAACACGTAACGAGTACAGTTGCTGCCAGTACGGCGAAATATGTACTCGGAATCTTCGTTGATTTTAAAGGTGCCTTTGACCATGTTGAATGGAGCGCAGTGCTCGATCGACTCGCTGGCGTGGGCTGTCGAGAAATTCGCTTGTGGAACAGTTTTTTCTCCGGTCGACGCGCAAGTATCGTTAGAAGATATGAAGTAGCCACAGTCCCTGTCACACGGGGCTGCCCGCAAGGGTCTATTAGTGGTCCATTCATATGGAACCTGCTGATGGATGTGCTGCTTCAGCGCTTGGAGACACATTGGGGCTTAAGTGCATATGCGGACGACTTACTTGTCCTTGTTGAAGGGAGGAGTCGTGATGACATCGAGCGGAAGGGGACGGAGATGATGGAAATCGTCGAAGCCTGGGGAGCTGAAGTTGGAGTGAGTGTGTCGACCAGCAAAACGGCAATCATGTTGCTCAAAGGCAAATTAGACCCGAGGAGACCCCCTACGGTACGGCTTGCTGGAGCCAGCCTGTACAGGAATACCGGTACCTTGGTATCACAATTGGCGAACGGTTGAGTTTCCTACCTCACATAGAGGTTTTGCGAGACCGACTGGCGGGTGTCACGGCAGCACTGGCACGTGTACTGCGGGTGGACTGGGGACTCAGCCCCCGCGCGAAGCGTGTTATCTACGCCGGTCTAATGACACCTTGCGTGCTATTTGGTGCCTCGGTTTGGTACAACAAGGTAAGTCGAGGCAAAGGCCGAGACCGTCTTTTATCGTGCCAAAGGTTAATCCTTTTAGGATGCCTACCGGTTTGCCGCACGGTGTCCACAGTGGCACTGCAGGTGCTTGCTGGTGCTCCTCTAATGGATTTGGATGCACACCGAAGTGCAATTAAATTCAAGCTCAGGAAAGGAGTGTCTCTAAGTGACAGCGACTGGCTTTCCGGACAGGACCTTTCGGAATTGGACTGGAACAGCAAAAAGGCGTTGTTAGACGAACGTCTGCTAAATGAGTGGCAGCTCAGATGGGACGGTGTCGTGTGACGCACAAATTCTTCCCAGAGGCAGCGTTTGTAAAATTTATATTGTTAAATAGGAAAGACTTTGGTTTTACCATAAGAGCCGGATTTTTGCTGACAGGACATGGATCGCTAAACGCATTTCTGATAGGGAGAAGTCTCAGCAACACACCAGCATGCTCATGCGGTGGGGAGCTGGAAGACTGGCTGCACATTTTATGTGTTTGCCCCCTTTACGCGGACTTGCGTCATTTGGAGGCACTAGGCGTTGTGCAGGAACAAGGCAGCTGGAATGTGACGGGAATAGTTGAGACCCCTGAAAGGATGCGTCTCCTAGGAACGTTCGCACAGGCAGTCTTCGAGAGGCGGAGGATGGATCCATCGAGGGAATAGCCCCGGGAACACTGGACAGGACCGAATTTGCGGATGACGCGTTGCGGAGGAGGGGCTTGTAGCCTGCGGTGCCGTGTGGTTAGCGGCGAAGAATACTGCCACAGCTTGTCATTGCTTGTCGTAGGAGGCGACTAATATGGCACAGGGGCACCCTATCCGGGCTTGTTGGAGCCAAAGGGGGAGGGCCTACCGAGCCCTTAATTTCGGTACCACGGGTTGGGCAGCTCCAAGGCTGCCCATTGAGGTTGGCCCCCTTGTGGGAGTATCGTGGTGGCTGTGGTTAACACCCATATCGCGGGTAGAACTCTCGGGTTCGACGTGGAGTTGCGTTATACAACTCGGGTGCTGTGACCCATAGAGCAGTAGAGATTTTAGATGATCTCGCCCCTCAGCAAGGGGGAGTGTTTGCCCGACAAGTAAACATTCGAATTAACACTCGAAATGACTATGTACATAGCTATAGCTTCTAGTCCGGGGCGTTGGTCTGGCGCTTAATCTAGACACATGCACTATATACTCACTTGCGGGTGTGTTATGTACTCACTTGTGGGTGCATGATGTATCAACTTGTGGGTATATTAGAGTGCCGTGGTTATAATCCCTTCAGTGTGGAACATGCCACGTAAAATAAGTATCGGAGAGATCTGATTTATACACACATGTCCCTATCAGACATGTTTTTCGTGCGCTCCGGTTGTAATTTTCGGTTACGTGAGAGTTAGTCGGAATTAAAGCTTAAAAAGTGAATTGCCTGAAAGGTTCACTCGGGAAAGACTTGGTGCAATTTTCGAGTTAGTGCGTTGCGTATTATCGCGAAAAATTGAGTTTTTCGGTCGGAAATTTTCCACTTGCGCCACGTGCAAGTTGGGAAAAGAGAGAGAGCAGTGCTGTAAGGAGTCAGCTGTTGAACAGCTGTTTAGCGGGTGGGTGTCCCGGCTAACTACGGAGTTGCCACATCGTTCGGCTGGATCGAGTATCGGGTATTGGTAAGTGCACAAACTTTTTAATACCGAGAAAGACCGATAGATGGCGTCGGTGCACCCTCCAGAGGGCGCCAATATGGAGCTGTCAGACAGCGATTTGAGCGTGAGCAGTCGGGCAAGCAGTGCCAATAGAGGTCGCTCAAAAGGCAAGCGCACTAAAGCGCCGCCGAAGTCTGCTTCGCAGGCTAAGGTAGCTGCTATGCGCGGAGAGATGGGTCTGCCGGAGCCGGATTTGGAGGAGACGCTGTCCTCGCTTGAGGGGCCGTCAACGTCCAAGGCTGCCCTCGTCGCTCCCGCTGTCAGCGTTGCTGTGAAAGCTGCAACCAGTGCTGCAGCTGTTGTCGCCCCCCCTTGTACTGCCCATGTAGCCCCTGCTGCCGAATTTGCTGTCCCCACTGCGCCCACCGACGCTAACTCGATGCCGAAGCGTCTCGATGCTGCGTCGAGGGTCGCTAGCGAGCTCTTCCAAATAAGGGACGAGTTCGTGACCAATGTGGTGGCGTCAAAGCTGAACTCGGTGCAGGCTAGTGCAATGATGCGTAGTCTAAGCAGGTACGAGGAAATGGTGTTTTCGCTGGCAACGCGTAACGCCGTCCTCGAGGAGTTGAGTAAGCGGCAATCGCTTGCTCCTCCTACGCCCATCGTTGCGCCAGCTGTGGTCCCATTGCCGCCTACCGGATATGCGGCTGCGTATCCGAGCCTACCGGTGCCGCACGCTGCTCCGGTTCCTGCGCCGGGGAAGCCTCGTGAGACTTGGTCTGCTGTTGTTGTCAGCAAAGACCCAAGTGTCACGGGTAAACAGGTTGCGGACAAGGTGCGCAAGGAGATCGCCCCTACGCTCGGAGTTCGCCTACACGAGGTGAGAGGGCTTGCGCGTGGCGGTGCCATAATCCGCACCCCTCGTCAGAAAAATTCGGAAGGTCGTTGCGAGTAAGAGGTTCGGCGAAGTTGGCCTGGAGGTACAACAGAACCCTGCGCAGCGACCCAAAGTGGTGGTCAGCAATGTGGATACGGCTACGACGCCGGCAGAATTCATGAAGGAGCTCTACAAGAATAATTTCGCCGAAGTGATGGACTTGGCTTCCTTTGAAAAAGCGGTGCACCTGGAGAAGCCGTGGACTGCAGCTGATGGCGCCACAGTAAACGTGACGCTTGAAGTGAATTCCACTGTTTTGGAGATACTGGACGGAGGCAAGGCATATATCAGCTGGTTTCCTTATAACTGCCGAGCGCTGGTGCGCACATATGCGTGCCACAGATGCGTTGGCTTTGACCACAAAGTCGCGCAGTGCCGGTATAAGGAGAACGTGTGCCGCCAGTGCGGACAGGCCGGCCACAGTGCGCGAGGCTGCACGAATCCGACGGACTGTCGAAATTGCCGATTCAAGGGCTACCCGTCGGGGCATCATATGCTGTCGCCGGGTTGCCCTGTGTATGCGGCGGTGCTGGCGAGGGTGAATGCTAAACATTATTGTTTAGCTTCATCCAAGCAAACTGTGGTCGTGGCGAAGTTGCGATGTCCGACGCTCTAGTCAGAATGCGACAGTCAAATTGCCTGTTCGCACTGCTACAGGAGCCGTACCTCGGAGACGAGTTTTTGAAAAAACTGCCCGCAAGGCAAAGGGTCTTTTCGGATCCGAGTGGAAACGCAGCCATTGCTGTGGACCATCACGATGTCATCTGCATGTCAGTGGATTCCCTCACCAATGATCTTGGCGTATGCGTGAGGCTGCAAGGGAGTTTTGGCTCAATCTTCCTTTGCTCCGCATACTGCCGGTTCGGTTTCCCGCTAGAGCCGTACCTCAGATATATGGATGCGTTCACACGATCCCTGGGGGCGTGTGTACAAGATTTGCCGAGGCCGCAAGCGGACGGAGATTGGGTGCCTGCGTGTAAATGGCGAGCTGGTCACCGATTGGGGTGACTGTGCGCGAGTGCTCCTTCGTAACTTTTTCCCAGTTGCGGAGTCTGATGCACCGATTGTCTTACCGCAGGATGTCCCACCGACCCTTGAAGTGGCTGAGATTGCTGCCTGTGTCGCCAAGCTGAAGAGCAAACGCTCTCCCGGCATGGACGGCATCAATGGCACAATCTGCAAGGCAGTCTGGCGCGCCATTCCTGAGCACCTAACGGCGTTGTTTTCCCGCTGTATTCGGTTGGGGTACTTTCCCAGTGAGTGGAAGTGTCCACGTGTAGTGGCACTGCTCAAGGGACCCAACAAGAATAAATGTGAGCCATCCTCCTATCGGGGGATATGCTTGCTTCCAGTTTTTGGAAAGGTGCTGGAGGCCATCATGGTTGATCGTGTGAAAAAAGTTCTTCCGGAAGGATGCAGATGGCAGTTCGGTTTTCGCCAAGGACGATGTGTGGAGGATGCTTGGAGACACGTTATGAGCAGCGTTCGTGCCTCCCCGGCAGTATACGTGCTCGGAATATTCGTGGACTTCAAAGGAGCATTCGACAACGTCGAATGGAGTGCTGCACTGCGCCGCCTAGATGCCGTGGGATGCCGAGAAATGAGCTTGTGGCAGAGCTTTTTCTCCGGCCGGGGCGCAACGATCAGAAGCAGTTATGGGACAGTCAATGTCTTCGTAACTAGAGGTTGCCCGCAGGGGTCAATCAGTGGCCCATTAATATGGCACATTCTGATGGATGCACTGCTACAGCGCCTTGAACCGTACTGCACTTTGAGTGCGTACGCGGATGATCTGTTGCTACTCGTCGAAGGAAACAATCGAAGAGATCTAGAGGAAAAAGGAGCGCAACTAATGTCCATCGTAGAAACATGGGGAGCGGAAATTGGCGTTGCCGTTTCCACCAGCAAGACGGTTATAATGCTGTTAAAGGGGTCTCTTAACAGGAGTCCTTCGGTAAGATTTGCGGGAGAAAATCTACCATATGTTAGCAGTTGCCGGTACCTTGGCATCACAGTCAGCGAGCGCATGAGTTTTCTCAAGCACATCGTAATGCTAAAGAAGCGAATGGCTGGAGTCGTTGGAGCATTGACGCGTGTGCTTCGAGCTGACTTGGGATTCAGTCATCGAGCCAGACGGACTATATATGCCGGACTCATGGCGCCATGCGCGCTATTTGGTGCCTGGGTATGGTACGCCACGGCAAGGCAAGTAGTCGCAAAAATGCGGCTAAATGCCTGCCAAAGGCTGATCCTTGTTGGAAGCCTTCCGGTATGCCGAACAGTGTCAACCCTGGCACTGCAGGTGCTTGCTGGAGCTCCCCCGTTTGACTTGGCTGCTATGAAAATAGCAGTCAAATACAAACTTGTACGTGGATACCCGCTGGAGGAGTACGACTGGACCTACGGCGAAGACCTCACAGGTCTAAGCTGGAAGGAAAGAATGGTGCGGATAGACGATTGCCTACTGCTGGACTGGCAGGACGGATGGGACGATGTTGATGCGCCAGGACGGGTGACCAACAGATTCATACCGGATGTCAGGCTCATCTATCGGAACCCAAATTTTGGGTTCTCGATGCATACAGGATTCTTTCTTACAGGGCACGGATCGTTTAATGCATTTCTGCATAGGAGAGCCCTCAGTGATACTGCCGCATGCTCATGTGGCGATCCAAATGAGGACTGGGAGCACATTTTATGTGATTGTCCATTATATGCAGACTTGCGCGACCTCGATGGACTTGGTGTGCGGCGCGTTGGCGAAAACTGGACATTCGAAGGAATTCTGGATAACGAGGATAGGATGCAGCGATTGACGGAGTTTGCCAAGAAGATGTTCGACCGCAGGCGGGGCCCTTAGCCCAACCTCCTTGCTGTGTGGTTAGCGGCGAAGAATACTGCCACAGCTCGTCATTGCTTGTCGTAGGAGGCGACTAATATTGCACAGGGGCACCCTATCCGGGCTTGTCGGAGCCAAAGGGGGAGGGCCTACCGAGCCCTTAATTTCGGTACCACGGGTTGGGCAGCTCCAAGGCTGCCCATTGAGGTTGGCCCCCTTGTGGGAGTATCGTGGTGGCTGTGGTTGACACCCATATCGCGGGTAGAACTCTCGGGTTCGACGTGGAGTTGCGTTATACAACTCGGGTGCTGTGACCCATAGAGCAGTAGAGATTTTAGATGATCTGGCCCCTCAGCAAGGGGGAGTGGTTGCCCGACAAGTAAACAAGTAATACATAGCTATAGCTTCTAGTCCGGGGCGTTGGTCTGGCGCTTAATCTAGACATATGCACTATATACTCACTTGCGGGTGTGTTATGTACTCACTTGTGGGTGCATGATGTATCAACTTATGGGTATATTAGAGTGCCGTGGTTGTAATCCCTTCAGTGTGGAACACGCCACGTAAAATAAGTATCGGAGAGATCTGATTTATACACATGTCCCTATCTATTGGTCTTGGAAAGTTTCGGTGAGCGGACGTGTTTTTCGTGCGCTCCTGCCTGTTTTTCGATATTGACTAAAGTTCGCGGAATTTAATTTCAAAAACTGTATAGTTCGAAAGTGCTCAAAAAAGTAAGCGTTCGGTGCATTTTTCGCGTTTGTGCGTTAAGTATTTTCGCGAAAAATCGCAGTTTTCTGCTGAAAATTTTCCACTTGCGCCCCGTGCAATTTGGAAAAAGTGAGCGCGTCGCTCTCTGAGAGAGAGCAGTGCTGTGCCACGTCAGCTGTTGAGCAGCTGTTTAGCGGGTGTGTGTCCCGGCTATACCTGGAGTTGCCACCTCGTTGGCGGGAGTGTGTATCGGCTTTGGTGAGTAGACTATTCAAAAACCGAAATCGATAATTAGCTCAACCAGATGGCGTCGGCTATCCCGAAAGGGGGAGCCACTATGAGCGCTTCAGAAAGCGAGATGTCGGCGTGTAGCAGATCAAGCAGCGCGACGAGGGACGTAGGCAGAGATCGCCGTAAAGGCAAACGCGGCAAGGGTACGCCGCGGGATGACTCGCAGGCAAAAGTTGTTGCTGTCCTTGGCGCAACTGGTGGCCCGGAGCCGATGCTCGAGGAGACCCTCTCCTCATTGGAGGAGCAGGGGATGTCGCATGCAGCCATGGAGGCTGCTGAGATTGCTGCTGCGAACGCTGCCGCAAAGGCTGCCTTGAAGGCTACTCCGGATGCTACTGATAATGTTGCTGCGAAGGCTGTGGATGATGCCGCAGCTAGGAACGCTGCAATTTTGGCCCAGGCCAGCTTGGACTCCGCTGTTTTGACTGGGAAGGGAGCCTCGGTAACGACGGCCGTCCACGCGGCCGAAATACCGAAGTCCAGCGCAACCAATGTCGTCGGCGCCGGTCACGCCGCTATTCTTTTTGAGCTATCCACAGCTCAGAAGATGGCTAGGCGTGGCATGCTCTTGATGAGCCAGGAGCAAGCGAGCTGGATGTCGGAAGCATTAAGTCGCTGCGACGAACTAGTCGTGGCACTAATGTTGCGCTGCGGATCACTGGAGTCCCGCCTGGCCATGCCGCCACCAGCTGCCCCTAAGGTTGCCTCATATGCAGCCACTGCTGCTCTGGGCGCGCACCCCGTTGCCCCTCAAGCTGTCCAGTCGCCCCCGTTGCTGCCCCACGAATAGCGAAAATTCGCGAAACGTGGTCAGCAGTAGTGTCCTGCGACGACCCGGCGCTGTCAGGAAGACAGATTGCTGAGAAGGTCAGAAAGAAAGTTGCTCCAGCCCTTGGAGTAAGGGTGCACGAGGTGCGAGTACTTAAGCGAGGTGGTGCGATAATTCGGACCCCATCGCAGGTGGAGCTAACCAAAGTGGTTGCCTCCACTAAGTTCGCCGAGGTGGGCCTTAAAGTGGCGAAGAACCCCGCGGAGAAAGCGAGGGTAACGGTGTTTGACGTAGACACCTCAGTGGGTCCTGAGGAGTTTATGTTGGAGCTTAAGGAGAAGAATTTTGAGGACTTACCTCTAAAGGATTTTCAAAAGGCAGTGCACCTGGCGACAAAGCCCTGGTCTGCAGCCGACGGTGCCACTGTCAATGTGGCACTGGAAGTGAACGACGAGGCGCTGGCGGTGCTTGATGTAGGCAGAGTCTATATCAAGTGGTTCTCATACCGATGCTGATCGCTGGTCCGCACCTATGCTTGCCATAGGTGTGTTGGATTTGACCACAAGGTGCAGAACTGCCGTCAGTGCGGAGAGAGCGGCCACACCGCAGCGAAGTGCACCAAACCGGTGGACTGCCGAAACTGCCGCCATAAGGGGCTGCCCTCGAGGCATTATATGCTCTCGGGTGCATGCCCGATAAACGGCGCGGTGCTAGCGAGGGTGCAGGCTAGACGCTGATCCAGGAGCCCTACGTGGACTACAGAGGAGAAATCGTCGGATTTCCTGCTGACATGCGTATCTTTAAGGACACCAACAGCAAGGCTGCCATCGCTGTTGGCGACCCAGATGTCATATGCATGCCGATTGCACAACTGACAACGACGCTCGGAGTATGCGTGAGAGTCACGGGAAGATATGGCACAATCTTCTTGTGCTCCGTATACTGCCGTTTTGGAGCGGATATCAATCCCTACATCGGATACCTGGATGAGGTTCTGCTGCTGGCCAGCAGGAACCCCACTATCCTCGGCCTAGATGCGAACGCAGTATCCCCTATGTGGTTCAGCAAAATCCCAGATAACACTGGGACTAGCGAGAATTGCAGAAGGGGTCAGCTGCTAGCAGAGTGAGTTCTTGGAAATCGAGCCGGAGTGCTCAACGTTGCCAACCAGGAGTATACGTTTGATAATTACACTGAGCCCAGGCGCCAGAGTGATATCGACGTGACCTTCGTCAATGATGCAGCCTGTACATGGGCTACGTACGACTGGAGAGTGATCCCGTGGGAATCGAGTGATCACAACATTATCAATGTTGAGATTACACCCGACCCAAGCAGTGCAATTGAGAACTTAGTTCTTGTACCGCAGTGGAAACTCTCCAGGGCGAATTGGCGAAGATTCGGAATAGGAATCAGGAGTGCAATCGAGGGAATACAGGACTTGGAATCGCCGTTGGACGACCGAATTTCTGCCCTACGCACTATTGTACAGGAAGTGTGCGATGGAGTTTTAGGACGCAGAAGACCGCGAGCTAGGGGAAAGGTAATATGGTGGACACCTGAACTGAATACCAAGCGCCAAGAGGTCAGGAGACTGAGGCGAAGGCTACAGGAAGCGCGCCGGGGTGGCACCGGTGACGCTGGGCAACTTGCTGCTGAACTGAGGCTTGCCTCAGGACAGTACAAGAAGCTCATCCTGGCGGTCAAGGAGAAAAACTGGCGAGACTTCGTGGGACAGAACAGAGATGACCCATGGGGGCACGTCTACCGTATCTGCCGAGGTCGCAAGAAGACAACCGAAATTGGGTGCCTTCGCTCGGGTGGTGAGCTTGTCGTAACATGGCACGACAGCGCAAGTGTGCTTCTTCGCAACTTTTTCCCAGTTGCGGAGATAATAGCACCTATCGCCATCCCGGACGTTGCCCCACCGGCCCTCGAAGAATTCGAGGTTGATGCATGCGTCGCCAGGCTGAAGAGCAGACGCTCTCCCGGCATGGACGGCATCACGGGCGGGATTGTCAAAGAGGTATGGCGTGCTATCCCTCAGTACCTAACGGAGCTGTACTCTCGCTGCCTTTCGGAAGGACACTTTCCTACCGAGTGGAAGCATCCGAGAGTGATACCATTGGTGAAGGTGCCTGATAAAAACAGGAGTGATCCTGCCTCTTATCGAGGCATTTGCCTTTTACCAGTGTTTGGAAAGGTACTCGAGGGAATCATGGTGAATCGGATAAAGGACTTATTACCGAATGGATGCAGATGGCAGTTTGGGTTTACCCCTGGAAGCTGCGTAGAGGACGCCTGGAAACACGTAACGAGTACAGTTGCTGCCAGTACGGCGAAATATGTACTCGGAATCTTCGTTGATTTTAAAGGTGCCTTTGACCATGTTGAATGGAGCGCAGTGCTCGATCGACTCGCTGGCGTGGGCTGTCGAGAAATTCGCTTGTGGAACAGTTTTTTCTCCGGTCGACGCGCAAGTATCGTTAGAAGATATGAAGTAGCCACAGTTCCTGTCACACGGGGCTGCCCGCAAGGGTCTATTAGTGGTCCATTCATATGGAACCTGCTGATGGATGTGCTGCTTCAGCGCTTGGAGACACATTGGGGCTTAAGTGCATATGCGGACGACTTACTTGTCCTTGTTGAAGGGAGGAGTCGTGATGACATCGAGCGGAAGGGGACGGAGATGATGGAAATCGTCGAAGCCTGGGGAGCTGAAGTTGGAGTGAGTGTGTCGACCAGCAAAACGGCAATCATGTTGCTCAAAGGCAAATTAGACCCGAGGAGACCCCCTACGGTACGGCTTGCTGGAGCCAGCCTGCCGTACGTACAGGAATACCGGTACCTTGGTATCACAATTGGCGAACGGTTGAGTTTCCTACCTCACATAGAGGTTTTGCGAGACCGACTGGCGGGTGTCACGGCAGCACTGGCACGTGTACTGCGGGTGGACTGGGGACTCAGCCCCCGCGCGAAGCGTGTTATCTACGCCGGTCTAATGACACCTTGCGTGCTATTTGGTGCCTCGGTTTGGTACAACAAGGTAAGTCGAGGCAAAGGCCGAGACCGTCTTTTATCGTGCCAAAGGTTAATCCTTTTAGGATGCCTACCGGTTTGCCGCACGGTGTCCACAGTGGCACTGCAGGTGCTTGCTGGTGCTCCTCCAATGGATTTGGATGCACACCGAAGTGCAATTAAATTCAAGCTCAGGAAAGGAGTGTCTCTAAGTGACAGCGACTGGCTTTCCGGACAGGACCTTTCGGAATTGGACTGGAACAGCAAAAAGGCGTTGTTAGACGAACGTCTGCTAAATGAGTGGCAGCTCAGATGGGACGGTGTCGTGTGACGCACAAATTCTTCCCAGAGGCAGCGTTTGTAAAATTTATATTGTTAAATAGGAAAGACTTTGGTTTTACCATAAGAGCCGGATTTTTGCTGACAGGACATGGATCGCTAAACGCATTTCTGATAGGGAGAAGTCTCAGCAACACACCAGCATGCTCATGCGGTGGGGAGCTGGAAGACTGGCTGCACATTTTATGTGTTTGCCCCCTTTACGCGGACTTGCGTCATTTGGAGGCACTAGGCGTTGTGCAGGAACAAGGCAGCTGGAATGTGACGGGAATAGTTGAGACCCCTGAAAGGATGCGTCTCCTAGGAACGTTCGCACAGGCAGTCTTCGAGAGGCGGAGGATGGATCCATCAAGGGAATAGCCCCGGGAACACTGGACAGGACCGAATTTGCGGATGACGCGTTGCGGAGGAGGGGCTTGTAGCCTGCGGTGCCGTGTGGTTAGCGGCGAAGAATACTGCCACAGCTTGTCATTGCTTGTCGTAGGAGGCGACTAATATTGCACAGGGGCACCCTATCCGGGCTTGTTGGAGCCAAAGGGGGAGGGCCTACCGAGCCCTTAATTTCGGTACCACGGGTTGGGCAGCTCCAAGGCTGCCCATTGAGGTTGGCCCCCTTGTGGGAGTATCGTGGTGGCTGTGGTTGACACCCATATCGCAAGTAGAACTCTCGGGTTCGACGTGGAGTTGCGTTATACAACTCGGGTGCTGTGACCCATAGAGCAGTAGAGATTTTAGATGATCTCGCCCCTCAGCAAGGGGGAGTGTTTGCCCGACAAGTAAACATTCGAATTAACACTCGAAATGACTATGTACATAGCTATAGCTTCTAGTCCGGGGCGTTGGTCTGGCGCTTAATCTAGACACATGCACTATATACTCACTTGCGGGTGTGTTATGTACTCACTTGTGGGTGCATGATGTATCAACTTGTGGGTATATTAGAGTGCCGTGGTTATAATCCCTTCAGTGTGGAACATGCCACGTAAAATAAGTATCGGAGAGATCTGATTTATACACACATGTCCCTATCAGACATGTTTTTCGTGCGCTCCGGTTGTAATTTTCGGTTACGTAAGAAGTAGTCGGAATTAAAGCTTAAAAAGTGAATTGCCTGAAAGGTTCACTCGGGAAAGACTTGGTGCAATTTTCGAGTTAGTGCGTTGCGTATTTTCGCGAAAAATTGAGTTTTTCGGTCGGAAATTTTCCACTTGCGCCACGTGCAAGTTGGGAAAAGAGAGAGAGCAGTGCTGTGAGGAGTCAGCTGTTGAACAGCTGTTTAGCGGGTGGGTGTCCCGGCTAACTACGGAGTTGCCACATCGTTCGGCTGGATCGAGTATCGGGTATTGGTAAGTGCACAAACTTTTTAATACCGAGAAAGACCGATAGATGGCGTCGGTGCACCCTCCAGAGGGCGCCAATATGGAGCTGTCAGACAGCGATTTGAGCGTGAGCAGTCGGGCAAGCAGCGCTCAAAAGGCAAGCGCACTAAAGCGCCGCCGAAGTCTGCTTCGCAGGCTAAGGTAGCTGCTATGCGCGGAGAGATGGGTCTGCCGGAGCCGGATTTGGAGGAGACGCTGTCCTCGCTTGAGGGGCCGTCAACGTCCAAGGCTGCCCTCGTCGCTCCCGCTGTCAGCGTTGCTGTGAAAGCTGCAACCAGTGCTGCAGCTGTTGTCGCCCCCCCTTGTACTGCCCATGTAGCCCCTGCTGCCGAATTTGCTGTCCCCACTGCGCCCACCGACGCTAACTCGATGCCGAAGCGTCTCGATGCTGCGTCGAGGGTCGCTAGCGAGCTCTTCCAAATAAGGGACGAGTTCGTGACCAATGTGGTGGCGTCAAAGCTGAACTCGGTGCAGGCTAGTGCAATGATGCGTAGTCTAAGCAGGTACGAGGAAATGGTGTTTTCGCTGGCAACGCGTAACGCCGTCCTCGAGGAGTTGAGTAAGCGGCAATCGCTTGCTCCTCCTACGCCCATCGTTGCGCCAGCTGTGGTCCCATTGCCGCCTACCGGATATGCGGCTGCGTATCCGAGCCTACCGGTGCCGCACGCTGCGCCGGGGAAGCCTCGTGAGACTTGGTCTGCTGTTGTTGTCAGCAAAGACCCAAGTGTCACGGGTAACCAGGTTGCGGACAAGGTGCGCAAGGAGATCGCCCCTACGCTCGGAGTTCGCCTACACGAGGTGAGAGGGCTTGCGCGTGGCGGTGCCATAATCCGCACCCCCTCGTCAGAAAAAATTCGGAAGGTCGTTGCGAGTAAGAGGTTCGGCGAAGTTGGCCTGGAGGTACAACAGAACCCTGCGCAGCGACCCAAAGTGGTGGTCAGCAATGTGGATACGGCTACGACGCCGGCAGAATTCATGAAGGAGCTCTACAAGAATAATTTCGCCGAAGTGATGGACTTGGCTTCCTTTGAAAAAGCGGTGCACCTGGAGAAGCCGTGGACTGCAGCTGATGGCGCCACAGTAAACGTGACGCTTGAAGTGAATTCCACTGTTTTGGAGATACTGGACGGAGGCAAGGCATATATCAGCTGGTTTCCTTATAACTGCCGAGCGCTGGTGCGCACATATGCGTGCCACAGATGCGTTGGCTTTGACCACAAAGTCGCGCAGTGCCGGTATAAGGAGAACGTGTGCCGCCAGTGCGGACAGGCCGGCCACAGTGCGCGAGGCTGCACGAATCCGACGGACTGTCGAAATTGCCGATTCAAGGGCTACCCGTCGGGGCATCATATGCTGTCGCCGGGTTGCCCTGTGTATGCGGCGGTGCTGGCGAGGGTGAATGCTAAACATTATTGTTTAGCTTCATCCAAGCAAACTGTGGTCGTGGCGAAGTTGCGATGTCCGACGCTCTAGTCAGAATGCGACAGTCAAATTGCCTGTTCGCACTGCTACAGGAGCCGTACCTCGGAGACGAGTTTTTGAAAAGACTGCCCGCAAGGCAAAGGGTCTTTTCGGATCCGAGTGGAAACGCAGCCATTGCTGTGGACCATCACGATGTCATCTGCATGTCAGTGGAGTCCCTCACCAATGATCTTGGCGTATGCGTGAGGCTGCAAGGGAGTTTTGGCTCAATCTTCCTTTGCTCCGCATACTGCCGGTTCGGTTTCCCGCTAGAGCCGTACCTCAGATATATGGATGCGTTCATGCTGCAGGCCAGCAGAACTGCCGCAATCCTTGGACTGGACGCGAATGCAGCATCCCCCATGTGGTTTAGCAAACTCTCTCACTTTGCTGAGAGACACGCTAACTACTCCCGGGGTGAGCTGCTGTCTGAGTGGATACTGGAGAAGGGAGCCTTTGCCCTTAACCAGCCTAGCGAGGTTTACACGTTCAATAATATGAGAGGATTTCATAGCGATATTGACGTGACAATTGCCAACAACGCAGCGAATATGTGGGCCACATATGAATGGAGAGTGGACGAGTGGGGGCCAAGTGATCACAACATTATTTATGTTGAGGCCACCTTGACCACCACTAACGCGATTGAGGGTGTTCCTCCTGTGCCGTCCTGGAACTTCTCCAATGCACGTTGGCAGTTGTTCGAACAAGAGATAGTGTTCAGACGAACACTGATAAATATTATGTCAAAGATTTAATGAGCTCTGCACATGTCATGTAAAACTGTGTAATTCGATCAAGAGCCATAGTTTACAATCTGGGACCCGACAAGGGTTCGGTTTTTCAAATACACTTGTAATCTGTAACAGCAGGCCACTTGAGCTATCTAATATTATCGCTCTCAGATGTGCCTTCACCGAGAGTTCTTGTGCGGTGGGCAAAATAAATAACTCCCCCGCCTAGACTAAAAAGATTAGGTCTCTGCGTAGACCATAGCTAAGATTAGAATAAGATTTTCACATAAGTTTCTTGTCAAGAAGTTTTAAATAAAATGAAACAGTTTCAATACAGAACTCAAACAAAAAGGTTGTATTTATTTGCTATCCTTAACATTTTGGTCCTTCGAGCAACTCTACAGTTTTCCCCCACCAGTGGTAAGAGACTTAGAGGAAAGCCAGCACTTTAATTGACTCTTGTTTTCCCCTTTATGGTAAAAAACAGAGTATACATTTAAAAGCAAAAGGACAATTAAGAGTCCTTATTGTTTAAAGCAATTTTCAAAAATAATAAAAAAAATAAAAAATTGTTTGTGAAATTGTGGTCGAGAAATCGACAAGTTAAATTAAAAAAAAATATAATAAATTGTCATCGTACAATTTGATTTTGAGGCGTTTTCGTGGCCTTACAACAACGATAGAAAAAAAAAGTGATTAATTAAAATCAGGCGTATTCGAGGCCACACATCGAAAAAGTGCAAAAAAAAACTATATACATATATATATATACATATATATATATATATATATATATATATATAAGTTAAAAGATTGATTATGATTTTTATATAAAAAAATCAAACTTTTTTTTATTGAGTTGGATTAAGAACTAACTTACTTAGATTAAACAATTGTTTTTATAGCTACGCGTCGCTCCATCGCTGCCGCCGTCTCTGCCACTGTTGATGTTTCTGCTGACGTTCTTTCATATTATTGGTTGCTGCTCTTGGTCGCCGTCGCCGTTGGCCAAACTTAATTGTAATTGGCCAGTGCATTTTAATTATAGTTTTTGTTGTATGCACTAAGTTGAGTTCGATCAACTTTGGAAATTGGCTATTCTGCATTCCCACGATCGCTGACCAAAAGGTGCAAGCTAAGTTCGTTAGAACTTTATTAAGAGCATTGCTTTGCTGTTAGTTGTGCAATTAATGCTCTCTTCTTCGGTTTGGGAAATTCTATTATTGAGGGCATTGCTTTGCTGTTTGTTGTGCAATCAATGCTTACTCATTTCCTCTGTCTGAGAAATTGTATTATTTTGGGTGTTAACTCTTCCATCCTTAAACGCGACTGTCCTCGGTCGCAACGTAGTAGAGTACAGGTCCGGAGTGCGTGGGCTTTTCTTGCGTTTCTGGCACGGAAACTGGTGTCCTTTCCGTTGACCTACGTCTTCGTAGGAGTTCCGTGATTGATCCTATTATAAGTAGTAGTAGGATGATGGCGGATCCGTAGCTAACGGAAGATTCTATGGTTGCCTTGCTTCTTAATTTTTCCAGCGCTTTTGTGTTGTTAATGTTGAGTTCCTTGACCATTTGTAGTGAGAGAACTTCCTCTAACTTAGTCTTTTCGCCCAATAGTTGGATTAACGGAGGTTCTGGTTCGACTACGTTGATTTCCTTTGACTTGAAGATGGTTTCACCAATTGTTACCGTCGAATTACGATATTGTATTATGAAAGAGCCTTGCAGTTGTAGAAGTTTTTCATCTAGTGAGACTGGTCCATTGAAGTTGTTTAGCACGATGGTGCCTGGTAGTATTTCTTCGAAATCCGGTATATGTTGATTGTTGATCATCTTACATTCTGGTTCTCGAAGGTTTAATAGAGCGTTTACGCAAGTATCATTGCTTAAATATAACAAATTTTCTGAATTACAAATTGTCTTATCATTATAGAATTCACAAGGTTTAATTATTGCCAATAATTGTCTCTTACATTCTAAAAAATTTTCATATTTTATATCATTGATTATTTGGGCTTTTTTTATTGCTTTAATTTAAAGTTCTACAATTATCTGATTCAATGGTTGGTAAGCTAATAATGTAAATAAGGTCGTTGCCATTTGTGGCTTACTTGATTCGAGCAAATTCCAATAATTCTTCTATGTTAAAAAATAAGTTATTTTCTTTTTTAAAAATTTCTTCCACTATTTTGGTTTCTGTGTTTGTAAGTACAAATGAATTTATTGTATTAGATTTGGCCCATGTAATTGCGTATATTATGTTAATTATTTCTTCTTTTATTAATTGAATTTTATACTTTAAAATATTTGCTTTCTGATTTATGATTTCTTCCGAGCTCTGGGTAATTTTCAACATTGCATTAGTAGCGTTAGTAAGTTGGTTTATTTTTTGATTAATTAATCTGTTAATTACTACTTGTCTATTGTTGTTATCTTGTCTTCAAAGATCTGATAGTCGTGGTGATCTGGCGATCCCGCCAGCCATTTCCATGCAGTACCTATTGCTTCTATTGCCCTTTTTTGTCTTTTTTGAGTTTGGAGTATGCGTAAATCCGTTTGGATTTGTTTAGTTCATAGGAAAGATATGGGTGTAATGGATGAGATGGGGTGAGTGAATGAAATGATTCTTCTAACTTCGCCAGAGTTTCTTCATAGCTTTGTAGGTTAAAGATGTGGATGATTTTAAATGTTCCGTCTTGTTTAGCCGCTAATCCGGTTTCGAGTGAGATGATTTGTGAATTGGAATAGTCGAGGACTGTAGTTATTCCCAAGCATGTTGGTAAAAATAATCTGAAAAATTATGTTCTTATATTATTTTTATGTATGATTTTTCCGGTTTGTGTTTTAATGGTGGTCGTTCTATTTTCCGCTACTTTCTCGGTTTTGTATCTAGGTGTAAGTTTAGTTCCTAATCTTTTATCTATTTTTGCGGTCCAATTGTATTTACTGCTTGTGTCGCTAGTTGATGAATTTTAATTTTGCGTTTATTTCCGAGAATTAATATATCATTTTTTACATCTATTATTGCTCCTAGTCTTTTCATTGTGTCATTGCCCAAGATACCATGAAAGGTTTTCAGGGTGTCTAGTAAAAAGAATTTCATGGGTGTATCCGAAATATTAGCGAGCTTAAGTATTGCGTGTTGTGTTATTTTATTGTTACCACCGACTGAACTAACTGAAAAAGTGTTCTCATTTGGCTTTGGATTTGGTACTAATTGATTTTGAATATAATTTTGATTAGAGCCCGTGTCGATTAAGAATTTTAGAATTTTTCCGTTCCCCGTGGTTACTTTAAAGTAAGGTAGTGAGGAACGATTTATTCTAAAAAATAAAGTTCTGACATATCTATGTATTCTTGTTGTTCGTTATCGCTTTGCCATACATATTCCTCCTGAAGTTCGTTAACGTTATTTTCTTCTGCCAACTGATAATACTCTTGTTCTGAACTTGATGAAGCTTCATCTGAACTTTGCTGCGCGTTACTTCCTGTCTCTGGTTGAATATGGAACTGTCTTGGCATCTTATTATTATTTGGGGCATTGGCGGTGCTGAGAGGTATTTTCCCTGCATAATCATTATTTGCTGGTTTGTTCATATAATTTATATGACGTGATCGAACTGACTGATCTACATCCATAGGTACCGGTTTCGGTTGTGGTCGTGGCGGAGGTTTTGGTATGTTATAGGACGCTACTACACCGGATTGGTTTGTATAAGGTTGACTATAAGATTTGAATTGGTTAGTTTGAGTAATTAGGGGTTTTCCGGATTGGTTTGGGTTATGGTAGAGATGCGGATGGAAATTTTGTTTGACGGCTACCATCCGATATGGTTGTTGAGGTTTAGGTGGTAGCATGGGTGCCCTCCCTAAATACGGAGTTTTTGGTGTCTGGTTATTCCTAGCATTTTGATTCTCTAGCAGACTGCATAAATGTAGAGCGTGTCCTAAGTCATGTGGTTCTTTAATGGCCAGCAATTGTGCCAGGTTTCCATTAAGTCCTCTGACAAAAGTGTCTAAGGCTTTTTCCCTATACATGGCTGTCAGAGATTGTATAGTTTCTTGTGAGGCATCTAAGCTGCCAATTTGGTTCAGAATTAGTGATAATTGTTGATAGACTGCCTGATAATATTCATCTATTATATTGTTACCTTGGTTAAGAGCATATAGTTGATATTCTAAGGTCTTTAAGTCGCGCTTGTCGGCGAAATGCGCTGTTAGGCATTTTGAAATAGCTGTCCAATCTAAGGGGGTATTATATGATTCTAATACTGCGTCCGCTTGACCAGTAATTTTGTTACGGATTGCTAAAAGAATTCCATAATATTTTGGTGAACCAATTCTGTTTTCATAGATTTTTAACACCCTCTCGACACTTTTCCTCCATGATGAATATTCACTTTTGTTTCCTGAAAAGTCTCTAAGTGTCCGAACAATGTCTGGTAATTTATCTAACTCACTAAGATTGTGCGTTAATTCTCTTTTAATTGTTTGGTCTGTATATTTGGAAAAATCTTTATTTGGATTAAGTATTTCCTTTACTAGTCTACTGAGATTTGTCTCTAAGATTGTTTTTATTTTTTCCTCAATGTCCCTCTCGGCCATGATTCGTGTGTTTATTTGTGTGGAACTGGCTGATGAGGGTCCGGTAAGATTCGCGAGTCTGTCTGCCAAATCTTGTTCGGTCATTTTGGGTATGGATATATGAGCAGCGAAAAGTTTAATTTAATTTTTTAATTTTAGTTATTCAGAATTCGGAAGTTGTCTTCTAAGAATTAGGGTGTGCGATTTTTTATTACCTTTGTAATTATTGTGTGGGAATTTTTATTTTCCCTATATTTTGGATTTTTTCATTTTAACTCACTAAAATATGTCTTCTACACTTTATATTTGGGTAAAACTTTTTCTTCTTTGAATATTTTTCGATTAAATATTTTTTATGTTTTTGTTAATAAATTGCTTAAAACTATTCTTACAGTAGTAACATATCTCGGCGTGCTCTCGTGATGACAGGCTCGGCAGATTCCGTTTTATCCCACTCTGCAACGATCTCTCCTGAGTGTGAGTTTACTTCTCTGTACCTTAATTCACGTTCCCTTCGAACGGATCCTAAGGGATCACGGCGATAAAATTTGGCCTGATTATTCCACCGGGTACAAGTCCTGTTTTTTTTTTTTTTTTCAGGAGTGACAATTTGCGGCGTTTTTATAACGGCACTTTTGCACTTCCGAATCTCGGTATTTTTGGTTTTTTACTTTTCACTGATTAGGCGGAGGTTTGAAACGAAACGTCAGAATTTTTTACTTTCTGAACTTCGCGAGACGCGGAACTTGTTATCCTTTCGCGGTTTTAATCAGGTCCCTGTTCGGGCGCCAGTTAAAAGATTGATTATGATTTTTGTATAAAAAAATCTAACTTTTCTTTATTGAGTTGGATTAGGAACTAACTTACTTAGATTAAACAATTGTTTTTATAGCTACGCGTCGCTCCATCGCTGCCGCCGTCTCTGCCGCGGTTGATGTTTCTGCTGACGTTCTTTCATATTATTGGTTGCTGCTCTTGGTCGCCGTCGCCGTTGGCCAAACTTAATTGTAATTGGTCAGTGCATTTTAATTATAGTTTTTGTTGTATGCACTAAGTTGAGTTTGATCAACTTTGGAAATTGGCTATTCTGCATTCCCACGATCGCTGACCAAAAGGTGCAAGCTAAGTTCGTTAGAACTTTATTGAGAGCATTGCTTTGCTGTTAGTTGTGCAATTAATGCTCTCTCCTTCGGTTTGGGAAATTCTATTATTGAGGGCATTGCTTTGCTGTTTGTTGTGCAATCAATGCTTACTCATTTCCTCTGTCTGAGAAATTATATTATTTTGGGTGTTAACTTATATATATATATTTAAACTATCAGTGACAAAAAATAAATATTAAAGCTAAAAAAAAAAACCCAATATTAACTGTTCAAAAATAAATAAATAAAAAGATTAAAAAAAAAAAAAACTTAAATCATCTTTAAAAACAACAACGAAGACCCTCAAAGAGACGACAACTGAAGGAAGGCCAGCAGGATCAACAACAGGAGCGGCAACAGAGACAAGGACAACGGCAGCAGCAGCAACAACGACCATCAGCAACAACAGCCGCAACAACAAGCGCATCAACAACAACAGCATCAGCTAAAACAACTACAACGGCGACAACGGCAGTGACGACAACAAAGACACCAGCTAAGTTATTCTTAAAATTTATTTTTATAAGTTACGAGCATTTTAATATTAAGAAAAGATAAATCCGTTCAGACGCTCTCGAGTTTTATCAAAACTAACGAACAGCAATTTATTTTTATATATATACATATACAAAACTAAAGTCAAAACCATGTTGTCCGCTGAAACTATTGCCTTAATAAAAAGGCAAGTAGAAATTACAAAACTAATTCATACCCTTAAAGAGCTACCTAGTCTATCATTTGAATATTTGAAACAGTATGAGGAATTAAGGTCCGAATGTGTTCAAAATCATTCGGTTTTGGTTCAAATTGGAGTAGTCGATCATGACTACTTCAAGAAGAACCATAATGAGAAAATGATGTTAGATCTCTCAAATATAAAAGATAGGATAAATAGAGTTTTAAACAAAGCTGACGAAGTTGACTTAGAGGTCAGTAGTTCTAAAGTTGTCAATAAATTAGATAGGGCAATAGTACAGGTACGGGAATACTTAAAAGAAACTTTTGAAGACATTAAGCTAGACAATGTTTCAACTTTTGAGATTAGAGTCCAGAAATTAAATTATCTTAAACAAGTCGACCAAGTAGATGTCACTGATAGGGGCTATGACAGTTGTTGAACGAGTTAGAGTTCGACATCTCGTCAATAACCAACACAATGAAAAAAAAAGTCGAACAAATTGTGCCCGGAAAGGTTAACGTTGGAAATCATAAAATTGATGATTAGCCAACGTTACCTAAAATTCAGGTACCCACGTTCTATGGAGATTCCAAAGACTGGGACCTGTTTTATGAGTTGTTTAATGAACTCATTCATTTAAGAGAGGATCTAAGTCCTTCTTTAAAGTTCAGTTACCTTAAGATCTCACTTAAGGGAGAAGCCAAAAATGTGGTTTCTCACTTATTGTTGGGATCTGGGGAGAATTATGAGGCCGCTTGGGAGTTATTAACCAAGCGGTACGAAAATAAAAGGAAAATTTTTTCCGATCAATTAAACCGCCTTCTGGATCTTCAAATCGTAAATGTTGATTCAGTTAGGCAACTAAAAATATTTATTGACACGATTAACGAGTCAATACATATGATAAAATTGAAGGCACAACTTTCTGATGAAGTGGATAATATGTTGGCACACATAATAATTAGGAAGTTTAACAAAGAAGCTCTTCAACTATATGAGAGCCATGTTAAAAAAAACTAAAGAGATTCAAGCGTTATCGTACGTCATTGAATTTTTAGAGCAACGGCTAAGTTCGATAAGCTCAGTTCAGGATGAAAAGCCTGTAAAAAAATATATAGTAGCAATATAAGAGAATTAGCTACTAATAATTGTCCCATATGTAAAATTTCGGGACATTTTATATTCCAGTGTCAGAAATTTAAGGCTTTAAATCCATCAGAAAGGATGGAAAAAGTAAAAAACGCCCATTTGTGTTTCAAATTAGAATTAGAAAAGGTTAACACTTGCAGGACATCCGAACAAGCGTTGCTTGCTACAGCACGCGTTCAAATAAAATCCTCGAATGGAGGGTTTGAAAATTTCAGAGCTTTGATTGGCAGTGGTTCTCAAAGCACCATAATTTCTGAAGAATCTGAGCAGATTCTAAAATTACAAAAAATTCGATCTCAAACAGAGATCAGTGGAGTATCCTCCACAGGAAAGTGCATCTCGAAGCACAAAATTCATCTTTCAATTAAATGTAATGCTTCCCAAAAAATTTTAAAAGTTGAAGCATTAGTACTCCCAAAACTTATGAGGGCTCTCCCAGCCCACAAAGTTAATGTTGACAAAACGAAATGGGAAAAATATAATTTGGCCGACCCCGACTTTAATAAGCCGGGCGTGTAGATCTAATTATTGGAGCAGATCTATATACTGACATTCTACAGAGTGGAGTGGTCAAAATAAATGGCCTCCTCGGCCAAAAAACCGATTTCGGGTGGATTATCTCTGGATGTAAAAAATCAAAGGGACAGAAGACAATTGTAGCAACCACAATAGAATTAAAAGATATGGATCGGTATTGGGAAGTAGAGGATGAAGATAAAAATGATATCGAATCTGAAATACGTGAAAATAATTTCACAAAAACTACAAAGATAGATTCAGATGGGCGATACATTGTGTCAATTCCATTTAAAGATGATGTCACCTTAGGGGATTCAAAGAAACAAGCGATGGCTCGTTTCATGAATCTGGAGAAAAAATTAAAAAGACTAGAAAACTCCGGTGCAGAATTTAAAGTTAAGCACCCAATAATCTTTGACAAATGCCATTTAACTAATTTGTTGATAAAAAATGTTCATAATGAAACTTTGCATGGAGGAATAAACCTAATGCGAAATTATATCCAAAGAAAGTATTGGATTTTTGGGTTAAAAAATTCATTAAAAAAGTATTTAAAAGAATGTGTCAAGTGTGCGAGATACAAACAAAATATAGCTCATCAAATAATGGGCAACCTGCCTAGATACAGAGTTACGATGTCGTACCCATTTTTTAATACTGGAATAGATTACGCAGGTCCTTATTTCGTTAAATGTTCCAAGAATCGTGGACTAAAGACGTATAAGGGATACATTGCCGTATTTGTTTGTTAAATGGTAAGTGATTTAACCTCGGAAGCATTTCTAGCAACACAAAGAAGATTTATTGCTAGAAGAGGTAAATGTGCTAATATTTATTCGGATAACGGAACTAATTTCGTAGGAGCCTCAAGAAAATTAGATCAAGATTTAGTTAAAGCAATCAAGGAAAATACAATGATTGCCGCGCAGCTCGAAAAAGATAGAATTGATTGGCATTTTATCCCCCCGGCAGGACCTCACTTCGGAGGTATTTGGGAAGCTGGAGTTAAATCCATGAAATACCATCTGAAACGGGTAATCGGGGAAAATATTCTGACATACGAAGAAATGTCAACACTTTTATGTTAGATAGAAGCATGCTTAAATTCAAGACCATTGTATACCTATGAAAATGAAATTGATCAAGATGAAGTCCTAACACCAGGACATTTGATTGGTCTTGATTGGTAGACCACCGCTAGAAATAGTTGAACCAATTGAAAATGAGAGAATTGGGAATTTAGACAGGTGGAAACTAATCCAGAAAATTAAAAGAGATTTCTGGGTTAAGTGGAAAGAGGAGTATTTACATACTCTGCAACAGAGGCACAAGTGGAAGAGAGACAGTCCTAATATAGAAGATGGGCAAATTGTGTTATTAAAAGATGAGAATACTCATCCAGCCAGATGGCCAATAGGCAAAGTAGAAAGGATCCACAAGGGCAAAGATGAAAAGGTCAGAGTGGTAGAAAGAAAAGTAAAAGATGGATTTGTAACTAGACCAATCACTAAAATTTTTCCTTTAGAAGGAATTAAGTCTGTGGACAAAGTAGAATCTGACCCTGAAGAAACAAAGCCTAAAAGACGAACAAGAGGTACATCGACAATATCGAAACTTTCTTTTATAATGGCTTTGTTATTATGTATATTGTGTCAATTCTCTTACGCTTCAGCTAAAGTTGATCAGCCAAAACATGCAATTGAGAAAATAAACAAAACTTCGGCTATATATCTAGATCCAATGGGTGACGTAGAGATTGTAGCCTCCTCTTGGAATTTAATTATATTTTATAATATGGACGCTTATTTCGAGATGATTAAAAAAGGTAAAGATTTAATTCCAAAAATGAGAGTAATTTGCGAAAGGCTTCTTAGTTTTGAGGATCAGTATCTTTTAGTTCTCAATAACACAGAAAGGCAGATCTCAGACTTAGAAGAAAATAATAAACTTTTTATGGCTCAGGGGAAATCAAGAAATAAACGAGCTCTGTTTGGATTTATGGGATCGCTTTATCACATTTTATTTGGGATAATGGATGAAGACGACAGGATACAAATGGAGGACAATATGAAAAACTTATTAAGCAATCAACATAGTCTTAATGAGTTAAGTAGGAAACAAACTTCCTTAGTTGATTCTACGACTAATATTTTGAAAAGAACGACTGAAGAAGTTAATTTAAACTTTAAAGGAATGAATAAAAGAATTGAGAACATGACGGCGGTATTGCAGGAATCTTATTATGTGTACAAGGAGTCCATCAACTTCTTCATGATAACAAAACAATTAAGTAACATTATAGATGAATGCGAAAAGATTCAATCCGGAGTCATAAGCCTGTTAATTGACATCAATCATGGTCGACTTAATACAAATATATTGAAACCTTGTCAGTTGAAAAGTGAAATTTCCCAAATAAAAGACAGTTTGTCAGAGAATTTAGTTCTGCCAGGAAAAAGAACAGGTACAGAATTAAAAGAGGTTTATACTTTACTCACAGCTAGGGGGTTATTTGTAGATAAAAAGTTAATTATCAATGCAAAAATACCTTTGTTTGGAAGACATGCTTCGGTGCTTTATAAAATTATCCCAGTGCCAGTTAGGCTAGACGAACGTATGATTACAGTACATGTCGATTCTCAGTTTTTAGTTTACAATTTTGAAATAGATGCTTATCACCTCATGACAGAACCAACCATTAATAAGTGTCAAAGATGGCAATCTAATAAAAGGGTTTGTGAAGGAAGTTGGCCTTGGAGTAGTGCTAACGATAATAGTTGTGAGCTTAAGCCTCTCAAACCAAATAAGCAATCAGATTGCAAATATAAATCAGTGATTGAGAGTAAATCATATTGGGTCGAGTTAGAAAGGAAGAGCAGTTGGCTTTTTAAGGTTCAGAACCATTCTAAGGCTAGAATTCAGTGCAGCAACTCGAAAATAGAAATAGTGGATTTACCTAAGCAAGGAATATTAACGTCAGATTGTACTGCTCAAACTGATGACAAAATATTAGTTGCCCAACACAGTATTCAGCTAGAAGATCAGGGAACATTTTCTGTGTCTTATATTGGAGAGGTTAATGATGTACCGAAGATAGTTTGGAACCAGCTCGATTTGCCCTTAATAAATCATACTGATGAAATCAATCGATTAACACAAGAAATACAATATTTAAAGACTCACAAGTTAGAATTAAAGGAATTAGACTTCCATCATGTAACTGGACATGCTTCTTTAATTTTGGCAATTATTATAATACTTATATTAACTGTATATTTTATAAGAAAAATAAATGTACGAAGGCAATTACAAGCCATTGCCATACCAAACGGTATAATTAATATTTAATCAATTTATGTTATAATTAAATTATGTTAAAGAATGTTTTGATTAAAAATAAATAAATTAAAGATTCAAATTTTGTAATCCTAAAACATAAGTCATTTCAAGCCGTGCAAGGTGTTAAATTTATAATGCAAAATAAAATATATCGAATAAATACAGTCCACTAATGTTATTTTGCAATTGAATCAATTATGTAATTACAACCACATACACCACAGTTTGCCGGCCCTTGCCAGAATGTTCAGACGAACACTGATAAATATTATGTCAAAGATATAATGAGCTCTGCACATGTCATGTAGAACTGTGTAATTCGATCAAGAGCCATAATTTACGATCTGGGACCCGACAAGGGTTCAGTTTTTCAAATACACTTGTAATCTGTAACATCAGCTATCTAATATTATCGCTCTCAGATGTGCCTTCACCGAGAGTTCTTGTGCGGGGGGCAAAATAAATAACTCCCCCGCCCAGACTAAAAAGATTAGGTCTCTGCGTAGACCATAGCTAAGATTAGAATAAGATTTTCACATAAGTTTCTTGTCAAGAAGTTTTAAATAAAATGAAACAGTTTCAATACAGAACTCAAACAAAAAGGTTGTATTTATTCAATATCCTTAACAGATAGTGAGGAGAGCAGCCGAAATTCCGGAAGAACTTCTTGAATCGCCGTTGGACAACCAGGTTTCGACTCTGCGGCAGATTGTTCACGACGTGTGCGATCTTGCCCTGGGCCGAAAAACACCTGGACAACCGAGGAGAAGAGTGGGCTGGTGGACCGCTGACCTTAGCGCAGGGCGCCGCAGAGTCAGGAGACTCCGACGCCGTATACAGGATGCTCGCCGTCGTGGAGACGTGGACGAGACTGAGCGGCTTGTGATCGAGTTGAGGCTTGCCTCAGCCGATTACAAAAAGCTCATCCTGAACACTAAGGAGGACCATTGGAGACGCTTCGTTGGAGAAAATTCACACGATCCCTGGGGGCGTGTGTACAAGATTTGCCGAGGCCGCAAGCGGACGGAGATTGGGTGCCTGCGTGTAAATGGCGAGCTGGTCACCGATTGGGGTGACTGTGCGCGAGTGCTCCTTCGTAACTTTTTCCCAGTTGCGGAGTCTGATGCACCCACCCTTGAAGTGGCTGAGATTGCTGCCTGTGTCGCCAAGCTGAAGAGCAAACGCTCTCCCGGCATGGACGGCATCAATGGCACAATCTGCAAGGCAGTCTGGCGCGCCATTCCTGAGCACCTAACGGCGTTGTTTTCCTGCTGTATTCGGTTGGGGTACTTTCCCAGTGAGTGGAAGTGTCCACATGTAGTGGCACTGCTCAAGGGACCCAACAAGGATAAATGTGAGCCATCCTCCTATCGGGGGATATGCTTGCTTCCAGTTTTTGGAAAGGTGCTGGAGGCCATCATGGTTGATCGTGTGAAAGAAGTTCTTCCGGAAGGATGCAGATGGCAGTTCGGTTTTCGCCAAGGACGATATGTGGAGGATGCTTGGAGACACGTTATGAGCAGCGTTCGTGCCTCCCCGGCAGTATACGTGCTCGGAATATTCGTGGACTTCAAAGGAGCATTCGACAACGTCGAATGGAGTGCTGCACTGCGCCGCCTAGATGCCCTGGGATGTCGAGAAATGAGCTTGTGACAGAGCTTTTTCTCCGGCCGGGGCGCAACGATCAGAAGCAGTTATGGGACAGTCAATGTCTCCGTAACTAGAGGTTGCCCGCAGGGGTCAATCAGTGGCAGTGATGGATGTACTGCTACAGCGCCTTGAACCGTACTGCACTTTGAGTGCGTACGCGGATGATCTGTTGCTACTCGTCGAAGGAAACAATCGAAGAGATCTAGAGGAAAAAGGAGTGCAACTAATGTCCATCGTAGAAACATGGGGAGCGGAAATTGGCGTTGCCGTTTCCACCAGCAAGACGGTTATAATGCTGTTAAAGGGGTCTCTTAACAGGAGTCCTTCGGTAAGATTTGCGGGAGCAAATCTACCATATGTTAGCAGCTGCCGGTACCTTGGCATCACAGTCAGCGAGCGCATGAGTTTTCTCAAGCACATCGTAATGCTAAAGAAGCGAATGACTGGAGTCGTTGGAGCATTGACGCGTGTGCTTCGATCTGACTGGGGATTCAGTCATCGAGCCAGGCGGACTATATATGCCGGACTCATGGCGGCATGCGCGCTATTTGGTGCCTCGGTGTGGTACGCCACGGCAAGGCAAGTAGTCGCAAAAATGCGGCTAAATGCCTGCCAAAGGCTGATCCTAGTTGGAAGCCTTCCGGTATGCCGAACAGTGTCAACCCTGGCACTGCAGGTGCTTGCTGGAACTCCCCCGTTTGACTTGGCTGCTATGAAAATAGCAGTCAAATACAAACTTGCACGTGGATACCCGCTGGAGGAGTACGACTGGACCTACGGCAAAGACCTCACAGGTCTAAGCTGGAAGGAAAGAATGGTGCGGATAGACTATTACCTACTGCTGGACTGGCAGGACAGATGGGACGATGTTGATGCGCCAGGACGGGTGACCAACAGATTCGTACCGGATGTCAGGCTCATCTATCGGAACCCAAATTTTGGGTTCTCGATGCATACAGGATTCCTTCTTACAGGGCACGGATCGTTTAATGCATTTCTGCATAGGAGAGCCCTCAGTGATACTGCCGCATGCTCATGTGGCGATCCAAATGAGGACTGGGAGCACATTTTATGTGATTGTCCATTATATGCAGACTTGCGCGACCTCGATGGACTTGGTGTGCGGCGCGTTGGCGAAAACTGGACATTCGAAGGAATTCTGGATAACGAGGATAGGATGCAGCGATTGACGGAGTTTGCCAAGAGGATGTTCGACCGCAGGCGGTGCCCTCAGCCCAACCTCCTTGCTGTGTGGTTAGCGGCGAACAATACTGCCACAGCTCGTCATTGCTTGTCGTAGGAGGCGAATATGGCACAGGGGCACCCTATCCGGGCTTGTCGGAGCCAAAGGGGGAGGGCCTACCGAGCCCTTAATTTCGGTACCACGGGTTGGGCAGCTCCAAGGCTGCCCATTGAGGTTGGCCCCCTTGTGGGAGTATCGTGGTGGCTGTGGTTGACACCCATATCGCGGGTAGAACTCTCGGGTTCGACGTGGAGTTGCGTTATACAACTCGGGTGCTGTGACCCATAGAGCAGTAGAGATTTTAGATGATCTCGCCCCTCAGCAAGGGGGAGTGTTTGCCCGACGAGTAAACACTCAAATTGACACCGGGGTGGTTGCTATGTACATAGCTATAGCTTCTAGTCCGGGGCGTTGGTCTGGCGCTTAATCTAGACACATGCACTATATACTCACTTGTGGGTGTGTTATGTACTCACTTGTGGGTGCATGATGTATCAACTTGTGGGTATATTAGATTGCCGTGGTTGTAATCCCTTCAGTGTGGAACACGCCACGTAAAATAAGTGTCGGAGAGATCTGATTTGCACCTGTCCCTATCTACTCACAGTCGGTCTTGGAAAGTTTCGGTGGGCGGACGTGTTTTTCGTGCGCTCCTGCGTGTTTTTCGATATCGGCCTAAGTACGCGGAATTTAATTCCAAAAACTGTTCAGTTCGCAAGTGCTCTCAAAAGTAAGAATACGGTGCGTTTTTCGCGTTTGTGCGTTTTGTATTTGCGCGGAAAATCGCAGTTTTCCACTTGCGCCACGTGCAATTTGGAAAAAGTGAGCGCGTCGCTCTCTGAGAGAGAGCAGTGCTGTGCCACGTCAGCTGTTGAGCAGCTGTTTAGCGGGTGTGTGTCCCGGCTATACCTGGAGTTGCCACCTTGTTGACAGGAGTGTGTATCGACTTTGGTGAGTAAACTATTCAAAAACCGAAATCGATAATTAGCTCCGCCAGACGGCGTCGTCTACCCCGAAAGGGGGAGCCACTATGAGCGCTTCAGAAAGCGAGATGTCGGCGTCCAGCAGATCAAGCAGCGCGACGAGGGACGTAGGCAGAGGTCGCCGTAAAGGCAAACACGGCAAGGGTACGCCGCGGGATGCCTCGCAGGCAAAAGTTGTTGCTGTCCTTGGCGCAACTGGTGGCCCGGAGCCGATGCTCGAGGAGACCCTCTCCTCATTGGAGGGGTAGGGGATGTCGCATGCAGCCATTAAGGCTGCTGAGATTGCTGCTGCGAACGCTGCCGCAAAGGCTGCCTTAAAGGCTTCTCCGGATGCTACTGATAATGTTGCTGCGAAGGCTGTGGATGATGCCGCAGCTAGGAACGCTGCCATTTTGGCCCAGGCCAGCTTGGCCTCCGCTGTTTTGACTGGGAAGGGAGCCTCGGTAACGACGGCCGTCCACGCGGCCGAAATACCGAAGTCCAGCGCAACCAATGTCGTCGCCGCCGGTCACGCCGCTGTTTTTTTTGAGCTATCCACAGCTCAGAAGATGGCTAGGCGTGGCATGCTCTTGATGAGCCAGGAGCAAGCGAGCTGGATGTCGGAAGCATTAAGTCGCTACGACGAACTAGTCGTGGCACTAATGTTGCGCTGCGGATCACTGGAGTCCCGCCTGGCCATGCCGCCACCAGCTGCCCCTAAGGTTGCCTCATATGCAGCCACTGCTGCTCTGGGTGCGCACCCCGTTGCCCCTCAAGCTGTCCCAGTCGCCCCCGTTGCTGCCCCACGAATAGCGAAAATTCGCGAAACGTGGTCGGCAGTAGTGGCCTGCGACGACCCGGCGCTGTCAGGAAGACAGATTGCTGAGAAGGTCAGAAAGGAAGTTGCTCTAGCCCTTGGAGTAAGGGTGCACGAGGTGCGAGAACTTAAGCGAGGAGGTGCGATAATTCGCACCCCATCGCAGGTGGAGTTATCCAAAGTGGTTGCCTCCACTAAGTTCGCCGAGGTGGGCCTAAAAGTGGCGAAGAACCCCGCGGAGAAAGCGAGGGTAACGGTGTTTGACGTAGACACCTCAGTGGGTCCTGAGGAGTTTATGTTGGAGCTTAAGGAGAAGAATTTTGAGGACCTACCTCTAAAGGATTTTCAAAAGGCAGTGCACCTGGCGACAAAGCCCTGGTCTGCAGCCGACGGTGCCACAGTCAATGTGACACTGGAAGTGAACGACGAGGCGCTGGCGGTGCTTGATGTAGGCAGAGTCTATATCAAGTGGTTCTCAAACCGATGCCGATCGCTGGTCCGCACCTATGCTTGCCATAGGTGTGTTGGATTTGACCACAAGGTGCAGAACTGCCGTTTTAAGGAAAACGTCTGCCGTCAGCGCGGAGAGAGCGGCCACACCGCAGCGAAGTGCACCAAACCGGTGGACTGCCGGAACTGCCGCCATAAAGGGCTGCCCTCGGGGCATTATATGCTCTCGGGTGCATGCCCGATATACGGCGCGGTGCTAGCGAGGGTGCAGGCTAGACACTAATATGTTTAGCCTCATCCAAGCGAATTGTGGTCAAAGCCGTGAGGCGGTACCCGATATGTCAGTTCGGATGAGAAAATCGGGGCATCTCTTTGCGCTGATCCAGGAGACCTACGTGGACTACAGAGGAGAAATCGTCGGATTTCCTGCTGACATGCGTGTCTTTAAGGACACCAACAGCAAGGCTGCCATCGCTGTTGACGACCCAGATGCCATCTGCATGCCGATTGCACAACTGACAACGACGCTCGGAGTATGCGTGAGAGTCACGGGAAGATATGGCACAATCTTCTTGTGCTCCGTATACTGCCGTTTTGGAGCGGATATCAATCCCTTCATCGGATACCTGGATGAGGTTCTGCTGCTGGCCAGCAGGAACCCAACTATCCTCGGCCTAGATGCGAACGCAGTATCTCCTATGTGGTTCAGCAAAATCACAGATAACACTGGGACTAGCGAGAATCGCAGAAGGGGTCAGCTGCTAGCAGAGTGGAAACTTGGAAATCGAGCCGGAGTGCTCAACGTTGCCAACCAGGAGTACACGTTTGATAATTACACTGAGCCCAGGCGCCAGAGTGATATCGACGTGAACTTCGTCTATGACGCAGCCTGTACATGGGCTTCGTACGACTGGAGAGTGATCCCGTGGGAATCGAGTGATCACAACATTATCAACGTTGAGATTACACCCGACCCAAGCAGTGCAATTGAGAACTTAGTTCTTGTACCGCAGTGGAAACTCTCCAGGGCAAATTGGCGAAGATTCGGAATAGGAATCAGGAGTGCAATCGAGGGAATACAGGACTTGGAATCGCCGTTGGACGGCCGGATTTCTGCCCTACGCACTATTGTACAGGAAGTGTGCGATGGAGTGTTAGGACGCAGAAGACCGCGAGCTATGGGAAAGGTAATATAGTGGACACCTGAACTGAATACCAAACGCCAAGAGGCCAGGAGACTGAGGCGAAGGCTACAGGAAGCGCGCCGGGGTGGCACCGGTGACACTGGGCAACTTGCTGCTGAACTGAGGCTTGCCTCAGGACAGTACAAGAAGCTCATCCTGGCGGTCAAGGAGAAAAACTGGCGAGACTTCGTGGGACAGAACAGAGATGACCCATGGGGACACGTCTACCGTATCTGCCGAGGTCGCAAGAAGACAACCGAAATTGGGTGCCTTCGCTCGGGTGGTGAGTTTGTCGTAACATGGCACGACAGCGCAAGTGTGCTTCTTCGTAACTTTTTCCCAGTTGCGGAGATGATAGCACCAATCGCCATCCCGGACGTTGCCCCACCGGCCCTCGAAGCATTCGAGGTTGATGCAAGCGTCGCCAGGCTGAAGAGCAGACGCTCTCCCGGCATGGACGGCATCACGGGCGGGATTGTCAAAGAGGTATGGCGTGCCATCCCTCAGCATCTAACAGAGCTGTACTCTCGCTGCCTTTCGGAAGGACACTTTCCTATTTACCAGTACGGCGAAACATGTTCTCGGAATCTTCGTGGACTTTAAAGGTGCCTTTGACCATGTTGAATGGAGCGCTGTGCTCGATCGACTCGTTGGCGTTGGCTGTCGAGAAATCCGCTTGTGGAACAGCTTTTTCTCCGGTCGACGCGCAAGCATCGTTAGCAGATATAAAGTAGCCACAGTCCCTGTCACACGGGGCTGCCCGCAAGGGTCTATTAGTGGTCGTACTGGAACCTACTGATGGATGTGCTGCTTCAGCGCTTGGAGACACATTGTGGCCTAAGTGCATATGCGGACGACTTTCTTCTCCTTGTTGAAGGGAGGAGTCGTGATGACATCGAGCGGAAGGGGACGGAGATGATGAAAATCGTCGAAGCCTGGGGAGCTGAAGTTGGAGTGAGTGTGTCGACCAGCAAGACGGCAATCATGTTGCTCAAAGGCAAATTAGACTAGCTGGAGCCAGCCTGCCGTACGTACAGGAATACCGCTACCTTGGTATCACAATTGACGAACGGTTGAGTTTCCTTCCTCACATAGAGGTTTTGAGAGACCGACTGGCGGGTGTCACGGCAGCACTGGCACGTGTACTGCGGGTTGACTCGGGACTCAGCCCCCGCGCGAAGCGTGTTATCTACGCCGGTCTAATGACACCTTGCGTGCTATTTGGTGCCTCGGTTTGGTACAACAAGGTGTGTCGAGGCAAAGCCCGAGACCGTCTTTTATCGTGCCAAAGGTTAATCCTTTTAGGATGCCTACCGGTATGCCGCACAGTGTCCACAGTGGCACTGCAGGTGCTTGCTGGTGCTCCTCCAATGAATTTGGGTGCATACCGTAGTGCAATTAAATTCAAGCTCAGGAAAGGAGTGCCCCTGAGTGACAGCGACTGGCTTTCCGGACAGGACCTCTCAGAATTGTTGTGGAACAGCAAAATGGCGTTGTTAGACGAACGTCTGCTAAATGAGTGGCAGCTCAGATGGGATGGTGCGATACACGGTCGTGTGACGCACAAATTCTTCCCAGAGGCAGCGTTTGTCTACAATAGGAAAGACTTTGGTTTTACCCTAAGAGCCCCATTTTTGCTGACAAGACATGGATCGCTGAACGCATTTCTGCTGGGGAGAGGTTTCAGCAACACACCAGCATGCTCATGCGGTGGGGAGCTGGAAGACTGGCTGCACATCCTATGTGTTTGCCCCCTTTACGCGGACTTGCGTCACTTGGAGGCTTTAGGCGTCGTGCAGGAACAAGACCCCTGAAAGGATGCGTCTCCTAGGAACGAGCGCACAAGGAGTCTTCGAAAGGCGGAGGAGGGATCCATCGAGGGAGTAACCCCGAAGATCAAGGACAGGACTTGGCGGCATAAGAACTTCGCGGATGGGGTGCATCACAGGTGAAGGGGCTTATGCTGTGTGGTTAGCGGCGAAGAATACTGCCACAGCTTGTCATTGCTTGTCGTAGGAGGCGACTAAAATGGCATATGGGCACCCTATCCGGGCTTGTCGGAGTCAAAGGGGGAGGGCCTACCGAGCCCTTAATTTCGGTACCACGGGTTGGGCAGTTTCCAAGGCTGCCCATTGAGGTCGGGCCCCTTGTGGGAGTATCGTGGTGGCTGTGGTTGACACCCATATCGCGGGTAGAACTCTCGGGTTCGACGTGGAGTTGCGTTATAGAACTCGGGTGCTGTGACCCATATAGCAGCAGAGATTTTAGATGGATCGCCCCTCAGCAAGGGAGAGTGTTTGCCCGGCAAGCAAGCACTCGAATTGACACCGGGGTAGTTGCTATGTACATAGCTATAGCTTCTAGACCGGGCCGTTGGTCTGGCGCTTAATCTAGACACATGCACTATATCCTCACTTGCGGGTGTGTTATGTACTCACTTGTGGGTGCATGATGTATCAACTTGTGGATATATTAGAGTGCCGTGGTTGTAATCCCTTCAGTGTGAAACACGCCACGTGAAATAAGTTTCAGAGAGATCTGTTTTACACCTGTCCTTATCTACTCAGTCGGTCTTGGAAAGTTTCTGTGAGCGGACGTGTTTTTCGTGCGCTCCTGCGCGTTTTTCGGTTTCGGCTAAAGTACGCGGAATTTAATTCTGAAAAGTGTTCAGTCACAAAGTGGTCGTTAAAGTGAGTATTTGGTGCGTTTTTCGCGTTTGTGCGATCTGTATTTGCGCGGAAAAGTTTTCTGCTGAAAATTTTCCATTGCGCCACGTGCGTTTTGGAAAAAGTGAGCGCGTCGCTCTCTGAGAGAGAGCAGTGCTGCGCAGAGTCAGCTGTTGAGCAGCTGTTTAGCGGGTGCGTGTCTGGAGTTGCCACCTCGTCGACGGGAAATCGTAATCGGAAACTAGCTCCGTCAGATGGCGTCGACTATCCCGAAAGGGGCGCCACAATGAGTCTGTCGGAGAGCGAGATGTCGGCCAGCAGTCGGTCGAGCAGCACGACGAGGGGTGTTGGCAGAGGTCGCCGTCGAGGCAAGCGTGGCAAGGGTACGCCACGTGATGCCTCGCAGGCCAAGGTTGGCGCAACTGGTTGCCCGGAGCCTATGTTGGAGGAGACGCTCTCCTCATTGGTGACACAAGTAGCCATAGGAGATGCGGAGATTGCTGCCACGAAGCCTGCCGCGAAGCTTGCCGCGTCAACCGCCGCGAAGACTTCTGAGGATGTTGCAGCTGGGATTGCCGCGAGGAGCGCCGCCATTATTGTCGAGGCCAGCTTGGCGTCTGCTGCTTTGTCGCAAGCTAGGGAAGCCCGCGTCGTTTCGGTAACGACGGCCGCCCATGCGACCGAAGTGCCGAAATCGAGCGCCACGAGTGTAGTTGCCGCTGCCGTGCTATATAAGCGTTCTACAGCTCTAAAGATGGCAAGGCGTGGCATGCTCTTGATGAGCAGCGAGCAAGCAAGCTGGATATCGGTGGCGATAAGTCGCTATGACGAACTAGTCGTAGCACTGATGTTGCGCTGTGGAGCGCTGGAGACCCTCCCGTTTGCCTCGTATGCAGCCACCGCTGCTCTGGGCGCGCACCCTGTCGCTGCCCATGCTGTCCCAGTCGCCCCCGTTGCTGTGCTGCCCCACGGTTAGCGAAGATTCGCGAAACGTGGTCGGCGGTTGTGGCCTGCGACGACCCGGCGTTATCGGGGAGACAAATTGCGGAGAAAGTCCGCAAGGAAGTCGCTCCAGCCCTTGGAGTAAGGGTTCACGATGTGCGCGAGCTTAAGCGTGGCGGCGCGATAATTCGCCCGCCCCTGGTCGCTGCGTGGAGGACGCCGGAGACACGTAACGAGTACAGTCGCTGCCAGTACAGCGAAACATGTTCTCGGAATCTTCGTGGACTTTAAAGGTGCCTTTGACCATGTGGAATGGAGCGCACTGCTCGATCGACTCGTCGGCGTTGGCTGTCGAGAAATTCGCTTGTGGAACAGCTTTTTCTCCGGTCGACGCGCAAGTATCGTTATAAGATATGAAGTATCCACAGTCCCTGTCACACGGGGCTGCCTGCAAGGGTCTATTAGTGGTCCATTCATATGGAACCTGCTGATGGATGTGCTGCTTCAGCGCTTGGAGACACATTGTGGCTTAAGTGCATATGCGGACGACTTACTTCTCCTTGTTGAAGGGAGGAGTCGTGAGGACATCGAGCGGAAGGGAACGGAGCTTATGGAGATCGTCGAAGCCTGGGGAACTGAAGTTGGAGTGAGTGTGTCGACCAGCAAGACGGCAATCATGTTGCTCAAGGGCAAATTAGACCCGAGGCGACATCCTACGGTACGGCTTGCTGGAGCTAGCCTGCCTTACGTACAGGAATAACGGTACCTTGGTATCACAATTGGCGAACGGTTGAGTTTCCTTCCTCACATAGAGGTATTGCGAGACCGACTGGCGAGTGTCACGGCAGCACTGGCACGTGTACTGCGGGTTGATTGGGGACTCAGCCCCCGCGCGAAGTGTGTTATCTACGCCGGTCTAATGACACCTTGCGTGCTATTTGGTGCCTCGGTTTGGTACAACAAGGTGTGTCGAGGCAAAGCCCGAGACCGTCTTTTATCGTGCCAAAGGTTAATCCTTTTAGGATGCCTACCGGTATGCCGCACAGTGTCCACAGTGGCACTGCAGGTGCTTGCTGGTGCTCCTCCAATGGATTTGGATGCACACCGTAGTGCAATTAAATTCAAGCTCAGGAAAGGAGTGCCCCTGAGTGACAGCGACTGGCTTTCCGGACAGGACCTCTCGGAATTGGACTGGAACAGCAAAATGGTGTTGTTAGACGAACGTCTGCTAAATGAGAGGCAGCTCAGATGGGACGGAGCGATACACGGTCGTGTGACGCACAAGTTCTTCCCAGAGGCAGCGTTTGTTTACAATAGGAAAGACTTTGGTTTTACCCTAAGAGCCGGATTTTTGCTGTCAGGACATGGATCGCTGAACGAATTTCTGCTGGGGAAAGGTCTCAACAACACACCAGCATGCTCATGCGGTGGGGAGCTGGAAGACTGGCTGCACATCTTATGTGTTTGCCCCCTTTACGCGGACTTGCGTCACTTGGAGGCTCTAGGCGTAGTGCAGGAACATGGCAGCTGGAACGTGACGGGAATAGTTGAGACCCCTGAAAGGATGCGTCTCCTAGGAACGTTCGCACAGGCAGTCTTCGAGAGGCGAAGGACGGATCCATCGAGGTAATAACCCCGGGAACACTGGACAGGACCATTTTTGTGGATAACGCGTTGCGGAGGAGGGGCTTTTAGCCTGTGGTGCCGTGTGGTTAGCGGCGAAGAATACTGCCACAGCTTGTCATTGCTTGTCGTACGAGGCGACTAAAATGGCACATGAGCACCCTATCCGGGCTTGTCGGAGCCAAAGGGGGAGGGCCTACCGAGCCCTTAATTTCGGTACCACGGGTTGGGCAGTTTCCAAGGCTGCCCATTGAGGTCGGCCCCCTTGTGGGAGTATCGTGGTGGCTGTGGTTGACACCCATATCGCGGGTAGAACTCTCGGGTTCGACGTGGAGTTGCGTTATACAACTCGGGTGCTGTGACCCATAGAGCAGCAGAGATTTTAGATGGATCTCGCCCCTCAGCAAGGGGGAGTGTTTGCCCGGCAAGCAAGCACTCATATTGACACCGGGGTAGTTGCTATCTACATAGCTATAGCTTCTAGATCGGGCCGTTCGTCAGGTGCTTAATCTAGACACATGCACTATATCCTCACTTGCGGGTGTGTTATGTACTCACTTGTGGGTGCATGATGTATTAACTTGTGGGTATATTAGAGTGCCGTGCGCCACGTAAAAATAAGTGTCGGAGAGATCTGATTTACACCTGTCCCTATCTACTATCTAGCGAAACCACAGCCAAGGGAACGGGCTTGGAATAATTAGCGGGGAAAGAAGACCCTTTTCAGCTTGACTCTAATCTGGCAGTGTAAGGAGACCTAAGAGGTGTAGAATAAGTGGGACATATTAGACCTCGGTTTGGTATCGCCAATGAAATACCACTACTCTTATTGTTTCCTCACTTACTTGATTAAATGGAACGTGTATCATTTCCTAGCCATTATACGGATATATTTATTATATCTTATGGTATTGGGTTTTGATGCAAGCTTCTTGATCAAAGTATCACGAGTTTTTATAATCGCAAACAAATTCTTTAATAAAAGGAGTGCATTTATGTATTTTTGATTTGAAAATTTGGTATAACTCCAATTACTCAGGTATGATCCAATTCAAGGACATTGCCAGGTAGGGAGTTTGACTGGGGCGGTACATCTCTCAAATAATAACGGAGGTGTCCCAAGGCCAGCTCAGTGCGGACAGAAACCACACATAGAGCAAAAGGGCGAAAGCTGACTTGATCTCGGTGTTCAGTACACACAGGGACAGCAAAAGCTCGGCCTATCGATCCTTTTGGTTTAAAGAGTTTTTAACAAGAGGTGTCAGAAAAGTTACCATAGGGATAACTGGCTTGTGGCGGCCAAGCGTTCATAGCGACGTCGCTTTTTGATCCTTTGATGTCGGCTCTTCCTATCATTGTGAAGCAAAATTCACCAAGCGTTGGATTGTTCACCCATGCAAGGGAACGTGAGCTGGGTTTAGACCGTCGTGAGACAGGTTAGTTTTACCCTACTAATGACAAAACGTTGTTGCGACAGCATTCCTGCGTAGTACGAGAGGAACCGCAGGTACGGACCAATGGCCAATACTTGTTCGAGCGAACAGTGGTATGACGCTACGTCCGTTGGATTATGCCTGAACGCCTCTAAGATCGTATCCGTGCTGGACTGCAATTATAAATAAGGGGCAATTTGCATTGTATGGCTTTCTAAACCATTTAAAGTTATAATTTATTTTATGAACGACAATGGATGTGATGCCAATGTAATTTGTAACATAGTAAATTGGGAGGATCTTCGATCACCTGATGCCGCGCTAGTTACATATAAAAACATTATTTAATACAATGACAAAGCCTAGAATCAATTGTAAACGACTTTTGTAACAGGCAAGGTGTTGTAAGTGGTTGAGCAGCTGCCATACTGCGATCCACTGAAGCTTATCCTTTGCTTGATGATTCGATAATAAATATATATATATATAATATAATCAATTTAAATTATCATCATATATGTTTAATAGTTTTTGTTGTTATATATTATTTATATATTTTTTATTAGGAGGAGGAGGTTATATATGATATGATTAGATATAACCTAATTAAGCAGGTAGCCAAATGCATCGTCATCTTAATAGTGAAGCGAATGTGTGATATTATATATCTTAAGAGTATAAGTCACATACAGTTGCCAAATGAACCGTGACGCAGATATAAATTGTCAAAATATAATAAGTCTTGCTTGATAGCAAAACTTATGTCTCTTATTAAGGGCAAATGAAATGATATCTATGCATATTAAATAATAATAAAGAATTATAAGAGCATATAAATAAAAATATTTTAATATGAAAAATATGAATCTAAAAACTACACTAGTCTTTTTTGGTAGCCAAATGAATCGTCATCTACTTAGTGACGCATATAAAAAAATGTAAAATTAAAAGAGTCTTACTACAAGTCCCTTATTAAAGGCGGCAAATTAAACGGTATATATATTTATTCTAAATATATATATACAATTTGAAGAAAAACTAAAACGAAAAATTGCATACATATTTCATATAGCCAAATGAATCGTCATCTACTTAGTGACGCATATAAAAAAATGTAAAATTAAAAGAGTCTTACTACAAGTCCCTTATTAAAGGCGGCAAATTAAACGGTATATATATTTATTCTAAATATATATATACAATTTGAAGTAAAACTAAAACGAAAAATTGCATACATATTAAAAAGACTTTTGATATGAAAAATACGAGCCTAAAAACTAAAAGTCACTTACGGTAGCCAAATGCATCGTCATCTTAATAGTGACGCGAATGTGAAAACAAATGCCGAGTGCTGAAGTTCCAAGTAAGAGTTTAGATATTATATATCTTAGGACTATAAATCACATAAAGTAGCCAAATGAATCGTCATCTATTTAGTGACGCAGATATAAATTGTCAAAATATATTAAGTCTTGCTTGATAGCAAAACGTATGTCTCTTATTAAAGGCAAATGAAATGATATCTATGCATATTAAATAAGAAGAAAGAATCATAAATAAAAATATTTTAATATGAAAAATATGAATCTAAAAACTACAAGGCTTATTTGGTAGCCAAATGAATCGTCATCTACTTAGTGACGCATATAAGAAAATCCCAAATTAAAAGAGTCTTACTACAAATCCCTTATTAAAGGCGGCAAATTAAACAATTAAAAAATTTGAAGAAAAACTAAAACAAAAAATTGCATACAAACTAAAAAGGCTTTTAATATGATAAATACGAGCCTAAAAACTACAAGTCACTTATGTTAGCCAAATAAATCGCCATGTACTTTAGGGACGCAGATAAAATAAAAATCTACCAAAGTAACGATATTTACTACAAGTCTCAAATTATGGGCTTATGAAATAATATAATTATAAATATATTATAAATATATACAAATATATAAAAAAAAATGTTCCATAGGAAAAATTTGAGTCTAAAAACTACAAGTCCCTTCTGGTTGCCAAATGAAATCGTCATCTACTTTGTGACGCAGATAAAAAATGTCAAAGTAACAAGATTTACTAAAAGTTTCGAATTAAAAAATGAAATGAATATGAAAGGAAATGAAGTGAAATTTAATATATTTAATATTAAGAAATATATCTATATTCATTTGGGTAAATTGAAAATATCTATACAATGGGTTGCTTTATATAGTACTCTAATAGATAATTGGCTGGCAACCAAATGTATATCCATATATATTTAATTTATATGGATATTGAGAAATATATCTATATTATATATGGTAAATTGAGAACATCCATACAATGGATTGCTTATAGTATTCTAATAGATTATTGGCTGGCAACCAAATATATGGATATTTCTCAGAACATATAATATTAATATGATTTTGTGAATTCATATACTAAATAACATTCATATATATGAAAATGTTATAATATATCAATATTATTGATATATTATATAAGTTAAGGCCTGTCATGGCCGGGGGGGGTACGAAGCTCCCCTATATTACCTTATGGTGGTGTTCATCAGCTGCATCTTGCTCACTTGTTCTTTCCAGTTCTCAAAAAAGGCAACAACTTTATCTTCGGATTACGTTATAATTTTATTGTGATAGTCTAATATTAGGTCCACACAGTACTACGGTGGTTACAAAAGTGAGCTCTTAAATACTGGTGGGTTGGCCTCTTAACCAACTCCGGTCCTCCGGCGTCAGCATGCCGTTGGCAGACGCGGAAGTACCGTAGCCGACGGCAGCGGTTTTGGTTGGTCCGCTTGTTGCGCTCCGGATGTGAGCGCTGCATTTTATCTAGCGCAGTGGTAGGGGCGGCGGCTGTTGAGCTGAGGCAGCTAGCGGGCGGTCAACGGTCTTTCGCTTGCTTGTTGCTGCCGTTGCTCTTCTGCCGCTGACGTTCTGGCGCTGCCGCTGTCGTTCTCACGCTGCCGCTGTCGTTCTGTCTCCCTCGTCGCGTCGCTGCCGCTGCATCGCTGCTGCTGGTGCTGCTGCTGTCGCTATTGCTGGTGCTGCCGCTGTCGCTATTGCTGGTGCTGCCGCTGTCGCTATTGCTGGTGCTGCCGCTGTAGCTCTTGTGGCCCAGCGGCCGGGTCATTGCAGCCACTTGAGTTGGTGTCGTCTTCATGTGACCACTTGAGCGTAATGTTGTCGCTGTGTGGCCACTCGAATTGAATGTGTACGATGTGGGTGGCCGAGGGGTTGAATGAGATGGGTCGTCGTCGGGTATCGTGGATGTCGAGAGGGGGTGAAGGGAAGGGGGCGCTAGCCGGTGTTAACTCCTCCCCACCACAAGATCTGTGTCCCACAGATCCTTAAGCCTTTGTCGGTTCGAGGTTCGCAGGTGGGGGTCGCAGCCTTGGGATCCCTTTGGTTGATGTTATCTTCCTCCAAACAAGGTAGATTGCTATTATGATGGATACTGCTATAATTATTTCTGCGGAGAAGGATATTAAAATTTTATTAGACATAGTTGATAATTTTTTCAGGTTCTCCACGCTGAAGTCATGCATGTATTTCAGTGATAGTTCGTAACCCGTTGTCGTTATTTGAGTCAAGACCGCTGGCATTGCCATCAAGTGCGTTGACGAATAACTGCTGAAATTCCGGTCACCGATTGTGACCGTTTCGTTGTCAAATTGTACGACGTAAGAGCCTTCCAGGTGGTGTTCTTTTGTTGGAGTGGATATTGTGCCATTGAAGTTCGTCAGGAAGATTGTCCCGTCATCGATGAGTTCCACCGTTTGTTGGTTTGTCCTAAGATAGTCGCATGCAGCTTGACCTCCTTTAAGAAGTCTTGGAATACAGCTATCCTCCTCCAGTTTGTATAGGTCTTTTTCTCGGCAGACAGTTGTATTGCCGATGGATACGCAATTCCCAAGAAGGGCGTATGTTTCCACCTTATTCATGGCCAGTTTGTTGTACTTCAGCACAACCTGTTTGCCGTCGGATACCGTTGGGTAAATTATTCAAGATATATAATAATGTAGTTCCATTCGTGAGGATTGTTGGTCGAGAGAATTCAACGGCTTCGACCACGTTCTGATAAGGAAGGCTTTCTACCTCTGTCAAAATTTCGTCTATTTCCTCGTGGTCCAATAGATTCGTGTTCACCACGTCAGTCTTTGCCAGTTGGCAGGCTCTTAGTATTTCACTGACTTGGTCCGCTATTATTATTGCCTTGTGGAGTACGGCGGTTGTGACATGGAAATCGCCGTCTATTGCGTTGACTCTTCCGATGACGTCGTTTAATCTTTGGAGTGATTCGTGTGTCGAGTCAAAGAGTTTGGTATTTATCCGGATCTGCTGGTTATTGTTCCTGGTTATGTCGTCTTCTGTTTTTAAGATCGCGTTCCAGTCAGACCTATCAGGTGACCCTGCTACCCATTTCCAGGCTGATCCTAGCCAGCCGATTGATCGTGGCCTCCGTGCTGGTGTGCTATCCATGCCCTCTGATGCGTGTTGCAGGTAGTGGAAGACCAAAGCATTGATCCGTTGGTCGGTGATTATCGTAGCTTCGTTGGTTGTTTGGTCGATGACTTGCTTAATGCGGCCTAGATCGATAATATGGGCCAGCTTAAAAACACCGTTGGTTCGCCAGACGGTACCCTGTTGTAAGGGGACAACTGGTGCGTCTTATTTGAAAATATGAAGTGCGGTCGCTACGTAGAGCGTGGACACGCTTGTAGTGCCGAAAAAAAAGGGTAATAAATTCTTATAGTTAGGTGATTAATAGTTCTTAGTCTAGATATTTCGTGTTGGTGTTGTTTGTGTTGTTTCTAAATTTTTGATTTTAATTTTTTGGTATTAAGCTAAGTTTATATTATTTTGAAAGTTTTATATTCGATATTGTTTAATTTCATTACTTTAATTTAGGTTCTCTTATTTGTTTTTTAATTTAGTTTATTTTAGTTTATATGCTCAGGTTTGATATTGTTTTAGTTCAGTGTGTTTCTCTGTAAGGTTTTTTTGTGTTTTTTGTTTTTAGGTTTGTTAGTTTTTTTGTGTTTAAGTTTGTTTTTGTTGTGAATTTTGTGTTAAGTCTGTTAGTGTTGTAAAAAAATTTTCCTGTGTTTTTCTTATGGGTCTAGATTGGTTTTGTGTTTTTATTGTGTTTCTCTTATTTTTATATGTCTAAATTTGTTTGTGTTTTAGTTTGGTTTCCTTTATTTTATATGTTTAGATTAATTTTGTTATCTTTTTTTTCTTTTTATATGTTTTTTTTATGTTAGCATTTGATGGTATTTTGGTGTGGTTATTTTGTAATTATTTTTGAGCTTGTGAAACGATAAATACACTTTTCCCTTTTATTATTGAAGTGACATTTAAAAGTTATAAAATTTCAGGGATATTCTGTTACCAGCCCATTGCTAACGGCGGGGGTGCTATTAGTGAGCGTGAAAAATGAGTGTTTTTATTGCCCATAAATTAACTTCTCAAGTGGGACTTATGGAAAATTTTTCCCGACCTTGTCTTAACAGTGACCCTTCTATCGTCTTGAAGAGCCAAGAGACGTATTTCTCGGGGTCTCCCTCAAATGTTACTAATTCTTTTACACAATCTGGTATGACTGATGATTCCTTAAGCTCGTATTCAGTGCGTGGGTGTGTTAGCGGTAGCGGTATTTCCGCCACCGGGTTACGTTTTCCAAAATCGGATTCGAAAGTACCTATTCTATTCCCTACTTTCTTAGCCTCGTCCTTCATCTCTGCAGTCAAGATTGTCATGGAGGCATCAAGGCGTTTTAATACTTCCTTCATTTCCTCCATTTTTTATTTCCTGATTTTTTTGCTAAGTATTTTAAAAAGAATTTCCTTTGGTCAGGCCGTGTATTTTATTTTTTAAAAAGAAAAATGCAGATGGGCCTAACGGGTAACAGTTTGTCTCCTTACTATTTTTTTATATTTTTTATTTATTCAGGGGAAATTGTTTTATTTAAACGTTTCACTCACCCGTTGGTTTCTTTTTCACTTCGCAAAGATTCTGTGGTTTTTTCTGATTTGTGTGTGTTTTTTGGCCGTTTTCTTGTAGTCTTGTGGTGTTCTTAAAGAGTTCTGAAATTAAATTTTTTATTAGTATTTTGTTTTTTGAAAAATTCGTATGGTTTTGTAAGATTTTTTTTCTTGGGGCGTTGTGCGTTAATACTTTGTGTGAGTTTTTTCTTAGTGCGGTTATTGGGTACTGGGCGCGATGGTCCGTATTTGTCCGTTCTGGCGTTTTGCCTACTAAGGTACGGTTGCCACACAATCCACTGGGCAGCCCTTTTTGAATGCATTCCGCATTCGTGAGCCTTTCCAGCAGATTGCCACACACCACTTTTTGTTTTATTATTATTTTAATTTTATTATCACCTTCGGCTTTTTTCCTAGTTTGAAACCCGAAACAACACTAAAAAAGAATTGGAAAAAAAGTGTTCCCAATTATTTTCCAGTGCTATCTCCTTTCTCAAACTAAAATAATTATTTTTTGTTGCCAAAGCCTTTTTCTCTCTTTTTTTTATAGTGCAATTTTTGCGCTCGCGATTAAGCTACCCACTTAAGTGGACTTAACGCCGCAGCGGGTTATTGCTTCTTTTATTTTATACAGAATTTTTTGTGCCCGCGAATACGCCACACTGAGAGGTGCGTGGACATATCGCCGCGGCAGGTTCACTGTTTTATTATTTTATTACAACTTTTTTTGCGCCCGTGGGGAATGCCAGCTGCGAAAGGCAGCATCCTCACCGCGGCGGGTAGTTGTATTACACACATTTTTGCGCACTATCACATACACAACGCTGTATTAAATAATTTTTTACCCTTTTTTGGGTTTTTCGCTTCACACACACAACGCCGTATTAAATACTTTATACCCTTTTTTGGGTTTTTCGTTTCATTTTAATTTTTTCCCATTTTTGGGTTTTTTTTTTTTTTTATTTTTTATTTTTTATATTTAATAATTATTCACAGGGTACCCGTAGCTTTTTTAATTTTTTATGTTTTCTTGCTTTTTCTTTTTTTCTTAACACATTTTTATTCTCTTTGTTTTGTGTCGGGGGGTACCCGCAAAAATTTGGGTCCCACTTTCGCGAGAAAGTGGAATCTGCTCGGGCGCCAGTTAAGGCCTGTCATGGCCGGTGGGGGTACGAAGCTCCCCTATATTATCTTATGGTGGTGTTCATCAGCTGCATCTTGCCCACTTGTTCTTTCCAGTTCTCAAAAAAGGCAACAACTTTATCTTCGGATTACGTTATTATTTTATTGTGATAGTCTAATATTAGGTCCACACAGTACTACGGTGGTTACAAAAGTGAGCTCTTAAATACTGGTGGGTTGGCCTCTTAACCAACTCCGGTCCTCCGGCGTCAGCATGCCGTTGGCAGACGCGGAAGTACCGTAGCCGACGGCAGCGGTTTTGGTTGGTCCGCTTGTTGCGCTCCGGATGTGAGCGCTGCATTTTATCTAGCGCAGTGGTAGGGGCGGCGGCTGTTGAGCTGAGGCAGCTAGCGGGCGGTCAACGGTCTTTCGCTTGCTTGTTGCTGCCGTTGCTCTTCTGCCGCTGACGTTCTGGCGCTGCCGCTGTCGTTCTCACGCTGCCGCTGTCGTTCTGTCTCCATCGTCGCGTCGCTGCCGCTGCATCGCTGCTGCTGGTGCTGCTGTTGTATTATGTTGTTTCCCTGTATCGTTTTGTTGAATATTTCACAATCTTGTTTAATTTGTGTTTTGCTTTAATTAAAAGTTATAATGATGTTCGGTTCAATATACTTTATAGATTCATTTTCTGATATAGACGTGTGTTGACAATTCGCTAGTTGATTAGTAAGAATTTGAGAGATACATTGATCAGTGATTATAAATTTTTGGTTTAAACTTGGTGTATTTTCTAAATAAAAAACAATGTTTTTATCAGTAACAAAATATTCAAAGTTATCATATATGTCAATTTGTCGGCCTATATTATCTGGGTATTTTATAATTCTATATTTTTGGGTTTCCTTAAATGAAGTTGGTATATGAACTAAAATAAAAGTGTCTTTAGTCTGGCTACTTATCCAAGCTGAAGTTTTGATTGATAAAAGTTTTTCTTCGTCTATATCATCCAACTCTTCATGTTTCAATATTTTAGGATTGAATATTCCTATTCTTGTTAATTGTAATCCCATTTGTAAATCTTCAATATACTCAAGGAAAATGTTTAATGAATATCTAAAAATATGTAATGCATCCATTTCTTCTTCATCTTTCACAAGTCTTTTTATATCTTCGGATTGTTTATTTATTACTGTAACTTTTTCATTAAAATCTTTATTTTCAATTACTTGATCTTGTAAATGTTCTAATTAATCTTTTAGTTCTTTTTTATCGTCTTCTGTTAATGTTCCAAATAAGTATTTATAGGAACTGCTCCTACAATATTAATTAATCCTCGTTTTTGTCTTTGTGTAGAAATAATTCCCTTGATTTCATGTTTTAGTTGTTTTAGTGCTAAGCCAATATCTGGAACGTAATCAAACTTGTTTTCGTATTTCATAAAGTCCTGGTATGTTTCTAATATTTTTGTTTGATTAATCTGTATCATATGATGTTCCTAACTTAAACGTATTTTTACAATCCCTGTGTTCAGAAGTAAATAACCGTTATTTGAAGTGATAGGTGTAATACTAATTTGTTGAGCTGTTGTCGATGTTACATTCGTCCACGTCATTATCATGATCATTTTCAAAATCAGAGTCAGTATTGTCAGATTCCCTGGAATGATTAGAGAGATTTTGCGCTTTAGCTTTTTTAAATTTACTTATGTGCTTTATTACTTTATGACCCCTATTAGTTTCTTTCCAATGCTTTTCGTCCAGTTTTACCAGTGGCATCATGGGTTATTTCGTGATTGTAGACATTCGTTGCTTTTTCTATATTCATTAATTTGTCTTCAGCATCTGAGAGTGTATTTATGATTCTAAGTTTTTCGTTAATTGTTTTATGAACCCTTTCTATGTCAGCTATACCGTTTTTACTACTAGTGATTTCAATATTAATATTTTCTATCTGTAGCCAGTTTTGTAAACATTTCGATACTAGGCCGGGATCTTGATCCATTTTAATAGTTTTCGGCTTACCTATCATACAGCAAATTTTGAGTAATGCTTTTTTACTTTCAATCCAGTCTGTGGTTTTTGTTTCTATAATAGAAATGAATTTTGAATGAATGTCAATACATGTCAAAATTTACTTTGGTCAATAAAATAATAGTCAATAACATATTTTTCACGAATATTTTGAGTTCCAGGAGTCTTTTCAAAAGGGAGTGCAATTTTTCTGTGCTCTGCTTTGCATAAATTACAGGCCTCGCATTTATTTATAATGTTTTGAACAAGTTTTGTGCGTCTGGGAAATAATATTTAGTTTTAAAATCGTCATACGTCTTTTTAATGCCTTGGTGTATCGTCTTTTCGTGTATTTCTAATATTTTTTCGTGGAAGTTTGCATATGTGGACAAGTTGGGAAGTATTACTGAAGTTTTCATTAATTTTGTACCAGTGTTTGGTTTAATTAAATCCATATAGGCTCGTTGAAAGATAGCAAAGTCTTCGTCATTATTAATGAACATAACAAAATTGTGTCCACATATGAATTTTATAATTATATCTTTTGCTAAACGGTCAGTCATGTCACTGTAAATTATTTTGTTAATAGTTTTGTTAAAGTAGTGAGTAAGTTCGTTAGAGTCTTTATTTCCTTTTTCAAATACTAGTTGGTGATTAAAAACGTTAAAAGGTCGTTCAGTGATCTGTATGCAATTGCCATTATCTTCTTGTGCACTATGCACTGTTGCTGCAGTAGTTTCTAAATCATCATCATTTTGAAAAACTTCTTCAAATTTTTTATCTTTAGTTTCCTTTTTTTGTAATTCTTGATAAAGCATCTGCTACGTGATTCTCTTTTCCTTTTATGTATTTTATTTCATAATCAAACTCTCTAAGTTTAATTTTCCAACGTTGTAACTTCATATTAGGTTCTCTAATATTATGTAACCAAACAAGCGGTTTATGGTCTGAGCATATTTTAAAACTTCTTCCAAAAAGATAAGGGCGGAAATATTTGGTTGCCCATACTATAGCTAGTAATTCCTTTTCAATAGCTGCGTAATTTAACTCATGTTCATTTAAAGTTTTACTGGCGAAACAAATAGGCTTACCTTCTTGTGATAAAACAGCACCTAATGCATAATTGCTTGCATCGCGGTTAAATCAAACTTTTTTTCGAAATCTGGATATGTGAGAATTGGTTCGTTACTTATTAGAGTTTTTAATTTTTCAAATGCTTCGTTATAAGTGGGATCTTTAACATTTATTTTGGCTTCTTTCTTTAAACAAAGAGTCATTGGTTTTGCGATTTTTGCAAAGTCTTTTATGAATTTGCGATAAAATCCGCAAAGGCCTAAAAACGATTTAATTTGTTTCGGAGAGTTTGGAATTTTAAAATCTTGAATAGCTTGAATCTATTTTGGATTTGCTTTGATTCCTTCAGTTGTAATTATATGTCATAAGCTCACATTTATCTAATTGCAGTTTAAGATTTGATCTGCGAAGACGTTCGAATACTTTTCTTAGAGATTGGATATGCTCTTGCAAAGAGGTTGAAAATATGACAATATCGTCCAAATACACAAGACAATGGGTACCTATTATGTCGTATAAAATATTATTCGTGCAACGCTGAAAGGTCGCGGGGGCATTTTTTAGACCAAATGGCATCCTAGTATACTCATAGTGACCTTTCTTGGTGGAAAATGCAGTTTTTTGTATATATCCTGGGTCCATTTCAATTTGATAGAATCCTTTAGCTAGGTCTAATGTTGTAAAGTATTGACATTTACCTAATTTATCTAATATTTCGTCCATGTTTGGAATAGGAAATTTGTCATTTATGGTTATTTCATTGAGTCCTCTGTAATCAATGGCCATACGAAATTTGGGAATGCCCGATGCATCCTTTTTCTTTGGTACCATTACAATAGGACTACAATAAGGAGATTTTGATTTTCTGATAATACCTTGATTTATCATTTCCTCAAATTGTTTTTCTACTTCTGTGTCATAAATGTACGGATAACTATATGGTCTCCTATAAATCGGTTCTTCATGTTTTGTTTTTATTATGTGTTTGATTTCGTTCGTGAAAGTCAAATTGTCACCTTCGCGATACTGAATATCAAAATACTTGGACATTAAATAATGAAGTTCAGTTTTTTCATCATTATTTAAGTGATCGTCTCTTAAATAATTATTTGTTAAGTCTGTTTGCATGGCATAAATATATTCGTCATCGTTTGTTACACTTGAAAAGGTTTGATTACGTTCCTCTGTTATATTTATCATTGGGAATTCGTAATTATTTAGAATAATAGTGTTTCTCATGAAATCAATTCTGGCTGAGGCTTCTTTTACAATTTTTCTTCCTATAAGAATATCATAATGATTTGAAAAGTTTTTTAAAAAAAATGTTTGCTTGGATGAAAATAATTTTGGTATGCTAAATTCGATATATTTCTCTAAAGTTACTGATTCTCCTATCGTTTGGACTTTTGTCAAAATATTTTTAGTTGGATATTTCAAAAAGTTTTCATTTATTAAATTTATGCTTGAGCCTGTATCAATAAGACAGAGGCATAGTTTGTTATCAATTTTAATTTTTATTGCGGTGGTGTTTCTTCCGAGGCTGTTGTCTGAAAATTTTCAATTGTGTCCATTGGCTCAGTTCTACGTTGTTGACCTGAGTCTTTTTGGGGAATATTAGTACTTTGAGTAGTCTGGGCATTTTGTACTTGATTATTTTGAAAAGATCTAGAATAATATTGATTGCTAGAAGAATTATTTTTATAACTGATATTATTACCCCAGTTCCTATTTGAGTCGAACTTGTTCTGTCTCTGTTGATTGTTGTTATATCGATTTTGGTAGTTATTATTTTGGATTCTTTCTCCTTGACTATTATCGGACTGATTATTTGGGTTAAAGTTTCTTGCTGATCTAAAGTATGGATGTTCGTCATCATCATTAGAGTTTTGGGATGTATGCGAGCGGGTATTTAAAGGTTTATCTACAAACAATCCTACAGCTTGGGCAGCTTGTTTTAATTTAAGAGGAGTTGATATATCAAATTTGCTCAACGTAATATATGTTTGTACTGGCAATTTTTTGCGAATCACTTCAGCTAATGTATCATTCAAAGTTCTTGAAACTAAAACCTTGTTTGATGAATTGTTATCTAAGCTGAGTTTACAACATATTCTACTTGTTTGTTCTTCTAATTCTTCGACAAATCTACGTAAATTATTTTTATATTTAGTCTCACGTAATTCGATAATCATCCGATGTGGAGGTGTTGCGCTGTTGTATTCGCTGATAAGTAAAGTCCTTAATTCCTTTTAGTCCTGTGGTATATTTCTCATCAACAATGTTCGGACTCGTCCTATTAGAAGGTTTCGGATGGCTGCTTGTATAATTTGATGTTGGGCTTCTGATGTTGTCGGATAATGGTAAACTAGTTCGTCAACTTCCTTTATGAAGAGAGCCAAGTAGAGTGGGTCTCCATTAAATTTGTTTATCTGCTTAAGTTGCAGAAGAAAATGGTTCATGGCCACGTCTGTAAGAATTTGTGTTGCTTTTGCGGCTGTGGCTGCAGCTGATGTTGATGGCATTTCCATTTTTACAGTTTAATAAATTTTTTTTTATGGGTGGGTTTTATGGTGGGTTGTCAGGCTGCATCTTTCGTTTATTAAATTTGGATTGGTCAAAGTCAGAGTCAGTATTGTCAGATTCCCTGGAATGATTAGAGAGATTTTGCGCTTTAGCTTTTTTAAATTTACTTATGTGCTTTATTACTTTATGACCCCTATTAGTTTCTTTCCAATGCTTTTCGTCCAGTTTTACCAGTGGCATCATGGGTTATTTCGTGATTGTAGACATACGTTGCTTTTTCTATATTCATTAATTTGTCTTCAGCATCTGAGAGTGTATTTATGATTCTAAGTTTTTCGTTAATTGTTTTATGAACCCTTTCTATGTCAGTTATACCGCTTTTACTACTAGTGATTTCAATATTAATATTTTCTATCTGTAGCCAGTTTTGTAAACATTTCGATACTAGGCCGGGATCTTGATCCATTTTAATAGTTTTCGGCTTACCTATCATACAGCAAATTTTGAGTAATGCTTTTTATACCCTTGCAGAGGGTATTATAATTTCAGTCAGAAGTTTGCAACGCAGTGAAGGAGACATCTCCGACCCTATAAAGTATATATATTCTTGATCAGCATCACTAGGCGAGTCGATCTAGCCATGTCCGTCTGTCCGTCCGTCTGTCCGTCTGTCCGTCCGTTTATATGCAAACTAGTCTCTCAGTTTTAAAGCTATCTGCATGAAACTTTCCCAAAAGTTGTCTTTCTATTGCAGGTAGTATATAAGTCGGAACGAGCCGGATCGGACGACTATAGCATATAGCTCCCATAGGAACAATCGGAAAAATAAATGAAAAAAAATTATAACTTTGCTGTTTTTTAATTTTTTGTTTAGTTCTTCGACATATAGCAATGGTTAAATATTTCAGAATTATGGTTTAAATTTTATCAAAATCGGACGACTATAGCATATAGCTCCCATAGGAACAATCGGAAAAATAAATGAAAATAAATTATAACTTCGCTGTTTTTTAATTTTTTGTTTAGTTCTTCGACATTTAGTAATGGTTAAATATTTCCGATTTACGGTTTAAATTTCATCAAAATCGAACGACTATAGCATATAGCTCCCATAGGAACAATCGGAAAAATAAATGAAAAAAAATTATAACTTTTCTGTTTTTTAGTTTTTTGTTTAGTTCTTCGACATTTAGTAATAGTTAAATATTTTCGATTAACGGTTTAAATTTCATCAAAGTCGGACGACTATATCATATAGCTTCAATAGGAACAATCGGAGAAATAAATGAAAAAAAATTATAATTTTTCTGTTTTTTAATTTTTTGTTTAGTTCTTCGACATTTAGTAATGGTTAAATATTTCCAATTTACGGTTTAAGTTTCATCAAAGTCGGACGACTATATCATATAGCTCCCATAGGAACAATAAAAATATATAAAAGACCTATCAAATAATTGAGCTGCAAATCATCATAGCTTCAATGTTTTTAAACATATACGCAAGTAAATTATAATTTTAATGTTTTCAAAAATGTTTAATTCTTGCAATAGCTGCAAGGGTATATGAACTTCGGCTTGCCGAAGTTTGCTTTCTTTCTTGTTTACTTTCAATCCAGTCTGTGGTTTTTGTTTCTATAATAGAAATGAATTTTGAATGAATGTCAATACATGTCAAAATTTACTTTGGTCAATAAAATAATAGTCAATAACATATTTATCACGAATATTTTGAGTTCCAGGAGTCTTTTCAAAAGGGAGTGCAATTTTTCTGTGCTCTGCTTTGCATAAATTACAGGCCTCGCATTTATTTATAATGTTTTGAATAAGTTTTGTGCGTCTGGGAAATAATATTTAGTTTTAAAATCGTCATACGTCTTTTTAATGCCTTGGTGTATCGTCTTTTCGTGTATTTCTAATATTTTTTCGTGGAAGTTTGCATATGTGGACAAGTTGGGAAGTATTACTGAAGTTTTCATTAATTTTGTACCAGTGTTTGGTTTAATTAAATCCATATAGGCTCGTTGAAAGATAGCAAAGTCTTCGTCATTATTAATGAACATAACAAAATTGTGTCCACATATGAATTTTATAATTATATCTTTTGCTAAACGGTCAGTCATGTCACTGTAAATTATTTTGTTAATAGTTTTGTTAAAGTAGTGAGTAAGTTCGTTAGAGTCTTTATTTCCTTTTTCAAATACTAGTTGGTGATTAAAAACGTTAAAAGGTCGTTCAGTGATCTGTATGCAATTGCCATTATCTTCTTGTGCACTATGCACTGTTGCTGCAGTAGTTTCTAAATCATCATCATTTTGAAAAACTTCTTCAAATTTTTTATCTTTAGTTTCCTTTTTTTTGTAATTCTTGATAAAGCATCTGCTACGTGATTCTCTTTTCCTTTTATGTATTTTATTTCATAATCAAACTCTCTAAGTTTAATTTTCCAACGTTGTAACTTCATATTAGGTTCTCTAATATTATGTAACCAAACAAGCGGTTTATGGTCTGAGCATATTTTAAAACTTCTTCCAAAAAGATAAGGGCGGAAATATTTGGTTGCCCATACTATAGCTAGTAATTCCTTTTCAATAGCTGCGTAATTTAACTCATGTTCATTTAAAGTTCTACTGGCGAAACAAATAGGCTTACCTTCTTGTGATAAAACAGCACCTAATGCATAATTGCTTGCATCGCGGTTAAATCAAACTTTTTTTCGAAATCTGGATATGTGAGAATTGGGTCGTTACTTATTAGAGTTTTTAATTTTTCAAATGCTTCGTTATAAGTGGGATCTTTAACATTTATTTTGGCTTCTTTCTTTAAACAAAGAGTCATTGGTTTTGCGATTTTTGCAAAGTCTTTTATGAATTTGCGATAAAATCCGCAAAGGCCTAAAAACGATTTAATTTGTTTCGGAGAGTTTGGAATTTTAAAATCTTGAATAGCTTGAATCTATTTTGGATTTGCTTTGATTCCTTCAGTTGTAATTATATGTCATAAGCTCACATTTATCTAATTGCAGTTTAAGATTTGATCTGCGAAGACGTTCGAATACTTTTCTTAGAGATTGGATATGCTCTTGCAAAGAGGTTGAAAATATGACAATATCGTCCAAATACACAAGACAATGGGTACCTATTATGTCGTATAAAATATTATTCGTGCAACGCTGAAAGGTCGCGGGGGCATTTTTTAGACCAAATGGCATCCTAGTATACTCATAGTGACCTTTCTTGGTGGAAAATGCAGTTTTTTGTATATATCCTGGGTCCATTTCAATTTGATAGAATCCTTTAGCTAGGTCTAATGTTGTAAAGTATTGACATTTACCTAATTTATCTAATATTTCATCCATGTTTGGAATAGGAAATTTGTCATTTATGGTTATTTCATTGAGTCCTCTGTAATCAATGGCCATACGAAATTTGGGAATGCCCGATGCATCCTTTTTCTTTGGTACCATTACAATAGGACTACAATAAGGAGATTTTGATTTTCTGATAATACCTTGATTTATCATTTCCTCAAATTTTTTTCTACTTCTGTGTCATAAATGTACGGATAACTATATGGTCTCCTATAAATCGGTTCTTCATGTTTTGTTTTTATTATGTGTTTGATTTCGTTCGTGAAAGTCAAATTGTCACCTTCGCGATACTGAATATCAAAATACTTGGACATTAAATAATGAAGTTCAGTTTTTTCATCATTATTTAAGTGATCGTCTCTTAAATAATTATTTATTAAGTCTGTTTGCATGGCATAAATATATTCGTCATCGTTTGTTACACTTGAAAAGGTTTGATTACGTTCCTCTGTTATATTTATTTATAATAGTGTTTCTCATGAAATCAATTCTGGCTGAGGCTTCTTTTACAATTTTTCTTCCTATAAGAATATCATAATGATTTGAAAAGTTTTTTAAAAAAAATGTTTGCTTGGATGAAAATAATTTTGGTATGCTAAATTCGATATATTTCTCTAAAGTTACTGATTCTCCTATCGTTTGGACTTTTGTCAAAATATTTTTAGTTGGATATTTCAAAAAGTTTTCATTTATTAAATTTATGCTTGAGCCTGTATCAATAAGACAGAGGCATAGTTTGTTATCAATTTTAATTTTTATTGCGGTGGTGTTTCTTCCGAGGCTGTTGTCTGAAAATTTTCAATTGTGTCCATTGGCTCAGTTCTACGTTGTTGCTAGAAGAATTATTTATATAACTGATATTATTACCCCAGTTCCTATTTGAGTCGAACTTGTTCTGTCTCTGTTGATTGTTGTTATATCGATTTTGGTAGTTATTATATTGGATTCTTTCTCCTTGACTATTATCGGACTGATTATTTGGGTTAAAGTTTCTTGCTGATCTAAAGTATGGATGTTCGTCGTCATCATTAGAGTTTTGGGATGTATGCGAGCGGGTATTTAAAGGTTTATCTACAAACAATCCTACAGCTTGGGCAGCTTGTTTTAATTTAAGAGGAGTTGATATATCAAATTTGCTCAACGTAATATATGTTTGTACTGGCAATTTTTCGCGAATCACTTCAGCTAATGTATCATTCAAAGTTCTTGAAACTAAAACCTTGTTTGATGAATTGTTATCTAAGCTGAGTTTACAACAAATTCTACTTGTTTGTTCTTCTAATTCTTCGACAAATCTACGTAAATTATTTTTATATTTAGTCTCACGTAATTCCATAATCATCCGATGTGGAGGTGTTGCGCTGTTGTATTCGCTGATAAGTAAAGTCCTTAATTCCTTTTAGTCCTGTGGTATATTTCTCATCAACAATGTTCGGACTCGTCCTATTAGAAGGTTTCGGATGGCTGCTTGTATAATTTGATGTTGGGCTTCTGATGTTGTCGGATAATGGTAAACTAGTTCGTCAACTTCCTTTATGAAGAGAGCCAAGTAGAGTGGGTCTCCATTAAATTTGTTTATCTGCTTAAGTTGCAGAAGAAAATGGTTCACGGCCACGTCTGTAAGAATTTGTGTTGCTTTTGCGGCTGTGGCTGCAGCTGATGTTGATGGCATTTCCATTTTTACAGTTTAATAAATTTTTTTTTATGGGTGGGTTTTATGGTGGGTTGTCAGGCTGCATCTTTCGTTTATTAAATTTGGATTGGTCAAAGCTTTTATGCTAATGAATGGGTTCTCTTGCTGGACCCTTTGTTTAAAAGTTTACCTCTTGTTTATGTCTGCTGTCGTAGGTAAAGGCGTGTGAAACGTTTATAATAAGGGGACTGTTGGTAACAGGCGTGGGAAATGTTTATGTCTAACGGGAAATGTTTATGTCTGATATATTTGAATAACTCCTATAGTAGGCTCTGAAATGTTATGTTTGACAAATTAATTAATGGGTATCTCGGGATATACAGTTTGGGTGTTATGTTTGACAAATGAAGTAATGGGTATCTCGGGATATACAGGCTGGGTGTTAGGCTTGATGTCTGGAGTATTTGGTAATACGTCACTTATAAACTTCGTGATTGAGTTCACCATTGCAAATATGTATTTATATTGCTTTCCAGTCGCATCCATGGGACCCAAATGATCAACGTGCAGCGTATGAAGCGGCTGATCACCTTTGTCAGTACAGTTTAAAAGTCCTTCTCTTTTGCCGAGTTTCTTATTAAAAATTATACATCTTACGCAGTTGCTTACAACCTGCTGAACCTTTTGCTCCAGATGAGGAATCCAATAGGATTGTTGAACAGCATGTACAGTTTTTTGAAGAGCAAAGTGACCTGAATTGTGGGCGTCTACAATAACATCTTTTTCCATCACTTTTGGGACTACAAGTAAATCATTGCCGTTTATCTCCTTATAGACAAGTCCACCTTTCATCTTGTATCCCTCATAAGGACGGCTGGCGAGAATTTCCATTATTGCCTTTAGCATTTCTAAAGACACCAGCATAACACGATTGGGATAACGACTAAGACAGTCAACGTGCTTAAGTCGTTCGCCTGGACGGTGTTCAACTGCAAACTCAAAGTCCTGCAGATAAATTATCGACTGCGTCAGTGCTCTTGGCACATCCGCCTTCTGTAGGGTTTGCTTGAATGCGGCGCAATCTGATATCAACCTAAACGGCGATCTCAGCAAATAGTGTCTGAATTTCTTTACCGCTAAATATACGGCTCTTGCTTCTAGGATGTAACTGTGCTGGCGAGACTCAGCTTCGGTTGTCTTTTTGCTCCAATACTGGATTGGGTGGAGTCTGCCATCCGACCACTGCATTAACACTGCTGCAAATCCGTCTGTGTAACTCAGTTTTTGCTCCTCTGATATACAATTTCAAAACCGGCTCCTTTGTCAGCGCATCCTTCGAACTCTGAAATGCATTCATCTGAGGCTCAGCCATTTGAAAACGAACATCTTTTCGCAGCAGGTCAGTTAATGGTAGAGCAATCTGGAAATAGTTCAAGACGAATTTCCTGAAAAATCCAGTCAACCCCAGGAAAGCTTGGACTGCTCTGACATTCTTCGGCACCGAAAATTTTCTGACTGCTGCCGTCTTCTCTTGCCCAGACCATAGGTTTCCGTTTTCAATGTTGTGGCCCAAGAAGTAAATCCTTTCCTGCAAGATGTGACATTTTCGCCACTTGATCTTTAAGCCAAACGCTCCAGCTGTTTTAAAAACGAGTGCCATCTTTTCCAAACAATGTTCTGCAGTTTCGGCGTGAATTATTATATCATCCATATATAAATCAAGAGCATCCTTGTTCATCAGCTCTTGAAATACGTGGTTTACATAGCGAATAAAAACAGCCGGCGAGTTCCTAAATCCAAAAGGGGTTCTATTGAATTCGTAGAGTCCTGATTGGGTGATAAATGCTGTGTATTTCTTGCTGTCCTCTTCTGTAGCAACGTGAAAGAAGCCATTCTCCAAGTTCATCACTGTAAAATATCTCGCTTTTTGCAGCTTTTCCAACACGTTGTCGATTACCGAAACGGGAAAACAGTCCCTCAGCACCATCGAATTCAGTTTTCGAAAATCAACGCATATACGGCGCGTGATATCCTTTTTGGTTACCAGCACCAGGCGACTAGAAAAGTTTGATGTAGATGGGCATATAATTCCATCAGCTAACCATTCATCGATCTGCTTCTCGACATCCTTTTTTCGGCAATGGCGAATCGACTCGGGGACTGACGAAATGGGATGATCTCGCCGTCTTGAACGATTCACAGCTTAACTGGAACCTCTGATACCAAATCCATTGCTTTCTAGTTTTTTATCAGCATATACACTTCCTTTGCGTACTGGGAAGGAACATAGATTTCGTCATTTGTATTAATTATATTGTAAATACTCATCTGATTTGGTTCCCTTGCAGGGAAGAAAATTTGTATCCTTCCGCAGACAATGACAGGGTGAACTTAGGGACGAAATCATATCCGAGAAGCGCATCATATTCAATCTCTTCATCGTCTATGACAACGAAGCTTTGTGAAGTCGTCCCTTCGTCTACCGCGACATCAGCAAAAAAACGTCCAACTGGGCATGTGATCTTCTTTCCAAGACCACGCAGCTTCGATTCACTTTTCTCCAAGATAACATTAGGAATTTTGTTGAAGATAAACTTTCTCAACACGGATACGTCGGCTCCGGTATCTACCAGGCATTACACTTCGACGCCGTTAAGGGTGACCTTCTTCATGCGATTCGCACTGCTCACAACTTGGACACCAGTAGCTAATTCAGGACAATTTTTAGACATATGACCCTCTTTGTTGCATCTAAAACATTTCGTGGCGGCCTTGCAATCCTTGCGAAAATGATCGGCAGACCCACAGTTAAAGCAATGACTCTTTTTGTCGTTAAATTCGTGCTGCTTCTTCTGGTTTGGGGTCCAACTACTGTCGTTCGACGGGAACGGCTTATTTCCCTTTTCGGCTACGCGCTCAAAAACCTCATACTGCTCCTGCAGCTCTCTAAAAGATTTGCAATTATAGAGAGTGTATTTGAAGTCGCTCCTCAGATTTAGGCCATCCACAATGTAGCGTATTACAGAACGAGCATCTATGCTGCCAAGTGCTGCAATCTCCCTCATCTGCAAAAGATACTCGTGAAAAGATTCCTGCTTGCGTTTTTTTCCAGTACGGAGCTGCTCATGAAGATCCGCGCTGCACACGTATTGACGACTAAACTCCGTCTCCAGCAAAATACGCATCTTGGTGTATTGGTGTACGTGAGTAGAATCCAAAAACAATTTTGCTATATTCGTCATCTTGGCACGAGCCTGTACATACATTTGCTTTATGTTCAGACCGTAAGCTTCAGCATTCTGCTTAAAATTGTCAAACCAATGCTTGACCGGTATGGATTCACCGTCAAACTCAGGAATGATTTTTGCAAAGCTTTCCGCAGTAATCGAGCTACTGGTATTGTTCTGCTCATCGATTCCCATTTTTAAGGCGAGGAGCTGGACAAGATCCTTCAGGGTCCTTGGATTCTCGGCGATCGAACAGCTTTCAGTAGCCATAGCTCCGAAATTCTGACCACCACTTGCTTCTTCAAGTTTCTGTTTCTCGTTGTTTGGAGCAGTCATTCTAAGATGTCTCCCTTTTACAACTGGTATCTTAGAAGGCTCCTGCTTTTTTGCCCTCTCACTCATCGGCGTTCGTAGCTCGCTTTTTATTTTATCTGAGACACCTCGGGACGGCGTAGTAACTTGCACTTTCTAGACTAGGACGAGCCCCCAAATGTGAGTTGATAAGGTTAATCCCAACTTGTTTTTTATTATTATTGTAGGGTATTACAAATTAGTCATTATTTATTTATTCCGGGTAAAGTTTACAAGAGTTTATTTAATTAAAACTGAACAAATTAAGTTTCACGACTTTCGCACTCTATGGAGACCATGACCTTACTTCGACAAATCTTCGCAACCGACTGACTTATTGCGCAATTTCTTGATATGGGCCTTAAGGAAGAGAGTGATGGCGATAGATCAACCTGATAAAAAGGGATGGAATGCGGCTTGCGAATCTGGCTGATGACATCAGTTGTATTTATTGTGAAATTCAAAACAGTGTGTCCCCATACCAACTACGAATAGAGGGCAACTAATTCTACTAAGTATCCCAATCCCACAATCGACCATCCTGCATCTTCATGAATGAACCCTTTTTATACCCTTGCAGAGGGTATTATAATTTCAGTCAGAAGTTTGCAACGCAGTGAAGGAGACGTTTCCGACCCTATAAAGTATATATATTCTTGATCAGCATCACTAGTAGAGTCGATCTAGCCATGTCCGTCTGTCCGTCCGTCTGTCCGTCCGTTTATATGCAAACTAGTCTCTCAGTTTTAAAGCTATCTGCATGAAACTTTCCCAAAAGTTGTCTTTCTATTGCAGGTAGTATATAAGTCGAAACGAGCCGGATCGGACGACTATAGCATATAGCTCCTATAGGAACAATCAGAAAAATAATTGAAAAAAAATTATAACTTTGCTGTTTTTTAATTTTTTGTTTAGTTCTTCGACATATAGCAATGGTTAAAGATTTCAGAATTATGGTTTAAATTTCATCAAAATCGGACGACTATAGCATATAGCTCCCATAGGAACAATCGGAAAAATAATTGAAAAAAAATTATAAATTTGCTGTTTTTTAAATTTTTGTTTTGTTCTTCGACATAAAGCAATGGTTAAATATTTCAGAATTATGGTTAAAATTTCATCAAAATCGGACGACTATAGCATATAGCTCCCATAGGAACAATCGGAAAAATAATTGAAAAAAATTATAACTTTGCTGTTTTTTAATTTTTTGTTTAGTTCTTCGACATATAGCAATGGTTAAATATTTCAGAATTATGATTAAAATTTCATCAAAATCGGACGACTATAGCATATAGCTCCCATAGGAACAATCGGAAAAATAATTGAAAAAAATTATAACTTTGCTGTTTTTTAATTTTTTTTTAGTTCTTCGCCATATAGCAATGGTTAAATATTTCAGAATTATGGTTTAAATTTCATCAAAATCGGACGACTATATCATATAGCTCCCATACAAATAATAAAAATATATAAAAGAACAATCAAATAATTAAGCTGCAAATCGTCATAGCTTCAATGTTTTTAAACATATACGCAAGTAAATCATAATTTTAATGTTTTCAAAAATATTTAATTCTTGCGATAGCTGCAAGGGTATATGAACTTCGGCTTGCCGAAGTTTGCTTTCTTTCTTGTTTTTCATATATTCTGCGGCTGTTGTAGTATGTTTTGGCCCCTCCTGGTTGCCTTCTTTCTGTACCTCATAACGTCCGTAATTTAGTTTTTGGGTAATTTTGTACGGGCCAAAAAATGTAGGGCGAAGTTTCATACCAGTGCCGTACTGTGTCCTCTTAATTGCTACCTAATCCCCTATAGCATAATCAGTTTCAACCTTTCTTTTCTCATTAAAGCTCTTTCTGTTCTCTTGCTGCACTTTTTCTATGTTTTCCTGAGCTTTTTCACGTATCTCTTCTCGCTCGTCATTTAATTCTTCTATATTTAAGTCTTCAAATAGTTTTCTCAAATCATCGTCTTTTTTCCGTATATCGAGTCCAGTCAAAATTTTAAAAGGACTATACATGGTAGTTCGAGGTGGACTGCTGTTTATTATTTGTTGAACTCAGTCTACGTGGCGATACCAATTGGCAGGATTTTCTTGGCACATCTTGCTCAACATGGGTATGACAATTTTGTGGATTCTTTCCACTTGACCGTTACCTCTAGGCATGCTGGTGGTGATGTGAAGAAGTTCAATTCCTTCGCGGCTGCAGTACTCTTTAAACAGTCCAGAAGTGAATGCATTTCCCTTGTCAGTAACAATTCGGCGGGGGTTGCCGAAAACTGAAGCTTGCTTGTCAAGCTTTTCCAAAACTTCTTCTGATCCCGTCGATTTTGTTGGTAAAGCCAAACAAATTTGGAAAATCCATCAACGACCGCCAAAATATGATTATATTTCTTCTTTGTATCAGTTAAAGGTCCAACGTGGTCGATATAATACGTTCCAAGAGGTTCTTGAGCCTTGTCAATGGGATTGAGCAATCCCTCATTTTTTCCTCGCTTGGATTCAATGATCAGACATTCGACGCATCCTTTGACTACTCTTTCGACTTTTGGCTGGATTCCAGGTATATAATAACTCTTTTCTAAAATATCACGAGTCTTTTTGATGCCGAAGTGTCCCTCCTTATGTGCAATGCTTATGATTTCCTCTTCCATTGAGTCAGGAACAACCAGTAATTCGTTTACTGTGTCTTTGTAAAGAATATTATTCTTTAAAAAGAAGTCTTCATATACGTCATTGCTGCTCAATACAGATTTAACAGCTCTAATCCAGTTGTCGTTGTTTTGTGCCTTTAACAATCGTGACTTTGTGGAGTCTGTGATTAAAAAACATGACAATCGGCTTAATGCATCCACGTGCCTCATTTTGGTTCCAGCTCTGTGCTCCACTTTGAACTCGAATTCTTGCAAAGACATGGCCCATCTTGCAACTCGCGGTGGCAGGTCGTCTTTTTTAATCGTCATTGCAAAAGCGTTGCAATCGGTGATCACTGTAAATCGTTTTCCGAGCAGGTAGACTCTCCACTTTTTCAGCGCGCTTACAATCGCTAAAACCTCAAGCTCGTAGGAACTGTACTTTTCCTCAGAAGCATTCGTCTTTCGACTCATGAATTCTATTGGGTGAAACTGTTGATCCTCTGAGTCCTTTTGCATTAAAACGCCGCCAAAGCCATACATGCTTGCATCTGTGTTCACTTCGGTTTCTGCTAGCGGATCGAACAGTTTTAGTACTGGTGCTGATACTAGAAGTTGCTTCAGAGAGTTGAAGAAAACTAAGCCTTCCTCAGTCAACGTTAAATTCCTTTCGTTTTTTCTACTATTTTTCTCTCGCAGCAAGTCGCTTAATGGTTTTGCTGCTAAGGCATAATCCTTTATAAATCGGCGCATGTAAGACGTCAGACCCCAGTAACGCTGCAAAGCTTGTCTGCTTTGAGGAAATGGAAAATTGACGACCGCTTTTATTTTCTCGTTAGTTGGTGCTATGGTTCCGTTCTCAATAGTGTAACCTAGACAATTGATCTTGCTCTTCAAAATTTGCGCTTTTTCCCATTTGATGCGTAATCCAGCTTTTGAAGCTACTTTCAAAACTTTTTCCAACGCCAGCAGACCCTCGTTTTCGTCCTTAATTGGCACGATTATGTCGTCCATGTTTACTATATACAATGCTATAGATTGACTTTGTATGAGGTCCCTCAATGTAGCTGTTAGGTATCGGCAGAATACAGCAGGAGAGTTTGATATACCAAACGGTACATTCGTCAATTTGTACTGCCCCTTATGCGTCACGAACGCTGTAAACTTCCTGGATTGTTCGTCAATCAGTACATAAAAGAATCCGTTCATCATGTCGAGAGTAGTAAATATTTTTGATCCTTGCAACCTGTCGAGAACGTCGTCAATTAAACTCATCGGAAAATTGTCTTTCTTGATTTTTTGGTTTAGTCGTCGGTAATCACAGCAAAATCTTCTGGATCCGTTCTTTTTTGCAACTAGTACAACTGGTGATGCGTACTCTGAGGAGCTGGGCACAATAATTCCTTCTGCCAGCCATTCCTGCACTTGCTTCTCAATAAAGCACTTGTTCTCATACGATGTGCGTCTTGGGCGCTGATAAACTGGATTGTCGTCTTCCAAAACAATTTTCATGATCACAGGTGAATCAATTGATTTTACCGGCTTATATCCTGTAACAAGCTGCTCTACCTTTAGTTTTTGACTCTTATTCAGGTGAGACAAGTCAACTTTGTCTAAAACAGAAGTTTCCGAAAAGCATACATCGTCTGATTCGAGGTCGACGTCAAAAGATCCTATTGTTACCAACTCGCCCTTGCCAATACATCTCAGGTGTTTAATTACAGGTTTAAGCTTCAACCGTCCAAACTTCTAAAAATGTCCTCTCTCATCAAGCACAAATCGCATCCTGAGTCAATCATGGCAACAAATGTCATGTCCCTTACTTTCAGCATTTTGTAAATTAAGCCCTTCGCAGCTTTAACTTCTAGCACATTAGCCGGCTCATGCTTAACGCTAGCTTTTGATTTATTCTCTTGACATTGTTTCGAGATGTTTCCTTTCTTGTTGCAGTTGTAACAAACTACTTCACCTTTGCAGTCTTTTGAAATGTGGCCCTCGCTGTTGCATTTAAAACATTTTCTTTGAAAATTACCCTGAGTCTGCTTATTTGCCGCCTTGTTAATATTTTCTTTTATATTTCCCTTACCCTTCATCTTCTCGTAAATATATATTTCGTCCTTCAGTTCCCTAATGGATTTTGCGCGATACAGCCCTGACTTGTTTACTTTGCTATCTGGTATACCATCTACGAAGTATGAAACCAAACTTTCCTCATCGAGCTTAATCGGCTTGCTTATCTCCATAAGACTGTAAAGATATTCAATGCATGTTTCTTTTTGATTCTTCTGCCTCTGCCGCAATATCTTATGAATCTCCGCCGAACATAATTTTTTTCCAAATTCTTCCTTCAATGCTTCTTTTAGCTCGTTCCAACCCCTAACACCGCTTATGCTTCTGATGTAAAGCTTGGCTGCTCCAATCAGAAGCTGTTTGGCATAAATAAACTTCTGCAAACTATCCCAGCCTACCGTAATAGCCACATCATCGAATTCGGACAGCCAGTGATTGACGTCCTCTTGTTCGGAGCCCGAAAACGAAGACACACTGTCCTGAATATCGCTACTTGGTGGAATCTGTTCTTGGTAATTGGATGAACCACTGATGCTTACAGCATCCTCATCTGCATCGCCGCCCACATCCACCCCAAAATGATCAAGCAAGCGATCCTGCAAAGCACTCTTTCTCCCATTTGTTTCCAGTACCAACTCGGATCACTTTGCTCTAAGCAGGGGAACAGTCATTTCAAGGATCGTTTTAGCATCCATGGTGATGCGTCTAAGCAGTTTACAAATGGTTCTCCAAAATTCAATTTAACACAGAAAATATTTAATTTACGTTAAACAAATTCAATCAAAAGATTTTCAAATAAGAATTTTATATTGAATCTTCCTGTCGCTCACCGCACCCAATTGGATTTGACTATCCAATACGTTCTCTTCTTGTCCTCTTGCCAACTCCTCCAGTCCAGTTCGCTCTCTTCTACTGCAACTCGTTCTCTTCAACGATGTCGTCACAGCTCTGCTCTTTTGTCTTCGTTACGCACCCAATTGAATTTGACTATTCAATACGTTCTCTTCTTGTCCTCTTTCCAACTCCTCCAGTCCACTTCGTTCTCTTCTACTGCAACTCGTTCTCTTCAAATGCGAATCCTTCGCCGTCGTTGCTAGGATTACTTTGCTTAAACCTTCGTACAGGTAATCGCTTATTTCGTCGTCTCCTGCGATCGCCTCATCAAAAAAAATGTTACAAGGTCAGCAAATTGTCTTCGCAGTTTTGCATCGATTTCATCATTTTTTGGTTGCTGCGTATTTTAACTGTTACTTCCGCACACGCATACATTCAAGTTTTTGCATTTGCTTTTGCACTCTGTGAATCCGTGTATTCACACTGTTCGCACACACTCAAGCTTTTAATTGCGTTTTATGAAAAGAATTTGCCACATTGAATTTTATATCTTCAAAATTTCTGCAACAACTTAGATTTTCTTCGGGTTTTCGCTTTTTATTTACTTTCACATCACTCTGCCGTGTCTTGATCTTTATGTGTTAACGCACAGTAGTTTTAATTGTTCTTGAGTTTTATATCCCGGACGAGCCCCCAATAATTTGTAGGGTATTACAAATTAGTCATTATTTATTTATTCCGGGTAAAGTTTACAAGAGTTTATTTAATTAAAACTGAACAAAATAAGTTTCACGACTTTCGCACTCTATGGAGACCATGACCTTACTTCGACAAATCTTCGCAACCGACTGACTTATTGCGCAATTTCTTGATATGGGCCTTAGGGAAGAGAGTGATGGCGATAGATCAACCTGATAAAAAGGGATGGAATGCGGCTTGCGAATCTGGCTGATGACATCAATTGCGTTTATTGTGAAATTCAAAACAGTGTGTCCCCATACCAACTACGAATAGAGGGCAACTAAATCTACTAAGTATCCCTATCCCACATTATTATATAAAGTTAGTATGAAAAGATACAAAGTATTTGACTGTCGGCTTTTTTCCTACGGCGTCACTTTTCTCTTTCTGCTTCTGCCTCTGCTGAAATCCTCTTCTCGAACTGCCCATTCTTCGATCATCAAAATAATCCATAATGCGTTCTATACATTTCTGCTGCTGCTTTACTGCTCTACTGCTTTCTGCTTTTCGGCTGATGTACTGCTTATCCTGCTGCTTCTCTGCTTATGTTAACTTCACAATCTTACATATAAAATATATAATATATAATATATAATATATAATATATAATATATAATATATAATATATAATATATAATATATAATATATAATATATAATATATAATATATAATATATAATATATAATATATAATATATAATATATAATATATAATATATAATATATAATGTATAATGTATAATATATAATATATAATATAAGTTAAAAGATTGGTTATGATTTTTATATAAAAAAATCAAACTTTCCTTTATTGAGTTGGATTAATTGTTTTTATAGCTACGCGTCGCTCCATCGCTGCCGCCGTCTCTGCCGCTGTTGATGTTTCTGCTGACGTTCTTTCATATTATTGGTTGCTGCTCTTGGTCGCCGTCGCCGTTGGCCAAACTTAATTGTAATTGGCCAGTGCATTTTAATTATAGTTTTTGTTGTATGCACTAAGTTGAGTTCGATCAACTTTGGAAATTGGCTATTCTGCATTCCCACGATCGCTGACCAAAAGGTGCAAGCTAAGTTCGTTAGAACTTTATTGAGAGCATTGCTTTGCTGTAAGTTGTGCAATTAATGCTCTCTTCTTCGGTTTGGGAAATTCTATTATTGAGGGCATTGCTTTGCTGTTTGTTGTGCAATCAATGCTTACTCATTTCCTCTGTCTGAGAAATTGTATTATTTTGGGTGTTAACTCTTCCCTCCTTAAACGCGACTGTCCTCGGTCGCAACGTAGTAGAGTACAGGTCCGGAGTGCGTGGGCTTTTCTTGCGTTTCTGGCACGGAAACTGGTGTCCTTTCCGTTGACCTACGTCTTCGTAGGAGTTCCGTGATTGATGCTATTATAAGTAGTAGTAGGATGATGGCGGATCCGTAGCTAACGGAAGATTCTATGGTTGCCTTGCTTCATAATTTTTCCAGCGCTTTTGTGTTGTTAATGTTGAGTTCCTTGACCATTTGTAGTGAGAGAACTTCCTCTAACTTAGTCTTTTCGCCCAATAGTTGGAATAACGGAGGTTCTGGTTCGACTACGTTGATTTCCTTTGACTTGAAGATGGTTTCACCAATTGTTACCGTCGAATTACGATATTGTATTATGAAAGAGCCTTGCAGTTGTAGAAGTTTTTCATCTAGTGAGACTGGTCCATTGAAGTTGTTTAGCAGGATGGTGCCTGGTAGTATTTCTTCGAAATCCGGTATATGTTGATTGTTGATCATCTTACATTCTGGTTCTCGAAGGTTTAATAGAGCGTTTACGCAAGTATCATTGCTTAAATCTAACAAATTTTCTGAATTACAAATTGTCTTATCATTATAGGATTCACAAGGTTTAATTATTGCCAATAATTGTCTCTTACATTCTAAAAAATTTTCATATTTTATATCATTGATTATTTGGGCTTTTTTTATTGCTTTAATTTTTAAAGTTCTACAACTATCTGATTCAATGGTTGGTAAGCTAATAATGTAAATAAGGTCGTTGCCATTTGTGGCTAACTTGATTCGAGCAAATTCCAATAATTCTTCTATGTTAAAAAATAAGTTATTTTCTTTTTTAAAAATTTCTTCCACTATTTTGGTTTCTGTGTTTGTAAGTACAAATGAATTTATTGTATTAGATTTGGCCCATGTAATTGCGTATATTATGTTAATTATTTCTTCTTTTATTAATTGAATTTTATACTTTAAAATATTTGCTTTCTGATTTATGATTTCTTCCGAGCTCTGGGTAATTTTCAACATTGCATTAGTAGCGTTAGTAAGTTGGTTTATTTTTTGATTAATTAATCTGTTAATTACTACTTGTCTATTGTTGTTTTCTAGCTGCTCATTTATCTTGTCTTCTAAGATCTGATAGTCGTGAATTGTTCTGTGAATTGGAATAGTCGAGGACTGTAGTTATTCCCAAGCATGCTGGTAAAAATAATCTGAAAAATTATGTTCTTATATTATTTTTATGTATGATTTTTCCGGTTTGTGTTTTAATGGTGGTCGTTCTATTTTCCGCTACTTTCTCGGTTTTGTATCTAGGTGTAAGTTTAGTTCCTAATCTTTTATCTATTTTTACATGTACAGTTTCGCCTGACTTAAAAAGTTTTGGTAATATTTTTCCTTGATTGTGGTATTCGAGGTCGGCTGTTTGTTTATTTTTAATTTTCTTTTTTTATTTCTTCTCGTTTCTTTTCTATGTCTTCTGTTGAACTAGAAATTGTGCTTCTGAAAAATATGTCTATGGGTCTTTCTTTTGTTACAGAATGTATCGATTTATTATATTCTTGAACTGCTTTAAAGATTAAATCTTCAAATGATATGCTCCCGTTGTCTTTTTTGAGACACCGCATGATTTCAGATAGGGTTGAATGAAACCTTTCTATTTGTCCGTTACTTGTCGATGCGTACGGTGCGGTGGTGTGTAATGATATTTTGAGTTCATCTTCTAACATAAACTTTATTGCTGCTGAGCCAAATGATCGTTCGTTGTCCATTATTATCCATTTCGGCATACCGAAAGCAATTAACATTTCCCTCAACGGATTTTTAATATCTTCAGATGCTCTTGACTCTAAAATTTTTACTTGAACATATTTTGAAAACTTGTCAATTCCCGTTAAGACTCTATGTTTTTCGGTAATATAAATATCTATGTGAACTATTTCTCCTGGGTAATTAGGAATAGGGGTCGGTTGGATTTCTCCTTTTGGGGGTGTCTATCGTATTTTGATTCTTTACAAGTTTGACAGGCTTGAACTATTGCTTGGATTTTCTTGGTAAGTTGTAAAAGAAATAATTCTTCAAAATTTTTTAATTTGTTCTCTTTTGCATCTCTATGGGCTCGTTTATGTTCGAGGATAATTATTTCGTTTTGTTGGGACTCCGAAGTTACGTCGTCTATTTCGTTTTGAGTAAACCTTACCTTGTATGATTTAAAATAGGTAGATTAAATGTTTTGAATTTTTCCCATTACCTCTTCGGATGTAATGATTCCGTTTATAAGCTTCGGATCAAGTTTACTAGTTTAAATTGCAATAAGTTTTTCTTCCGTGTAAGATTTTTGTTTAATTATGTGACTGTGGTATGTTGGGAATGGCATTTCGAAGCTATAGGATTCTGTATCGGCAGTCAGTAATAATAATTGGTTTTTAAATACGTTAATTGGAGCTTCTACTGAAAATATGAGGTTGTGTGACGAGCTTTCGTCGCTATTGGCTGATGCTGAGGAGCTGAGCGGGGGCCCGGGACAACGCGTCCGCTACCACATTAGCTACTCCGGGCTTGTACCTGATCTCGTGGTTATACTCGCCAATGAGGTCTCTCCAGCGTTTAAGCTTAGCGTTATGGTTATTTACGCTATTCGAAAAACTCAAGGGTTGGTGATCCGTGTATATTACCACTTTTGAATACCCGTAAAGATAATGTCTTAAACTTTGGAGCGCCCAAACGATCGCGAGCATCTCTCTTTCGTTAGTTGCGTAGTTCTCTTCAGTCTTTGACAGGGTGCGTGAAATGAACGTTATTGGCCTATGATTTTGTTCCAATACTGCGCCTATTGCGTAACTTGAAGCGTCAGTAGTCAATTGAAATTCTTTTCCGAAATCTGGATAGGCAAGGGTAACCTCCCTGGAGACGAGAGTATTTTTAAGTTTCTCGAATGCTGTAATCGCATCTTTGCTCAAGTTGATAGCAGTTCTGCTTGACTTGGTCTTAGATATCCGGCCTTCTTCGCCTCTTAGAAGAATGGTTAGGGGTTTTGCTATTTTGGCGTAATCTTTTATGAACCGCCTATAATAACCTGTCATGCCCAAAAAGGAACGGAGATCTTTTAATGTTTTTGGGACTGGAAATTTTGTAATCGCTTTTATTTTATCTATGTTGGTTTTTACTCCATTTTCTGATATTGTGTACCCCAAGAAGTCTACTTCGTTTTTAAAAATGGTATTTTTCTATTTGAACCCTCATATTTGCGTTTTGTAGCGTTGAAAATACTCTTTCCAAGTTTTTGCCGTGCTCCACTTCGTTTTTGCTAAAGACTATAATATCATCAACGTATACATAGCAAATTTTCCCTATGTATTCTCTCAATATGTCGTCTAACGCTCTTTGAAAAATGGAAGGGGAATTTTTCAAACCGAATGGGAGTCTCGTAAATTCATATTTTCCGCCATTTACCGCGAATGCTGTTTTTTCTATGTCTGTATCTTTCAGTGGTATTTGATGAAAACCGCTCTTGAGATCTAATACCGAAAAATATTTGTTGTCCCCGAGCTGCGCAATAATTTCTCCAATTTCGGGTATGGGATACCGATCTGAGATAGTAACTTCATTAAGTTTCCTATAATCAATTACTAATCTGTACTTTTTTCTTCGGACTGGCCGGACTTTTTCGGAACTACCCAGACTGGTGCATTATATGGTGATCTTGAAGGTCTTATAATACCATCTCTTAGCATCTCAGTTATTTGTTTTTCTACCTCTTGTTTGAGTGATATTGGGTATGGGTAATGTTTTCCGTAAACTGGAGAATCTGATGAAGTTCTGATCTCACCTACTACTTTAGTTGTGTATGCTAACTTTGAATCGGGATCTGCGAAGAGGATTTTGTGGCTTTGTACGAGGAGTTTTATTATTGATTTTTGTGACTCGGTCATATGGCTGACTTGCGGTCCAATTGTATTTACTGCTTGTGTCGCTAGTTGATGAATTTTAATTTTGCGTTTATTTCCGAGAATTAATATATCATTTTTTACATCTATTATTGCTCCTAGTCTTTTCATTGTGTCATTGCCCAAGATACCATGAAAGGTTTTCAGGGTGTCTAGTAAAAAGAATTTCATGGGTGTATCCGAAATATTAGCGAGCTTAAGTATTGCGTGTTGTGTTATTTTATTGTTACCACCGACTGAACTAACTGAAAAAGTGTTCTCATTTGGCTTTGGATTTGGTACTAATTGATTTTGAATATAATTTTGATTAGAGCCCGTGTCGATTAAGAATTTTAGAATTTTTCCGTTCCCCGTGGTTACTTTAAAGTAAGGTAGTGAGGAACGATTTATTCTAAAAAATAAAGTTCTGACATATCTATGTATTCTTGTTGTTCGTTATCGCTTTGCCATACATATTCCTCCTGAAGTTCGTTAACGTTATTTTCTTCTGCCAACTGATAATACTCTTGTTCTGAACTTGATAAAGCTTCATCTGAATTTTGCTGCGCGTTACTTCCTGTCTCTGGTTGAATATGGAACTGTCTTGGCATCTTATTATTATTTGGGGCATTAGCGGTGCTGAGAGGTCTTTTCCCTGCATAATCATTATTTGCTGGTTTGTTCACATAATTTATATGACATGATCGAACTGACTGATCTACGTCCATAGGTACCGGTTTCGGTTGTGGTCGTGGCGGAGGTTTTGGTATGTTATAGGACGCTACTACACCGGATTGGTTTGTATAAGGTTGACTATAAGATTTGAATTGGTTAGTTTGAGTAATTAGGGGTTTTCCGGATTGGTTTGGGTTATGGTAGAGATGCGGATGGAAATTTTGTTTGACGGCTACCATCCGATATGGTTGTTGGGGTTTAGGTGGTAGCATGGGTGCCCTCCCTAAATACGGAGTTTTTGGTGTCTGGTTATTCCTAGCATTTTGATTCTCTAGCAGACTGCATAAATGTAGAGCGTGTCCTAAGTCATGTGGTTCTTTAATGGCCAGCAATTGTGCCAGGTTTCCATTAAGTCCTCTGACAAAAGTGTCTAAGGCTTTTTTCCTATACATGGCTGTCAGAGATTGTATAGTTTCTTGTGAGGCATCTAAGCTGCCAATTTGGTTCAGAATTAGTGATAATTGTTGATAAACTGCCTGATAATATTCATCTATAGTATTGTTACCTTGGTTAAGAGCATATAGTTGATATTCTAAGGTCTTTAAGTCGCGCTTATCGGCGAAATGCGCTGTTAGGCATTTTGAAATAGCTGTCCAATCTAAGGGGGTATTATATGATTCTAATACTGCGTCCGCTTGACCAGTAATTTTGTTACGGATTGCTAAAAGAATTCCATAATATTTTGGTGAACCTATTCTGTTTTCATAGATTTTTAACACCCTCTCGACACTTTTCCTCCATGATGAATATTCACTTTTGTTTCCTGAAAAGTCTCTAAGTGTCCGAACAATGTCTGGTAATTTATCTAACTCACTAAGATTGTGCGTTAATTCTCTTTTAATTGTTTGGTCTGTATATTTGGAAAAATCTTTATTTGGATTATTTGAAGTATTTCCTTTACTAGTCTACTGAGATTTGTCTCTAAGATTGTTTTTATTTTTTCCTCAATGTCCCTCTCGGTCATGATTCGTGTGTTTATTTGTGTGGAACTGGCTGATGAGGGTCCGGTAAGATTCGCGAGTCTGTCTGCCAAATCTTGTTCGGTCATTTTGGGTATGGATATATGAGCAGCGAAAAGTTTAATTTAATTTTTTAATTTTAGTTATTCAGAATTCGGAAGTTGTCTTCTAAGAATTAGGGTGTGCGATTTTTTATTACCTTTGTAATTATTGTGTGGGAATTTTTATTTTCCCTATATTTTGGATTTTTTTCTTTTTAACTTACTAAAATATGTCTTCTACACTTTATATTTGGGTAAAATTTTTTCTTCTTTGAATATTTTTCGATTAAATATTTTTTATGTTTTTGTTAATAAATTGCTTAAAACTATTCTTACAGTAGTAACATATCTCGGCGTGCTCTCGTGATGACAGGCTCGGCAGATTCCGTTTTATCTCACTCTGCAACGATCTCTCCTGAGTGTGAGTTTACTAAGGGGCCTTCTCTGTACCTTAATTCACGTTCCCTTCGAACGGATACTAAAGGGCTCACGGCGATAAAATTTGGCCTGATTATTCCACCGGGTACAAGTCCTGTTTTTTTTCAGCAGTGACAATTTGCGGCGTTTTTTAAACGGCACTTTTGCACTTCCGAATCTCGGTATTTTTGGTTTTTTACTTCTCACTGATTAGGCGGAGGTTTGAAACGAAACGTCAGAATTTTTTACTTTCTGAACTTCGCGAGACGCGGAACTTGTTATCCTTTCGCGGTTTTAATCAGGTCCCTGTTCGGGCGCCAGTTAAAAGATTGGTTATGATTTTTATAAAAAAATCAAACTTTCCTTTATTGAGTTGGATTAAGAACTAACTTACTTAGATTAAACAATTGTTTTTATAGCTACGCGTCGCTCCATCGCTGCCGCCGTCTCTGCCGCTGTTGATGTTTCTGCTGACGTTCTTTCATATTATTGGTTGCTGCTCTTGGTCGCCGTCGCCGTTGGCCAAACTTAATTGTAATTGGCCAGTGCATTTTAATTATAGTTTTTGTTGTATGCACTAAGTTGAGTTCGATCAACTTTGGAAATTGGCTATTCTGCATTCCCACGATCGCTGACCAAAAGGTGCAAGCTAAGTTCGTTAGAACTTTATTGAGAGCATTGCTTTGCTGTTAGTTGTGCAATTAATGCTCTCTTCTTCGGTTTGGGAAATTCTATTATTGAGGGCATTGCTTTGCTGTTTGTTGTGCAATCAATGCTTACTCATTTCCTCTGTCTGAGAAGTTGTATTATTTTGGGTGTTAACTTATATAATATATAATATATAATATATAATATATAATATATAATATATAATATATAATATATAATATATAATATATAATATATAATATATAATATATAATATATAATATATAATATATAATATATAATATATAATATATAATATATAATATATAATATATAATATATAATATATAATATATAATATATAATATATAATATATAATATATAATATATGATATATAATATACAAGGTGTGTGTCAAAAGTTTCCGAACTTTTCTGGCAGGGCATTTTCTGGTGCCGCCATCTTTGTGTGAGTATATGCGTTTGAAAGATACATTATTCACCGATTTTCCCTCCAAATTTCAAGACATTTGGAACAGTGGAATTGTAATTATTGCGTTTTAAGTGACAGTACCTTGTGTTAGTTGGTCGACGAAAAATCATGGAGCAAAGAGCGGGTATTAAGTTTTGTTTTAAACTCGGTAAAACTTTCACCGAGACTCATAAATTGATGAAACAAGTTTATGGTGATGATTGTCTATCCCGTACCTCAACTTACGAGTGGGCCGTCCGAAAAGTGCTGTTATTGATGAAAACATTCAAATTGTTCGTGATTTTGTCAAAAAAGAACCAAAATCTTCGTTGAGATACATGGAAATGGAGTTGGAGATATCCTATAAGTCTATTCATTGCATTTTGATTGAGCATTTGGGTATGCGGAAGGTTTGTGCACGGTTTGTTCCACACACACTCAAGCTAAAACACACACGAGCTAAAACACTCATTCGAATCACTTTTAAATCGTGCAAATCGTTGTATTGAGTCGGAGGGAGGCTATTTTGAATAAATGCAAAGTTTCATTCCAAACTATTTTGTAGTTTTTTTCTTTTTGAAAAGTTCGGAAACTTTTGACACACACCTTGTATACTATATGTGGGATGGGGATGGGGATACTTTGTAGATTTAGTTGCCCTCTATTCATAGTTGATATGGGGATACACTGTTTTGAATTTCGCAATAAATGCAATTGATGTCATCAGCCAGATTCGCAAGCCGCATTCCGTCCCTTTTTATCAGGTTGATTTATCGCCATCACTCTCTTCCCTGAAAGGCCCATACCAAGAAATTGCGCCATAAGTCAGTCGGTTGCGAATATTTGTCGAAGGAAGGTCATGGTGCGAAAGTGCGAAAGTCGTGAAACTTAATTTGTTCAGTTTTAATTAAATAAACTCTTGTAAACTTTACCCGAAATAAATAAATAATAACTAATTGGTAATACCCTACAATATATTGAGGGCTCGTCCGGGAAATAAAACTCAAGAACAATCAAAACTACTGTGCGTTAACTCATAAAGATCAAGACACGGCAGAGTGATATGAAAGTAAATTAAAAAAGCGAAAATCCGAAAGAAATCAAGTTGTTGAAGAAATTTTGGCGATATAAAATTCAAGGTGGCAAATTATTTTCATAAAACGCAATTAAAAGCTTGAGTGTGTGCGAACAGTGTGAATACACGGATTCACGGAGTGCAAAAGCAAATGCAAAAACTTGAATGTATGCGTGTGCGGAATAAACAGTTAAAATACGCAGCAATCAAAAGATGATGAAATCGATGCAAAACTTCTAACACGATTTGCTGAGCTTGTAAAATCTTTTTGATGAGGCGATCGCAGGTGACGACGAAGCAAGCGATTACCTGTAGGAGGGTGAAGCAAAGTAATCCTAGCAACGACGGCGCATTACAAAGAGGAGCAAGAGAAGGACGACGTGCAGGAGCAGGATCTGACAAATTTTGGCAGTCAGAGGCAACAATAGTTTCTGTGGCGAAATATAAAAGCAGTAAGAGGTTGCAAAAGAGATGAAGAGTTTTGCAAAAACAACAAATCAGTAACGAAGACAAAAGAGCAGAGCTGTGACGACATCGTTAAAGAGAACGAGTTGCAGTAGAAGAGAGCGAACTGGACTGGAGGAGCTGGCAAGAAGAGAACCTATTGGATTGTCAAATCCAATTGGGTGCGGTGAGCGACAGGAAGATTCAATATAGAATTCTTATTTGAAAATCTTTTGATTGAATTTGTTTAACGTAAATTAAATATTTTCTGTGTCAAATTAAATTTTGGAAAACCATTAGTAAACGGCTTAGACGCACTAACATGGATGCTAAAAGGATCCTAGACATGACTGTGTTCCTGCTTAGAGCCAAGTGTTCCGAGTTGGTACTGGAAACAAATGGGAGAAAGAGTGCTTTGCAGGATCGCTTGCTTGATCATTTTGGGGTGGACGTAGGCGGCGATGCAGATGAGGATGCTGCAAGCGTCAGTGGTTCATCCAATTAACAAGAAGCGATTCAAGCAAGTAGCTCAAAATTTACTTTACGCGATATTCAAGCCAGTGTATCTTCGTTTTCGGGCTCTGAACAAGGGGACGTCAATCACTGGCTGTCCGAATTCGATAATGTGGCTATTACGGTAGGCTGGGATAGTTTGCAGAAGTTTATTTACGCCAAACAGCTTCTGTTTGGAGCAGCCAAGTTTTACATCAAAAGCATAAGCGGAGTTAGGGGTCGGAACGAGCTAAAAGAAGCATTGAAGGAAGAATTTGGAAAAAAATTATGTTCGGCGGAGATTCATAAGATATTGCGGCAGAGGCAGAAGAATCAAAAAGAAACATGCATTGAATATCTTTACAGTCTTATGGAGATAAGCAAGCCGATTAAGCTCGATGAGGAAAGTTTGGTTTCATACTTCGTAGATGGTATACCAGATAGCAAAGTAAACAACTCAGGGCTGTATCGCGCAAAATCCATTAGGGAACTGAAGGACGAAATATATATTTACGAGAAGATGAAGGGTAAGGGAAATATAAAAGAAAATATTAACAAGGAAGCGGCAAATAAGCAGACTCAGGGTAATTTTCAAAGAAAATGTTTTAAATGCAACAGCGAGGGCCACATTTCAAAAGACTGCAAGGGTGAAGTAGTTTGTTACAACTGCAACAAAAAAGGAAACATCTCGAAACAATGTCAAGGGAATAAATCAAAAGCTTGCGTTAAGCATGAGCCGGCTAATGTGCTAGAAGTTAAAGCTGCGAAGGGCTTAATTTACAAAATGCTGAAAGTAAGGGACATGACATTTGTTGCCATGATTGACTCAGGATGCGAGTTGTGCCTGATGAGAGAGGACATTTTTAGAAGTTTGGACGGTCTGAAGCTTAAACCTGTAATTAAACACCTGAGAGGTATTGGCAAGGGCGAGTTGGTAACAATAGGATCTTTTGACGTCGACCTCGAATCAGACGATGTATGCTTTTCGGTGACTTCTCATGTGGCCAAACAGTATGAACTGGAGTATGCTGCGTTTGTAGGAAACGATGTTCTGCAATCCGTCGACCTTATGTTCACCTCAAATGGAGTCAAATATATATAGAAAGAGAGAGATTTCACATCTACATTTAAAGGTATGTGTGTTACTGAGATCGTCTGTTTAGACAAAGTTGACTTGTCTCACCTGGATAAGAGTCAAAAAAGCTTCAAAAGCTGGATTACGCATCAAATGGAAAAAAAGCGCAAATTTTGAAGAGCAAGATCAATTTTCTAGGTTACACTATTGAGAACGGAACCAACTAACCAGAAAATAAAAGCGGTCTTCAATTTTCGAATTCCTCAAAGCAAACAAGCTTTGCAGCGTTACTTGGGTCTGACGTCTTACATGCGCCGATTTATATAGGACTATGCCTTGGCAGCAGACTTGCTCCGAGAGAAAAAATGGTAGAAACAAGAAAGGAAGCAAACTTCGGCAAGCCGAAGTTCATATACCCTTCCATTTATGCAAAAACTATTAGGTGTACAAGTAGAAAACCGCCGTTTTTTCATAGTTTTAGCCTTTATTGCGTAAAAATAGCTACATACTGATTATTCAAAATAGAGAGCTCCTGTGATAGATTCTTGTTGTGTCTGACAAGAATCTTCATCCAACAGCGTCTCCAAAGCTGCATCTTCAAACTTTTTCACGGGACCCGGCCGATCCTTGTCTTCCACGTCATAATCACCATTTTTCGACACGCTTCAGCAACAGATTTTTTCGAATGAAACGCGAAAAGCAAAATCTCCCTCAAATGACGCTTATTCGGTTCAAATTTCGAAATCTTCGCACACCAACAAAAAAATGGACAATAAGAATAGACGAGCGAGATGATGTGGAGTTGTTGACCGATACCTAAGCTTGCTATGTGATGCTTCTGATCGGAATTCCCTCACCGATTTACAAAGGTGGCCCCACCCAGTGTAAAACGGCGGTATTATACTTGTACACCCAATAAATATTCTTGAAAACAATAAAATTATGAGTTACTTGCGTATATGTTTAAAAACTTTGAAGTTAGGATGATTTGCAACTAAATTAATCGATAATTCCTATGGCAGCTATATAATATCGTTTTCCTATTTTAATAAAATTAAAAGCGTTATTCTAAACTAACAAATTATTACAAAGTCTAAAAGAATTAAAAAAACTACATAATAGAAAAGTTTCCTTTTTAAACAAAATATTTTTAAATATTATTGTTTCTATGGGAGCTATATGATATAGTTTTTGATTGAATTTAAACCGTAGTTCTAAAATATTTAATCATTGCTATATGCTGAAGAACTAAAAAAATAATTATAAAACAGCAAAGTTATAACTTTTTGTATTTATTTTTCCGATTGTTCCTATGGGAGCTATATGATATAGTCGTCCGATTTTAATGAAATTTAAACCGTAATTCTGAATTGTTTAACCATTACTGTTTGTCGAAGAGCTAAAAAAAAAATAAGAAACTGCAAAGTTATAATTTTTTTTCCTTTATTTTCCGATTGTTCCTATGGGAGCTATGTGCTATAGTTGTCCGATCTGGCTCTTTCCGACTTATATACTATCTGCAATCGACAGACAACTTTTGGGAAGGTTTCATGCAGATAGCTTTAAAACTGGGAGACTAGTTTGCGTAGAAACGGACGGACAGACGGGCAGACTGATAAACTGACAGACTGACAGACGGACAGACAGACAGACAGACAGACAGACAGACGGACATGGCTAGATCGACTCTCCTAGAGATACTGATCAAGAATATATATACTTTATAGGGTCAGAAATGTCTCCTTCACTGCGTTGCAAACTTCTGACTGAAATTATAATACCCTCTGCAAGGGTATAAAAATATATAAAATAACTATCTAATAATTGAACTGCAAATCATCATTGCTTCAATGCTTTTAGACATAAACGCAAGTAAATCATAATTTTAATGTTTTAAAAAATATTTAATTTTTGCAATAGCTGCAAGGGTATATGAACTTCGGCTTGCCGAAGTTTGCTTCCTTTCTTGTTTTGTATGATTTTTCCGATTTGTGTTTTAATCGTGGTCGTTTTATTTTCCGCTACTCTCTCGGCTTTGTATCTAGGTGTAAGATTTGTTTCTAACCTCTTAGCTATTTTTACGTGTACTGTTTCGCCTGGCTTAAAAAGTTTTGGTAGCATTTTTCCTTGATTGTGGCCGTTTGTTTATTTTTAATTATCTTTTTTATTTCTTTTCGTTTCTTTTTTTCTATGTCTCCTGTTGAAATAGAGATTGTGCTTCTGAAAAATATGTCTATGGGTCTTTCTTTTGTTACAAAATGTATCGATTTATTATATTCCTGAACTGATTTAAAGATTAAATCCTCAAATGATATGATCCCTTTGTCGTTTTTGAGACACCGCATGATTTCAGATAGGGTTGAATGAAACCTTTTTATTTGTCGATGCGTACGGATCAGTGGTGTGTAGATGCTCTTCAGATGCTCTTGACTCTAAAATTTTTACTTGAAATATTTTGAAAACTTGTCAATTCCCGTTAAGGCTCTATGTTTTTCGGTAATATAGGGGTCGGTTGGATTTGTCCTTTTGGGGGGTGTCTATCGTATTTTGATTTTTCACAAGTTTGACGACTTGAACTATTGCTTGGATTTTCTTGGTAAGTTGTGGAAAAAAAAAAAATTCTTCAATATTTGTAATTTGTTCTCTTTTGCATCTCTATGGGCTCGTTTATGTTCGAGGGTAATTATTTCGTTTTGTTGGGATTCCGAAGTTTGAAATCTTCCCATTACGTCTTCGGAAGTAATGATTCCGTTTATAAGCTTAGTCTACTAGTTAAAATTGCAATAAGTTTTTCTTCTGTGTAAGATTTTCGTTTAATTATGTGTCTGTGGTATGTTGGGAATGGTATTTCGAAACTATAGGAATCTGTATCGGTATTGGTATCAGTAGTAATAATTGGTTTTTGAATACGTTAATTGGAGCTTCTACCGAAAATATGAGGTTGTGTGACGAGCTTTCGTCGCTATGGACTGATGCTGAGGAGCTGATTGAATTAACCCGGGACAACGCGTCCGCTACTACATAAGCTACTCCGTGCTTGTGGTTATACTCGCCAATGAGGTCTCTCCAGCGTTTAAGCTTAGCGTTATGGTTATTTATGCTTATCGAAAAACTCAAGGGTTGGTGATCCGTGTATATTAACTCTGAATACCCGTAAAGAAAATGTTTTAAACTTTGGAGCGCCCAAGCGATCGCGAGCATCTCTCTTTCGTTAGTTGCGTAGCGTTTTGGTTAATTCTGAATACTCGTAAAGGTAATGTTTTAAACTTTGGAGCGCCCAAGCGATTGCGAGCATCTCTCTTTCGATAGTTGCGTAGTTCTCTTCAGTTTTTGACAGGGTGCGCGAAATGAACGATATAGGCCTATGATTTTCTTCCAATACTACGAAACTTGAAGCGTCAGTAGTCAGAGAGTATTTTTAAGTTTCTCGAATGCTGTAATCGCGTCATTGCTCAAGTTGATATACGGCCTTCTTCGCCTCTTAGAAGAATTATTAGAGGTTTTGCTATTTTCGCGTAATCTTTTATGAACCGCCTATAATAACTTGTCTTGCCCAAAAAGGAACGGAGATGTTTTAATGTTTTTGGAACTGGAAATTTTGTAATCGCTTTTAATTTATCTATGTTTCTTTTTACTTCATTTTCTGATATTGTGTACCCCAAGAAGCCTACTTCGTTTTTAAAAGTGGTATTTTTCTATTTGAACCCTCATATTTGCGTTTTGTAGCGTTGAAAATACTCTTTTCAAATTTTTGCCGTGCTCCACTTCGTTTTTGCTAAAGACTATAATATCATCAACGTACACATTGCAAATTTTCCCTATGTATTCTCTCAATATGTCATCTAATGCTCCTTGAAAAATGGATGAGGAATTTTTCAAACCGAATAGGAGTCTCGTACATTCATATTCATTTACCGCGAATGCTTTTTTTTCTATGTCCGTATCTTTCAATGGTATTTGGTGAAAGCCACTCTTAAGATTTAATACCGAAAAATAGTTGTTGTCCCAAAGCTGTGCAATAATTTTTCCAATTTCCGGGAATGGGATACCGATCTGAGACAGTCACTTCTATAAGTTTCCTATAATCAATTACTAATCTGTACTTTTTTTCTTCGGACTGACCGGACTTTTTCGGAACTACCCAGACTGGTTCAATATATGGTGATCTTGAAGGTCTTATAATACCATCTCTTAACATCTCTGTTAGTTGTTTTTCTATTTCCTGTTTGCGTGATATTGGATATGGATATTGTCTTCCGTAAACTAGGGAATCTGATGAAGTTCTGATCTCATCTTTACTTTAGTTGTGTATGCAAAATTTGAATGGGGATCTGCGAAGAGGATTTTGTGACTTTGTACGAGGAATTAATATATCATTTTTTACATCTATTATTGCTCCTAGGCCTTTCATTGTGTCATTGCCCAAAATACCATGGAAGGTTTTCAGTGTGTCTAGTAAAAATAATTTCATGGCTGTTGTGTTGTGTTATTTTAGTGTTACCACCGACTGAACTTACTGAAAAAGTGTTCTCATTTGGCTTTGGATTTGGTACTAATTGATTTTGAATATAATTTTGATTAGAGCCCGTGTCGATTAAGAATTATAGAATTTTTTCGTTCCTCGTGGTTACTTTAAAGTAAGGTAGTGGGGAGCGATTTACTTTAAAAAATAAAGGTTTGACATATCTATATATTCTTGTTCTTCGATATAGCTTTGCCATTCTATTTTCTTCTACCAACTGATAATACTCTTGTTCTGAACTTGATGAAGCTTCATCTAAATTTTGCTGCGCGGTACTTTCTGTCTCTGGTTGAATATGGAACTGTCTTGGCATCTTGTTATTATTTGGGACATTACCAGTGCTGAGAGGTCTTTTCCCTGCATAGTCATTATTTGCTGGTTTGTTCATATAATTTATATGACGCGATCGAACTGACTGATCGACGTCCATAGGTACCGGTTTCGGTTGTGGTCGTGGCGGAGCTTTTAGTGTGCAATAGGGTGCTACTGCACCGGATTGGTTTGTATGAGGTTGTCTATAAGATTTGAATTGGTTAGTTTGAGTAATTGTTTTCCAAATTGGTTTGGGTTATGGTAGAGATGCGGATGGAAATTTTGTTTGGCGGCTTCCATCCGATATGGTTGTTGGGATTTGGGTGGTAGCATGCCCTCCCCAAATTCGGAGTTTTTGGTATCGGTTAATCCTAGCATTTTGGTACTCTAGCAGACTGTATAAATGTAGAGCGTGTCCTAAGTCATGTGGTTCTTTAAGGCCTCTGACAAAAGTGTCCAAGGCTTTTTTTCCTGTACATGGCTGTCAGAGATTGTATAGTTTCTTGTGAGGCATCTAAGCAGAAATTTTGTGCAGAATTAATGAAAGTTGTTGATAAACTGCCTGATAATATTCATCTATAGTATTGTTACCTTGGTAAGAGCATAGCGTTGATATCCTATAGTCTTTAAGTCGCGCTTGTCGGCGAAATGTGCTGTTAAGTATTTTGAAATAGCTGTCCAATCTAAGGGGGTATTATATGATTCCAGTACTGCGTCCGTTTGACAAGTAATTTTGTTACGGATTGCTAAAAGAATTCCATAATATTTTGGTGAACCAATTCTGTTTTCGTAGATTTTTAGCACCCTCTCGACACTTTTCCTCCATGACAAATATTCGCTTTTGCTTCCTGAAAAGTCTTTAAGTGTCCGAACAATGTCTGGTAACTTATCTAGTTCTATAAGGTTGTGTGTTAATTCTCTTTTAATTGTTTGATCTATATATTTGAAAAAATATTTATTTGGATTAAGTATTTCCTTTACTAGGCTAATGAGATTTCTCTCTAAAACTGTTTTTATATCTTGTTCGGTCATTTTGAGTAGGGATATATTAGCAGCGAAAAGTTGAATTTAATTTTAATTTTATTTGTCAGAATTTTTTACTTTCCGCGGAACTTGTTATCCTTTCGCGGTTTTAATAAGGGCCCTGGTTGGGCGCCAGTTAAAAGATTGACAAACAAATCAAACTTCTCTTTTTTGAGTTGGATTAAGAACTAATTTACTCAAGTTAAACAATTATTGATTATTACTCCAGCGCTGCCACCGTCTCTGCTGCCACCGTCTTGCTGTTTCTACTGACGTTCTTTGATATCATTGGTTGCTGCTCTTGGTCGCCGTCGCCGTTGGCCAAACTTAATTGTAATTGGCCAGTGCATTTAAATTATTGTTTTTATTGTAAGTACTTAGTTGAGTTCGATCAACTTTGAAAATTGGCTGTTCTGATTTCCCACGATCGCTGACCATTTTTATTTGAGGGCATTGCTTTGCTGATTGTTGTGCAATCAATGCTTACTCTTTTCTTCTGTCTGGGAAATTGTATTATTTTGGGTGTTAACTTATATAAAACTACAGGGGAACGATCATTTTATTCCTAGAAATTCAATGTCATTCATTACATTAAAAGATAGTAATTGAGACGTGAGGTTTGAGTCAGTCTCCTCCTCGTCTGAAAGGACGATACTGCTATTGAGGAATTTGCCAACTTGGACGACAAAGAAGGGGAGCTGATGATCTTACTTAACGGGATTGCAAAGGAGATCACCACAGTTTCTTAAAAATTTTATATTCGAAAGAAATCGAAAATTTTGTCATCCTTGCATATAAAAACCAGCTGTTGAAGTGGTGACTCTTACGAAATATCGTTAAAAATCAGTATTTTCCGGTATTTTTTCTAAACATGTTCGGGGCAAATGATTTATAATTGCAATTATTTATCGCATTAATTTTAAATGCGTCATTTAGACTTTTGGGATTCTCTGTGTAAATAAATGCGCATTAGGCATCATGTGATTTAGTGCGCCAAGGGAATCGTTAAACATGGGTATTTTCCGGTATTTTTTCTAAAACCGTTCGAGGCGAATGATTTTTAATCGTATTTATTTATCTCTTTTTTTAAATGCGGCATTTAGCCTTATGGGATTCCCGTTTTAATGCGCCAATAGAATCAGGATATTACTATTTTAATTAATTTCTTTTGGATTTGCCAAAATTCAAAAGTAAACAAACCCAAATCAGTAGCATTAGCTAAATGCTAATGCGCCAATGGAATCAGGCACATTTAAAAAGTCCTCTAATGCGGCAATGGAATCAGGCTATTACATTAACATGATCGGCTTATTTCTGTCTTATATAAAGGCAGCATATCAGAACATAACATGCTTTAAAAAGTTGAAGAAGCTGTTGATGACCCAAGTCGGTTAAACAGAACTGGAGATATAAAAATAAAATAGGCATGAAATCTGAATCAGGAAGTCCAACTGTACCGGAAAATCAAGGTTTTATTTCTGCAGGATTTTGTCAATACTAATAAGTAAGCCAGTGTAAATATTCTAAGAGTTTTTTTTAGTTTTTCTGTGACTTTTTCAGAATTTGTAAGCTATCATTAACAAATCTACACAACGACCGACTGATTTTTATTGCCAAAATTATATACACTCAGAAAAAAAATACATGGAACACCACAGAGCACCATATACCATCTGTTTGACAGTTGGTTCGTAAGGTTTCGCTGTAAATGGTTTCTGGTGAACAAACGTTCTTAATAGCCTCTTTCCACAAAGATCCATATACCTCCCGATAACAGCTGATCTGAACAGCTTTGGCTCGTCAAAACATAAACAAATTCAACAGGTCAACCATCTTTGCTTGTATCTGGATGAGCTACAGCTTTTCAGGTAAGCTGTTATCGGAAGGTTGATGGTGAATGTGCTTGTGGAAATCGGAGTTTCACACTTTTCAAAAATCCCAACGTGTTTTCAGGGATGGACAGCGTGGGAAGAGGGTTACACCGAAAAAACATCGGCCAACTATTGCATAAATTAGTCCGTCAAAGCCCGTAAATTTTAAGGGTGGACAAACTGTGAAATTTTTGGAACGGCAAAACGTTATGAACCATCCGTTCAAGAGATGGTGGAAGGTGGATGTATATCTGTAAAAAGAGCTATAAGGCTATAACCTATTAACCACTAGTCCATAGCTTTCAAATAAAATATTAACTTTAAAAAACTACTTCTGAAACGGTCTAAAATCGTTAAAGACCCACTCCAAATAATTCTTCTTACGCCACTGGGTCTATTGACGGATGGTGGATGATAACTATTGGTGGCTCTGTAAGAACACCTATCCACCATAGTCAATAGGTCAACCATCTTTGTTTATGCTTTGACGAGCTACAGCTGTTAAGATCAGCGGAAGGTGGAAGGTTGATGCGCTCTGTGGAAACTGGAGTTTCACTTTTGTTGAAAATTCCTACGGTTTTTTAGGGATGGACTGCGTGGAAAGAGGGCTGGACCGCAGGAACATCGGCTAACTTTCGCTTTGTCCGTCAAATTTTAACGGCGGACTAACTGGGAAGTTTTTGTCACGGCAAAAAGGATGGTGGAAAGGTGGATGGCTCTCTGTAGAAATACCCTATAAGAATCGGAGTTCCTACAAATTCGTTGGGTCAGCGGCTTATGGTCCATGTTTTTTCTGTGCAACTCTAATGTCTTGGCGCGAAAGAATTTAAATTGACATGGCGACCATCTTACCATGGAAGGTTTTCAGTGTGTCTAGTAAAAATAATTTCATGGCTGTTGTGTTGTGTTATTTTAGTGTTACCACCGACTGAACTTACTGAAAAAGTGTTCTCATTTGGCTTTGGATTTGGTACTAATTGATTTTGAATATAATTTTGATTAGAGCCCGTGTCGATTAAGAATTATAGAATTTTTTCGTTCCTCGTGGTTACTTTAAAGTAAGGTAGTGGGGAGCGATTTACTTTAAAAAATAAAGGTTTGACATATCTATATATTCTTGTTCTTCGATATAGCTTTGCCATTCTATTTTCTTCTACCAACTGATAATACTCTTGTTCTGAACTTGATGAAGCTTCATCTAAATTTTGCTGCGCGGTACTTTCTGTCTCTGGTTGAATATGGAACTGTCTTGGCATCTTGTTATTATTTGGGACATTACCAGTGCTGAGAGGTCTTTTCCCTGCATAGTCAGGGACTTCTTCCGACTTCTTCCTACCACCTCGATATTTCGAGCGGTTGGAAGATGAGATACGGACCCACGTGCAGCGGAGAGGAGAGCCTTTCAAGACCTACTTGAACGAGCTCAGAACCAAGATGCAGCAAGCCGGTTATCGAGAAGAGGAAGAATTGTACCGAGCATATGAAAACATGGCTCCGGAATACCGACTGTATATTAAACGCAGTGAATTCGCGACTTTGACACAATTGACTCATATGGCCACAGAATATGAGAGTGTCAAACAACTCGAGACGACTCGACGCGAGCCAAAAGTAACCACGGACCGGAACCAAGAAGAACCTCAACTTCGCCGATCGCCGAACCCATTCCGGAATCCGGTGAATTCAACGCAGACAGGACACGTGACCCATCAGATGATCGGTCAAGGAACCTCTCGAGTAGACATAAGGCGGGCTTGTAATCGCTGTGGAGAGAACGGACACCTCCAAAGGAACTGCCCCAACCCACGTCGGGATTTCTGTTGGGACTGTGGGCGACCAGGAGTTTTAACGATAGAATGTTGCCGTCGAAATGTGTCGGGAAACGGAGAACGCCTCCGCCGGAACCCGGGTGCGGCGGAGACGAATGGAGCAGCAACCCGACCCCAGTAAAACCCCCGTTGAGATTACACGGCGGGCTCATCACAGCAGCGATAGAAGTCGGAGGACAACGTGTGGACGCCACCATTGATACAGGGGCATCGAGGAGTTTCGTCAGTGAAAGTTTTACTCGACTGGCCGCGCGTGCAGACGAGTTACAAGATGTTGTCACTAGAATAGCGTTGGCCGATCGGTCATGTCTGGATGTGACAAAGCTCTGGCGAACCTGCGGTTACGTTAGCCGGCACCACGGTGCTCTTACCCATGTTAGTAATGCCCACCATGTTAGATCGTGTAATACTTGGAATGGACTTCCTCAAAGTAGCGGGAACTCAGGTGCGATGTGGTCGAGCTACACTCGACTTGCAAAACGAAGCCCAAGCGGCTGGAGACCCTTTCTTACAGCCAGTACTTATAAAGGCGCGGGGCAACCAGGAGAAAACGGTACACCCTGTTGCGGTTGGTGCCCATTTGGGAACTGCCAGGCCAGAAGAAGCAGAGATACCCAGTCCTATTCCCACGCGAACTATAACCCCGAACATCAATGCCGGTGCGCCCACTAGGACGGAGACGGTAGAAGACGAAGAACAGCGACAGAGCACATTATTGAGTCCGGCGCAACAAAGCTTCATCGATCGGGAACTGGCCCTATTCGAGAAACTGCACGGGGTGTCTCACGTCGCCGAGCACACCATCGTCATGCGCGACGACAAGCCCGTAAAACAAAGATATTATCCCCGGAACCCCGCGATGCAACATGTCATCGATGCCCAAGTAGACGAACTGCTCCGTGACGGGGCCATCGAACCCTCCAGAAGCCCACACAGCGCTCCCATCGTATTGGTCAAGAAGAAAACTGGCGATTGGCGCATGTGTATAGATTACCGTCAGCTAAACGCACACTCAGTGCCCGACGCCTACCCAGTCCCGAGAATCAATCACATTCTGGAGAAATTACGCCACGCCCGATATATCTCCACGTTGGACTTGAAGCATGGCTATTGGCAAATTCCCATGGCTAGGGATAGTCGCCAATATACAGCGTTCACGGTCCCTGGGAGAGGATTGTATCAATGGAAGGTCATGCCCTTCGGGTTGCATTCTGCCAGCGCCACGTTTCAACGCGCTCTGGATAGTGTAATCGGCGTGGAAATGGAACCGGTCGCCTTCGCTTACCTAGATGATATTATTATCATAAGCGCGACAGAAGACCAGCACTTTACTCATCTCTCGGAAGTTTTCCGCAGATTGCGGGTCGCGAACTTAAGGATAAATCCAAAGAAGTGTTGCTTCTTCAAGCAGAAACTCGTCTACCTCGGCCACGTCATCAGCAGTGACGGAATTCAGACTGATCCCGAGAAGGTGTCTGCGATCAACGGGTTGAAGGCCCCCTCTAACTTAAAGGAACTCCGCCAATGGATCGGGATGGCCTCGTGGTATCGGCGATTTGTCCCTAGCTTCGCGACTATCGTGCAACCGATGACCGCGCTACTAAAGAAAGGACGGAAATGGACTTGGGGACCAGAACAGCAAGCCGCCTTGGAAGAAATTAAAAGATGCCTGACTACTGTTCCCGTATTAGGCTGTCCGGATTTCGACCAGAAGTTCATTTTGCAAACAGACGCGAGTGACGTCGGCTTGGGCGTAGTTTTATCACAGGGCTCCGAAAGTCAAGAGAAAGTCATCGCATACGCTAGCCGCCGATTAACCCCCGCGGAACAAAATTACACTACCACGGAGAAAGAGTGTCTGGCCATAATCTGGGCAATCAGGAAGATGCGGTGCTACCTGGAAGGGTACCGATTCGAGGTCGTTACTGACCATCTAGCTCTCAAGTGGCTAAATTCTATTGAGAGCCCTTCTGGCCGAATAGCGCGTTGGGCGCTAGAATTGCAGCAATTCCAATTCGACGTACGCTATCGACGAGGTAAATTGAACGTCGTGGCCGACGCACTTTCTCGACAGCCTTGTGAGATACTGCAGGGTGCTGTCGAACTCGAGGACCACTGCGACTGGATCAAAAAGATGAAGGAGCAAATACAGGAGGAACCCGAGAAATTCGCTGACTACATGATCGAAAACGACCAGCTCTACAGGAACATGGGTTACCGAGCTGACGATGAGGACTACTTCCCGTGGAAGCTTTGCGTGCCAACCTCCCGTAGAAACCGCGTCTTACGTGAATGTCACGATTCCCCGACCGCAGGACACTTGGGAGTCCGAAAAACAATTACGCGTCTGACCCAGAGGTATTTCTGGCCCGGTATGTATCGCGACGCGAAACGCCATGTTCGCCATTGTGAATCTTGTCAAAAGTTTAAGACGGAACAAACTAAAGCGGCAGGTAAGATGCTAACCCGGGTCGTCAGCGAACCTTTCGACATTCTCTGCGCGGATTTTGTAGGCCCGCTACCCCGGTCAAAACAAGGAAATACCATGCTTCTGGTGTTCCACGATGTATTTTCGAAATGGGTAGAACTGATACCACTCCGGAAAGCCACCGCAGCTCAAGTGCAGAAAGCGTTTCGGGAACGTATACTTGCACGAGTGGGCATTCCCCGGAAGTTCGTGTGCGACAATGGAACCCAGTTCACAAGCCGGGTCCTGAAAGACTACCTCACCAAGCTCGGCGTAGAAGTCCAGTACACGGCTCCGTATTGTCCACAAGAGAATCCCACAGAAAGGACCAACCGCACTGTGAAGACGCTGATATCCCAGCTGTCGGAAGGCGACCAGAGTTCGTGGGATAATATGCTGCCAGAGATATCCCTCGCGATCAATAGCAGTGTATCGGATTCGACGGGGTATAGTCCCGCGTTCCTAACTCAAGGACGGGAACCACGCTTGCCTGCGATGCTGTATGATGAACTGACCCCCGGATCGGCGGTCGTGCATACAGGTCCTGAAGACAAGGCGTCTCACCTCAAAGGCATCTTCGACATCGTACGAGCGAATCTTCAGCGAGCGTCTCAAGACCAGGCGAGACACTATAACCTACGAAGGCGAGAATGGAGACCCACACTCGGCGGTCAAGTTTGGCTGCGTCAGCATCCCTTATCGAAAGCAGCCGAGGGATTCGCCGCCAAACTTGCTCCCAAGTATGACGGCCCTTATACCGTTACAAAATTCACATCTCCGAACTTGGTACGCCTGCAACGTCCCGGAGATCGACGGCGACGCATCGCCAACATATCCCAGCTCAAACCGTACTACGCAGAAGCCCCTCCGGATAGGATCGACGATAGTATTGTCGGATCGAACGACCCTATGCAGTAAGCGGCATACAGCCGCAGAATAGTATAACAACTAGTCTAGTAAACATTGTATAACCACTGTATAACCACTGTATAACCACCGAATAACCATTGTGTAACCAGTCGAGTAACTATTGTATAACCATTATAACAGATTAAGGCCGAGTCCTTTGTTAGCTACACCGTCAGATGGATGAAGTAATTGTGTTGTCGGACGACTCCAACGACACGGAGGTCTTCCACATGGAGACGAGTCATCATGACGGAGGCGACGAAGCGATGGAAAGGGAGTTCCTCACGTCGGACGGCGAAACAGACGGTAGCTCGGTGGAGACAGACGACTGTTCCCAGGCTCCGGAAGGATCCCGGGTCGCTGGACTCCGCGGAGGCTGGTGGAGCCCCCGACCCGACGGGTCGCGACAATATCATCATCCGACGTCGCCCCAGTCCGCTCCCTACCGCCTGGAAGACGACGCCAGTGACCAGCATTCGGAGATGTTCAGCAGGCCCCCACGTTCCAGGGAAAGCTCACCGGGTGGGTCCAGCGGTTACCCCAACGGACGACGACCAGAGGAGCCGTACTATACGGAGTCCCGACGGCCCACCTCGGAGGAGGAGTACCCGTGGACCCGACGCGATCCTCGGTCAGGCCATCCGGGTTACCCAAGGCCCAGTCCTCCGCGATTCCCGGACGTGGAACATTCGTACCATCATACGTCCGAAGACCAGGTCTGCCGGTATGCGGGACACGTCTCGTTCATGCGCATCGACGTCCGCTCGGTGGTAGTCAAAGTCCCGGGGTTACCAGCAGAGGGACCCTACATCGACGAACCGCCATCCCCGCCTCTGTCCCCGGCGTTGGAAAACAGCAGAGCGATGGATCCCGACGTTGACGTCGAGAAGGCAGTCGGCGAGAGGATAGGACAACCGAGGACCCCGCCCCGACGTACTGTAGTGCCCCCCGTGTCGGTTTCTCTAGGGGTTCAGACATCCCCAGTCGTGGAGCGGGTCAAGGAGACGAAAATGTCTAGCCAGAGTACCCAGACCTCTCCAGCTAACCAAGTTCGGGTACAGGAGGTAGAACCCGTACAGGAAGCGGGACTCCCCGAACCTAGGGTCATAACATCAGACTCCCCGGATCCCGTATACCTGGCGGGATTCGAACTGATCTCTGACAGCGAGGACGACGAAGGGGAAAGGCCATTATTCCGCCGGTGTTTCCAGACGTCGCCGCAGCAGGATCTGCGGGGCGTGGACACCTCGGCCAGATCTCGGCCAGATTATCCCTATCGAGGCGACGCTGGACAGCGGTGGAACGGGGCCGTAGATCCCCAGCACTTTCCCAGCTGTGCTCATCCAATCGACCAGCTGACCGAGTGGGAAGATCGCTTGTTGGACCAGGTCCTAATGGATATTTCGGAGATCGATTCGACCGAATCCGCCGCTAGGGATACCCCACCGAATGCCACGACGACGGACGGCGTAGAAGCCGTGTCGAATTCCGCACTGGAGTTGACGGAACCCGCAGGAAGGGAGGTCGACCTCTGCCCATTGCCGGAGGGCTGGATTGGTGGTAGCGGTTTACGTTACCTACCCAGACGTATCGTCCAGGAGATCCAGAGGAAGGTAGCGACCCGGGCCGGCCGCGGACGCCGAGTCCGCATAGCCATAGGAGGCGACGGACTCCGCTTCATCGTCACCATCAAGAGCGACGGGCGCCTCTTTATCGCGCCGCGGGAAGAAAGGGGGGTGTAACGTACACACTTAGGCGTACGATACAATTTTTGAATAATAATATGTTAAGTTATAGGCATAAGCGTCGGACCGTGAATATTAAATATTAAGTTAGTAGTATGTAAGTTATAGGTGTAAGTGACACATAATGAATAATAGATATTAAGTTGAAACTGAATATTAAGCCGTAGTTAAGCTAAGTTCCGAACCCGAGTGGCAACGCCAGCAGGTATTTAGTGAGTACAGAAAATACTAGAAACTAAGAAATATACTAGAAATCCCGAAAGCGGGAAAAAGGGAGCGTGGGGAAGGTGGTCACACACCGATCGAGCAGGAGGTCTCTTGTGTCGGAATGGTAAGACGGGGCGGACGTGTCTCCCGCAGTAATTTTCCGTGTAATTCGAGTAACGCCTCGACCACGCGACGACAAACGAATAAAGGGCTCTCGTGCCGGAAAAGTAGAACGGAGCGGACGCGCCTCCCTTAATTCGCTTGCCGGATAATTCGAATTACGCCTCGACCGCGCGAAGGCACGCGGTTCGTGAAGAAGTGGACGAGTGATTGTTTTGAGGTTAGTGTATGCAAAATTCCTATCCGTCAAACAAAGACGGTGTAGCGGACTCGTAGGAAGACAGTAGATAAATAAAAAGATAATAATAATAATAATAAAATAGAATAATAAAACAAAGTAAATTCCATGATCGTGATTCTTTTTATTTATAGTAGCCTAGCTCCCTTCCTCGTAGTGCATGTGACCTATACGTGGACATCCGTCCCGTCCGGTCTGGTATCCTAACCTCACTCCCCGTAGTATTTGGGACCTGTACGTGGACACCCGGCCCGTCTGGTCCAGTATCTTGGTTCCCCATATCGTAGCATTTGAGACCCGACGTGGACACCCATCCCGTTCGGTCTAGTACCTTAGATTCCCCTCCTCGTAGTGCATGTGACCTGTACGTGGACACCCGGCCCGTCTGGTCTAGTACCCTAGTTTTCCTCCTCGTAGCGCATGCGACCGGCACGTGGACACCCGGCCCGTCTGGTCTAGTACAATAGCTTTTCTCTTCGTAGTGCATGTGACCTGCGCGCGGACATCATTCCCGACTGGTCAATCGTACCGCCATCCTTTCTCCTCAATCCCCCCTCGTGTCTGACAAATCCTATCCGGCTTGGCCTCGCCCGAAGGTCCAGCCCGGTGGATTTTTGGCATCCGATACATCGAGAACGACTTGCGCGCGACGCAACTCCCCGGTCCTACTCTCGCGAAATAGTATCCTGGCTTGGCCTCGTCCGAAGGTCCAGCCCGGTGAATTTTTGGCCTACGACACGCGGAAAGCGACTTACGTGTCCCAATCGCGGAAGTGATCAGCGGGACTACCCGACGTCCCCATACTCGCGAAACCGTTCGTCTGGCTTGGCCTCGCCCCAAGGTCCAGCCCGTGGAATTTTTCACCCAGGAGCAAGACACGGCGTGACCAGCTCCGACACCAATTCTCTCTCCCCCGGCGTCTATGAGAACCTTCGGCGTGACTCCCCAAACGACTCATTCACTCGTTGAATGATACTCTCTAGTCCGGTGTTTCGGTGATTTACAAATTTCTTGTAAAGGACTCCTGGATCTGACTGAGATCTGTACCCCGGCCAGAGAGCATACTTACAGTTTTTATTGTAAGTACTTAGTTGAGTTCGATCAACTTTGAAAATTGGCTGTTCTGATTTCCCACGATCGCTGACCATTTTTATTTGAGGGCATTGCTTTGCTGATTGTTGTGCAATCAATGCTTACTCTTTTCTTCTGTCTGGGAAATTGTATTATTTTGGGTGTTAACTTATATAAAACTACAGGGGAACGATCATTTTATTCCTAGAAATTCAATGTCATTCATTACATTAAAAGATAGTAATTGAGACGTGAGGTTTGAGTCAGTCTCCTCCTCGTCTGAAAGGACGATACTGCTATTGAGGAATTTGCCAACTTGGACGACAAAGAAGGGGAGCTGATGATCTTACTTAACGGGATTGCAAAGGAGATCACCACAGTTTCTTAAAAATTTTATATTCGAAAGAAATCGAAAATTTTGTCATCCTTGCATATAAAAACCAGCTGTTGAAGTGGTGACTCTTACGAAATATCGTTAAAAATCAGTATTTTCCGGTATTTTTTCTAAACATGTTCGGGGCAAATGATTTATAATTGCAATTATTTATCGCATTAATTTTAAATGCGTCATTTAGACTTTTGGGATTCTCTGTGTAAATAAATGCGCATTAGGCATCATGTGATTTAGTGCGCCAAGGGAATCGTTAAACATGGGTATTTTCCGGTATTTTTTCTAAAACCGTTCGAGGCGAATGATTTTTAATCGTATTTATTTATCTCTTTTTTTAAATGCGGCATTTAGCCTTATGGGATTCCCGTTTTAATGCGCCAATAGAATCAGGATATTACTATTTTAATTAATTTCTTTTGGATTTGCCAAAATTCAAAAGTAAACAAACCCAAATCAGTAGCATTAGCTAAATGCTAATGCGCCAATGGAATCAGGCACATTTAAAAAGTCCTCTAATGCGGCAATGGAATCAGGCTATTACATTAACATGATCGGCTTATTTCTGTCTTATATAAAGGCAGCATATCAGAACATAACATGCTTTAAAAAGTTGAAGAAGCTGTTGATGACCCAAGTCGGTTAAACAGAACTGGAGATATAAAAATAAAATAGGCATGAAATCTGAATCAGGAAGTCCAACTGTACCGGAAAATCAAGGTTTTATTTCTGCAGGATTTTGTCAATACTAATAAGTAAGCCAGTGTAAATATTCTAAGAGTTTTTTTTAGTTTTTCTGTGACTTTTTCAGAATTTGTAAGCTATCATTAACAAATCTACACAACGACCGACTGATTTTTGTTGCCAAAATTATATACACTCAGAAAAAAAATACATGGAACACCACAGAGCACCATATACCATCTGTTTGACAGTTGGTTCGTAAGGTTTCGCTGTAAATGGTTTCTGGTGAACAAACGTTCTTAATAGCCTCTTTCCACAAAGATCCATATACCTCCCGATAACAGCTGATCTGAACAGCTTTGGCTCGTCAAAACATAAACAAATTCAACAGGTCAACCATCTTTGCTTGTATCTGGATGAGCTACAGCTTTTCAGGTAAGCTGTTATCGGAAGGTTGATGGTGAATGTGCTTGTGGAAATCGGAGTTTCACACTTTTCAAAAATCCCAACGTGTTTTTAGGGATGGACAGCGTGGGAAGAGGGTTACACCGAAAAAACATCGGCCAACTATTGCATAAATTAGTCCGTCAAAGCCCGTAAATTTTAAGGGTGGACAAACTGTGAAATTTTTGGAACGGCAAAACGTTATGAACCATCCGTTCAAGAGATGGTGGAAGGTGGATGTATATCTGTAAAAAGAGCTATAAGGCTATAACCTATTAACCACTAGTCCATAGCTTTCAAATAAAATATTAACTTTAAAAAACTACTTCTGAAACGGTCTAAAATCGTTAAAGACCCACTCCAAATAATTCTTCTTACGCCACTGGGTCTATTGACGGATGGTGGATGATAACTATTGGTGGCTCTGTAAGAACACCTATCCACCATAGTCAATAGGTCAACCATCTTTGTTTATGCTTTGACGAGCTACAGCTGTTAAGATCAGCGGAAGGTGGAAGGTTGATGCGCTCTGTGGAAACTGGAGTTTCACTTTTGTTGAAAATTCCTACGGTTTTTTAGGGATGGACTGCGTGGAAAGAGGGCTGGACCGCAGGAACATCGGCTAACTTTCGCTTTGTCCGTCAAATTTTAACGGCGGACTAACTGGGAAGTTTTTGTCACGGCAAAAAGGATGGTGGAAAGGTGGATGGCTCTCTGTAGAAATACCCTATAAGAATCGGAGTTCCTACAAATTCGTTGGGTCAGCGGCTTATGGTCCATGTTTTTTCTGTGCAACTCTAATGTCTTGGCGCGAAAGAATTTAAATTGACATGGCGACCATCTTACCATGGAAGGTTTTCAGTGTGTCTAGTAAAAATAATTTCATGGCTGTTGTGTTGTGTTATTTTAGTGTTACCACCGACTGAACTTACTGAAAAAGTGTTCTCATTTGGCTTTGGATTTGGTACTAATTGATTTTGAATATAATTTTGATTAGAGCCCGTGTCGATTAAGAATTATATATATATTTTTTCGTTCCTCGTGGTTACTTTAAAGTAAGGTAGTGGGGAGCGATTTACTTTAAAAAATAAAGGTTTGACATATCTATATATTCTTGTTCTTCGATATAGCTTTGCCATTCTATTTTCTTCTACCAACTGATAATACTCTTGTTCTGAACTTGATGAAGCTTCATCTAAATTTTGCTGCGCGGTACTTTCTGTCTCTGGTTGAATATGGAACTGTCTTGGCATCTTGTTATTATTTGGGACATTACCAGTGCTGAGAGGTCTTTTCCCTGCATAGTCATTATTTGCTGGTTTGTTCATATAATTTATATGACGCGATCGAACTGACTGATCGACGTCCATAGGTACCGGTTTCGGTTGTGGTCGTGGTGGAGCTTTTAGTGTGCAATAGGGTGCTACTGCACCGGATTGGTTTGTATGAGGTTGTCTATAAGATTTGAATTGGTTAGTTTGAGTAATTGTTTTCCAAATTGGTTTGGGTTATGGTAGAGATGCGGATGGAAATTTTGTTTGGCGGCTTCCATCCGATATGGTTGTTGGGATTTGGGTGGTAGCATGCCCTCCCCAAATTCGGAGTTTTTGGTATCGGTTAATCCTAGCATTTTGGTACTCTAGCAGACTGTATAAATGTAGAGCGTGTCCTAAGTCATGTGGTTCTTTAAGGCCTCTGACAAAAGTGTCCAAGGCTTTTTTCCTGTACATGGCTGTCAGAGATTGTATAGTTTCTTGTGAGGCATCTAAGCAGAAATTTTGTGCAGAATTAATGAAAGTTGTTGATAAACTGCCTGATAATATTCATCTATAGTATTGTTACCTTGGTAAGAGCATAGCGTTGATATCCTATAGTCTTTAAGTCGCGCTTGTCGGCGAAATGTGCTGTTAAGTATTTTGAAATGGCTGTCCAATCTAAGGGGGTATTATATGATTCCAGTACTGCGTCCGTTTGACAAGTAATTTTGTTACGGATTGCTAAAAGAATTCCATAATATTTTGGTGAACCAATTCTGTTTTCGTAGATTTTTAGCACCCTCTCGACACTTTTCCTCCATGACAAATATTCGCTTTTGCTTCCTGAAAAGTCTTTAAGTGTCCGAACAATGTCTGGTAACTTATCTAGTTCTATAAGGTTGTGTGTTAATTCTCTTTTAATAGTTTGATCTATATATTTGGAAAAATATTTATTTGGATTAAGTATTTCCTTTACTAGGCTAATGAGATTTCTCTCTAAAACTGTTTTTATATCTTGTTCGGTCATTTTGAGTAGGGATATATTAGCAGCGAAAAGTTGAATTTAATTTTAATTTTATTTGTCAGAATTTTTTACTTTCCGCGGAACTTGTTATCCTTTCGCGGTTTTAATAAGGGCCCTGGTTGGGCGCCAGTTAAAAGATTGACAAACAAATCAAACTTCTCTTTTTTGAGTTGGATTAAGAACTAATTTACTCAAGTTAAACAATTATTGATTATTACTCCAGCGCTGCCACCGTCTCTGCTGCCACCGTCTTGCTGTTTCTACTGACGTTCTTTGATATCATTGGTTGCTGCTCTTGATCGCCGTCGCCGTTGGCCAAACTTAATTGTAATTGGCCAGTGCATTTTAATTATTGTTTTTATTGTAAGTACTTAGTTGAGTTCGATCCACTTTGAAAATTGGCTGTTCTGATTTCCCACGATCGCTGACCATTTTTATTTGAGGGCATTGCTTTGCTGATTGTTGTGCAATCAATGCTTACTCTTTTCTTCTGTCTGGGAAATTGTATTATTTTGGGTGTTAACTTATATAAAACTACAGGGGAACGATCATTTATTCCTAGAAATTCAATGTCATTCATTACATTAAAAGATAGTAATTGAGACGTGAGGTTTGAGTCAGTCTCCTCCTCGTCTGAAAGGACAATACTGCTATTGAGGAATTTGCCAACTTGGACGACAAAGAAGGGGAGCTGATGATCTTACTTAACGGGATTGCAAAGGAGATCACCACAGTTTCTTAAAAATTTTATATTCGAAAGAAATCGAAAATTTTGTCATCCTTGCATATAAAAACCAGCTGTTGAAGTGGTGACTCTTACGAAATATCGTTAAAAATCAGTATTTTCCGGTATTTTTTCTAAACATGTTCGGGGCAAATGATTTATAATTGCAATTATTTATCGCATTAATTTTAAATGCGTCATTTAGACTTTTGGGATTCTCTGTGTAAATAAATGCGCATTAGGCATCATGTGATTTAGTGCGCCAAGGGAATCGTTAAACATGGGTATTTTCCGGTATTTATTCTAAAACCGTTCGAGGCGAATGATTTTTAATCGTATTTATTTATCTCTTTTTTTAAATGCGGCATTTAGCCTTATGGGATTCCCGTTTTAATGCGCAAATAGAATCAGGATATTACTATTTTAATTAATTTCTTTTGGATTTGCCAAAATTCAAAAGTAAACAAACCCAGATCAGCTGTTCGGGCCACTCATATGTCGGAGTAGCATTAGCTAAATGCTAATGCGCCAATGGAATCAGGCACATTTAAAAAGTCCTCTAATGCGGCAATGGAATCAGGCTATTACATTAACATGATCGGCTTATTTCTGTCTTATATAAAGGCAGCATATCAGAACATAACATGCTTTAAAAAGTTGAAGAAGCTGTTGATGACCCAAGTCGGTTAAACAGAACTGGAGATATAAAAATAAAATAGGCATGAAATCTGAATCAGGAAGTCCAACTGTACCGGAAAATCAAGGTTTTATTTCTGCAGGATTTTGTCAATACTAATAAGTAAGCCAGTGTAAATATTCTAAGAGTTTTTTTTAGTTTTTCTGTGACTTTTTCGGAATTTGTAAGCTATCATTAACAAATCTACACAAAGACCGACTGATTTTTATTGCCAAAATTATATACACTCAGAAAAAAAATACATGGAACACCACAGAGCACCATATACCATCTGTTTGACAGTTGGTTCGTAAGGTTTCGCTGTAAATGGTTTCTGGTGAACAAACGTTCTTAATAGCCTCTTTCCACAAAGATCCATATACCTCCCGATAACAGCTGATCTGAACAGCTTTGGCTCGTCAAAACATAAACAAATTCAACAGGTCAACCATATTTGCTTGTATCTGGATGAGCTACAGCTTTTCAGGTAAGCTGTTATCGGAAGGTTGATGGTGAATGTGCTTGTGGAAATCGGAGTTTCACACTTTTCAAAAATCCCAACGTGTTTTCAGGGATGGACAGCGTGGGAAGAGGGTTACACCGAAAAAACATCGGCCAACTATTGCATAAATTAGTCCGTCAAAGCCCGTAAATTTTAAGGGTGGACAAACTGTGAAATTTTTGGAACGGCAAAACGTTATGAACCATCCGTTCAAGAGATGGTGGAAGGTGGATGTATATCTGTAAAAAGAGCTATAAGGCTATAACCTATTAACCACTAGTCCATAGCTTTAAAATAAAATATTAACTTTAAAAAACTACTTCTGAAACGGTCTAAAATCGTTAAAGACCCACTCCAAATAATTCTTCTTACGCCACTGGGTCTATTGACGGATGGTGGATGATAACTATTGGTGGCTCTGTAAGAACACCTATCCACCATAGTCAATAGGTCAACCATCTTTGTTTATGCTTTGACGAGCTACAGCTGTTAAGATCAGCGGAAGGTGGAAGGTTGATGCGCTCTGTGGAAACTGGAGTTTCACTTTTGTTGAAAATTCCTACGGTTTTTTAGGGATGGACTGCGTGGAAAGAGGGCTGAACCGCAGGAACATCGGCTAACTTTCGCTTTGTCCGTCAAATTTTAACGGCGGACTAACTGGGAAGTTTTTGTCACGGCAAAAAGGATGGTGGAAAGGTGGATGGCTCTCTGTAGAAATACCCTATAAGAATCGGAGTTCCTACAAATTCGTAGGGTCAGCGGCTTATGGTCCATGTTTTTTCTGTGCAACTCTAATGTCTTGGCGCGAAAGAATTTAAATTGACATGGCGACCATCTTAGTAGTCGAAACGGAAGGGGGTTTGGGAATTTAACGGTCCCAGACAGCGATTGGAATACAGAGTAGCCATTATTTGAAAGTTCAGATAACCATTTACCCTCTAATCCATATTATAAAAGCAGGAAAAGGACTTCTAAAAATATTTGATAAAGTGAAATACCCCCTCAAAAAATTCTGCCTCTGTGACTTTTGATGGACGGTGGATGGTAACTCTGTGGGAACACCAGTCCACCATCCTTCAAAAATTCCAACCGTTTCACTTGGGTGGGCTCTGTGGGACTGAGCTATTAATGACTTGTGCATTACAGTTTTGGAGCTGGGGCCGCCAGCAGGCGTCTAACAGCTGTCATCAGGGACATGTCATATGAACACAATCAATTGACCCTACCAGAACGACATTGGAGACTTTTATTGGGACTTCCAACGAGATATACCACCTTCAACATAAGCAAGCCGATTGTTACTTTATAGACGAACATACCAATCAAAGCAAAGGAGCATTCCAACCATGTCCAAGCGACAGCGCGATGGACTCGATGCCCCGGCGAAGAGGGCTGCCAAAAACCGGTTCAAGAAGCTCGTTCGATCCGTGATTCTGAACATGCAGTGGCTGAACGAGGCCACAGAGGATACGGGCATTTCGCTGAATGTAAAAAAGAACGTGGCCATGGTGGTGCGACAGAAGCGCAAGGTCGGCATGATGACCATGGCCGTAAGTGCTGAGCAATACGCTGAACTCTACATGAGCTCTGAGTAATCCAAAACCCATCATCGTTTCCAAACTACAGGAGAAATCGCTACTGCGCACTTCGCAATCCGCGCGAACCGTCGATGACAGAAAGAAGTTGTGCAATATTGTGGCAAACCTAGCATGCTTCTCGAAGTATCCGCCGGTGTGTATTCAACTAATTGCACATTCACCTTTACCATTCTTCATTGGGCCTATCTCTTGTAGAAAGTCCGCGCCCGCCTTGTACCGCATGTCAAGTTCATGGCGGTCACTCCCGGGCGCGTCATTATGAAGGAGGGAGATTTTCCCGTAACCATTTATTTCATAATCGCAGGAGAAGTGGACATGTTGAGGAATGAATTAAATAAGGTAAATTGTTTAAATCGTATTGTTCTTATCGTATGCGACAAAAAATGCAGTCAACACAGTAAACTTTGATGGGTAACTTTCAATTTTGAAAAAACATAAGTTCTGGGCAGGGATCGATAAAATCAGTAACATTTATTTTTAAGGTCCTTTTATTAAAAATTGTAAAAACTTTTATTAGTCTCACTGGCATCCTTAACAAGAAAGGAGGCAAACATCGGCAAGCCGAAGTTTATATACTCTTGAAGCTATTCAAATATCACTATGGACGGCAGTGCATGTAGAGACGATGCCCCCAATACACCAATCGAAAGGTTTCGCTAATAGAACACCACGACTTAAGGAAAATTAATTGGCTCAGGAGAAAGGGCGGTGAAATTTAAATACAAAACAATTTTTAGGTAGAGTTCTTGAGCCTGGGTTGGTAAAATATTTTTTAGCACAGTTAAAATATTGTTGAAAGTACGCGTCGAATGATCCGATGATTCGTTCAAAAGTTTTTAAAAGATTTTTTTTTTTTTGGTTTTTTAGTTTAAAAAAAAATTTAAAGATTCCGGAATAAATTTTCACGTGATAGGCAGGTCGTTACAAAAAAAGTTTGTTCTAGGATGTTTTAAAAAAACTAGCTTATTCAGCGGAAAATCGATAAAAATAGCTGAACTTTGCACGGCTACAACTTCTTAATTAATAAAACAACATACAAATAATATATATAGAGAAGAAATGTTATGTGCATACATGGATTGAATTGTTGCAGTCGCCAACTGTGGGAAAAAGCTGGCGTGACTTATCACTCGCTGATAGCGTGTGTGGTCAAATTACGTTTGCACTTGAAGAGTGCGCTGATCCTTCAGATTTGGCTAACATTGTTTCCGATGGTACAGTGTTTAATCTGTATGCATGCACACTACAATTTTTATACCCTTGCAGAGGGTATAATAATTTCAGTCAGAAGTTTGCAACGCAGTGGAGGAGACATTTCCGACCCTATAAAATATATATATTCTTGATCAGCATCACTAGGCGAGTCGATCTAGCCATGTCCGTCTGTCCGTCCGTTTCTACGCAAACTAGTCTCTCAGTTTTAAAGCTATTTGCATGAAACTTTCCCAAAAGTTGTCTTTTTATTGCAGGTATTATATAAGTCGAAACGAGCCGGATCAGAATACTATAGCATACAGCTCCCATAGAAACAATCGGAAAAAAAAATAAAAATATATAACTTTTGTGTTTTTAAATTTTTTGTTTAGTTTAAATTTCATCAAAATCGGACGACTATAACATAAAGCTCCCATAGGAACAATAAAAATATTAAAACAAAAATTTTACAAAAATTTTAATTTTTTGTTTTGACAATTTTTTTTAGAAATTCTATTTGATTAATTAATAATTTGACAGTTCAGAATTACGCTTTTAATTTTATTAAAATCGGAAAACGATATCATATAGCTGACATAGGAACTATCAAATAATTGAGCTGCAAATCATCAATGTAAACATACCCGCAAGTCAATCATAATTTTAATGTTATCAAGAATATTTAATTTTTGAAATAGCTGCATGGGTATATGAATTTCGGCTTGCCGAAGTATGCTTCCTTTCTTGTTTGTTAAAAAAAACATATTTTTAAGAAGTGGGCAAACGAGTTTTTTGTAGATTCTGAAATAAGAACAGGTGGGCAAACATGGGCAGTTTTTATTTTTTCGAAAAAACTGTTTTTATGCCTTCGGCAAATGAATTTTTATTGGGTAAAAAATTATGAAATCTTAAAAGTTTTAAACTCTCTAAAGTTTTTACTTTTTCAAAATTCTGAAAGGTGGGCAAACAATTTTCTTGCGAAAAAAAAATTTAAAAATCAACTGTTAGGTTTTCGAACATTTTTTTGAAAATTTTTGATGATATATGTATGATATACATAAATTATGTTATGGCAATGACGGACCCGACAAAAACAAAAATCAAAGTTGTTTTTTGTATGAAATAAATCTTAGGTCCTACTCTTACCCCCTTATATTTTGCGCTTAAGTGTATTTAAGGCATGCAAAAAAGAAAAATTAGAGGGTTGCAAATATAAGCTTTAGATACTTATTGTATGCATATTACTGTTCAAAATAGTGCATTTGATTTGTATATTTTGCTATTGGGCAGCTTAAATGCCTCGTTGTACAAGTTTGACAGACTATGAAGAAGGAATCATAAAAGGAATGCATTATAGCGGTGCGAATATCACTGATATCGCAAAAAAAAGTAAACAGGCACCGCAACTGAATCAAATTCGAGTAAATGTAGTTCGATCCAACGAAGTGGGCAAAAAACGACTTGCTGTGGTTAACTTAATGAGTAGCGGACAATTTAAAGCTCCAAATAACCAAGAGTCGTATAGGTACATGGTACCTTAACCCAAGCTTTTGCAGCGGCACAAGAAGGCTCGCATTGAATTTGCAAATAATTACCGTTAAGTACAAAGAAGTTAAATCTAGATGGCCCTGATAATTGCAAAAATTATTTGAAAGATATGCGCCGAGATCGGCGATACTGTTTTAAACGAGCGCTTTGCGGTGGCAGTGTGATGGTATGGGCTGCGTTCTGCTATAGGGGAAAGTCACTCATGTTATACATCTCTACACGAATAAATCAAAAGTAAGTGGGTCTTCTGGATAGTGAGTAAATAGAGTTTAATGACTATATATATGGAGACAACTGAACGTTTCAGCAGGACAATGCATCAATACACGCAGCTCACGTCACCAAATTCTTCTTTACAAGCCGAAAAATACCTTTATTGGACTGGCCCGCATTTAGACCGGATCTGAGTCTGAATAAACCTCTGGGGTATCCTCTCTGCCAAAGTGTTCAAGAACGAAAGAATGAGTGAGACGGTAAGAAATCTTAAAAACGCAATAGACCAAGAATGGGCCTATATTGATCCAACCCACCTTAAATCTTTCGTGGATTTCAGCCATTCCGACTTAGTTCCGTAAATCTGAATAACGGTAACAATATGGATTATTAATATCCTGTTTACATAATTATTTACAATATTATATTAAAAAAAAATCAAATATGTACATTTAACTATTTAGTACAAAGCCGATTTTTGATTTAAGTTCCTTATTACATATATTCGAAATTTTTAATCACTTTATGTTTTTATTTCGTAAACTTTATCTGCAAATGTAACTACATACCCAGTACTAGCTTTTGTACTTCTTTAATAAGGAAAAAACATTATGCACACAAACTTCTTTGTAAGAGGTATGCAGGCTAGTAAAAATAATAATAAATAATAATTTGTTTTTATTTAGGCCACAAAAGGCTTTGAGCTGCAATCAGAGGCTATCTTTGGACCTGGCGATTGCATTGGCGACATCGACGTCATGGAAGACTCTCCCAGGACGAACACTTACATCGCCACAAGTAAACTTGATATTTTAGTGTAAAGCTCAATGGATTAACCGAATCTAGTTTTCAGCTTATTGCGAGCTACTAGCAGTTTTCAATAAAAATTACAAGTTCGTCCTTCAACCCTATATGCAAAAGTTGTGGCAAGAAAAGAAGGCTGCGCTTCGGGCCATAGACTATTTTAATTTTCTTAACGAAGAGCAGGTATGTGCTGGAATGAAAATCCAACCGACCTTTGATTAAGGCCCAATTCCACTGGCTTAGATTGTAAACGCCAGCAAGTATGGGACCATTCAGCAGTTCAATCCTTTGGAGACTATCTACACCGAGGACTTGGGTTCTATGAGTTTTGTCTACTTTGTTCTTAGCGGGGAGTGTGTCGTGCTCCAGTGCCTTCATATGAAGGTTTGTTAAATGGCAATTTCGGTCTGGCCGGACTACATATTTTCCTTTTCAGGTAAGCATGGTCAACAGGCAAAAGGTCTTTGAGCTGGCATTGGTGCCTAAAAGGGAGTCTGGAACCCTGGCAATGGATGACGGTTCTAAGATCAACAGCGCGCCGTTCTTCGACGTAAACGAATACATGCAGTCCAGTTCATCGGTGGATGAGAATAATCAGAGCAGGAAGAGAGGGGTGAGTGCTCAAAGCGCCCGAAAGCTGGTGGTATCACATCAGGCGGTCTGTAGCTTATGTACATGTAAATAAGGGTGACACAAACTTGTATAAAATATTTAAAATCTTCCACTTATCCGCGTATAGTGTGCGCTTTGATGAATTTAAGGAATACCAGAGGTTTGTGAAAAAAAACTGTTTTCATCATTTCTACGCATTGTTGATTTTGATAAAAAATATATTTTTATGCAGGTGGCGTAGACTTGGAGCTCCATACTTGGTCTCCTTTTAAAGAGAGATCAGTAAGTTTACAAAGTTAGAAATGGATAAGAGATTTATTTCCCAAAAATTCTAGATGGCTTACGTGTAATAATAATAATCTAAATAATTCTTTATATATAAATGTTATATATTACTACGTTTTATTCACATTTGAAAAGTAGGTAACAGGTAGAAGATAACGTTCTTGACCACATAAAGTGTTATATTCTTAATCTTAGTCCAATCGATACGTCTTCCTAGATGCTTTGCAAAACAAATGACGCTACATGTTTAATATTAAAGATATCAGACGACTAGAATCTTTAAAAATCCGTTTTTTTTATTAACTTATAAAAAGTTTTTTTGTCAATTAAAAATAAGAAAGGAAGCAAACTTCGGAAAGCCGAATTTCATATACCCTTGCAGCTATTGCAAAAATGAAATAATACTTTATAGGGTCGGAAACGCCTCCTCCACTGCTATGCAAACTTCTGACTGAAATTATAATACACTCTGCAAGGGTATAAAAAAATATATAAAACCCTATTAATTCTTTTTATGATTGACAGATAAGCATAAATAAAAGAATACGAGTATTGACCCATACATTTGTTTGTTTGTAATTACTTCGACTTACACAAGCTGACTTACCAAAGTTTGTTTCCTTACTTGTGTTCTCTTTCCAGCTGCGCAAAATGGGTCTTAAAGAGATACAGCGCGCCTGCGCTGCGAAAAAATCGCCGCCTAGGAGATCTAGTAAGGAACAAGGACGACAGCGGCAACGACAGCAACACCGGCAGCGGGAGAAAGGACGCCAGGTGGAGCGGGGGGAATACGAGTTGTACATAACGGACGAGGGCGAAGAAACCTATGATAACTACAAGGACCTGGCAGATGATCGCTACAGCGAGAATTCCGGACGGCAGTCGCCTGTCACAGAAATACTCGATATTGGCATAGAGAGCGAGACAGAGGGATCGGAAATATTCACCGCCTCGACTACCTCGCTTAAAGCAACTGTCGAGGAGGGAGACGGACTAGAGCACTATGAAACGCATTTTGTTGACGTTGGCTCACTAACCTATGGTGGGATCTTCGGGTTGGGCGAGAAAATGGACCACCGCGTCATTATGGCGCGGACAAAGGTGCAGTGCATCCTAATACCCCGCTTCTGGCTTTTTGAGGCCGCCCAGAATCCCGGTAACTTTTGGCAACGGCAGCGTTTTTATATCGAATGCAATATTCCAACTAGGGAGAACTTGTACAAGGACTTTCTTAAGACACGAAAGTGGGAAAAATTCAGACATGACTATATCCAAAACATTCTAAATTCTGATTCGTTGGCTAACTTTACAAAGGTCGAAGATATACCAATAATAAGTCGCATTGTAGAGACAAAAGCTGACGAGTCTTGATTTCAATTTATTTTCTCCTTTTTTTGTATATTACAAGTTTCCATTATTATTAAATCATTAGTAGTATACCTGTTTTTAAAATTTTTTTGGAGATGTGCATAAAGCATTTTTTGATACTTTTTCCTTCATATCGCTTGTTTAAAAAAGCATAAACTTGTAAAGGGTAGATACTATCTGAAATGAGTATTTGAGCAATTATATATAGTGCATTAATTTTATTTTGGCCCCACTAAGTTTTTTTTTTTAATTTTATCGCTGCTAAAATGCGGTTATGTCTGTTGGTTTAAAAATTACATGGTTAAACGAGTCAGTTTTTTGAAAATGGAATAGACTATACAAATTGTATGTAGCCTGTAGTCGCAAATCTAGCTATTTTTAAGTCCAAGCTAAAAAAAAACAAAAGCTATATATTCAATCAACAAGAGAAATCATATAAATTTGCTTAAACTAAGAATACTTTTATATTTAATTTTTAAATAATAATTAATATTTTACAAATACTTAGTGAGAATGTTTCTTTTTTAACTTGAAACCATTTTTTTTTTGCATTTTCTTCACCAAATTGGTGGTACATACTTTTAAGAAGAAATTTTTGCCCCGGCAGCGTTAACTGCTCTGAAATAAGAAATCCCGCTTTTGTTGCTGAAAAACACGTGTTATAAACCAAAAGTTGAAAAATCTCAAGAGCTATATTCGCAAAAAGTGAAACAAAAATCGTTTGGTCCGTTGTATATATAATTAAAACGTTTAATTCCCGAGTTTGAGTGGACTGTATTATTTTTATTTTAACCAGACGGTTTCTGCGTGTCCGACATGTTTGGCTGTAGTTTTATCCCTAAAAAATCTCAAGAGTGTGGCCAGTACAAATGGTATATGACACTTAAAAATACCAAAACTTAAGTTGAATACAAATATATGAATTCAAAATAACGGCTGCAAAGCGTTCATAAACATCCCGGGCCGCCCTGAAACACGGTTTCAGAATTAGGCAATACTGCTAGCTTTGTGATAGGTCTAGTCATCTCTCCGGTAGATGTCTTAATTTTCACGGCGCGTACAAATCCATCTGGTCCAGGATGAGCTTCTAACACACGGGCTAGTTGCCAAGCTGCTGGTGGAAGATTTGAGTCCTTTACAAGCATGGCGTTGTCCACTGAAATGTTGCGTTGCTTGCTGTTCCACTTGTGACGTTGCTGTTGCGATGTTAAGTATTCCTGGTGCCAGCGTTTCCAAAATCCTTGATACATGGATTGCAAATGTTGCCAATAGTCCATGCGATTGATTGGCAAATGAGTTAGATCACCCTCTGGAACAGTTGTAAATGGGCGTCCAATAAGAAAATGGGCTGGCGACAAGTATGTGAGGTCAATGTCAGGTATATAGCACAACGGTTTTGGGTTCACAAACGCGCTTATTTGGGCGATTAGAGTTTGCATTTGCTCAAAGGTCAAGATCGTCTTTCCCACGACGCGTCGAAGGTGCAATTTCACAGAACGTACCGCTGACTCCCATTTTCCGCCCCAGTGTGGCGAGTGTGGAGGTATGAAATTCCATTTTATGCCATCGGTGGCCAATGTTTGCGCTACTGTATTCCGATGCTCCTGTGAAGATAAAAGTTGCTGCATTTCATCTAAAGCCCGCTTAACACCAAAAGATTTGAAGAACATTTCCCACGCAGGGACATGAAACGACGAAGACATGCTATGAAAGTGTCTGTGCTGAGATCGGTGGCCAGTTCCAAGTGAATGGCTGATGTTACGAGGCAGACAAACAGTGGATTTTCCGTGCATTTCGCCCACTTCTTTCCTTGAGAATAAATGGTCCAGCGTAATTGCAGCCTGAATGCTGGAACGGAAGTGCTTCTGTAATGCGAATCCCCGGTAGATCGGCCATGAATTCTTGTGCTCTTTGATTTCGTTGGCGAAAAAATTTGATGCAATTGTGCACCAGATTCCTTATGAGGTTGCGTGCGCCAAAGACCCAATATTTTTGGCGGATAATGACAAAAAATGCTGAAACTCCAGGGTGCAGATTTGACGCATGTTCGTGTTCCAAAATCATCCTTGTAATGCTGTGCGATTTGGGAAGAAAAATTGGGTGTTTGACATCAGCTGGTAATTGTGAATTGTCCAGTCGTCCACCGACTTGAAGAAGGCCATCCTTGCTAATGATCCGTGAAAGCTTAATGAGCTGGGAGCGGCTCTGAAGTGGCTTGTTCTCCATCAGAAGATTGTAGTCGTTCTTGAAGCATTTCTGAGCGTCTTGAAGGCAAAGAATGCGAGCAGCCTGCATCTCCTCAAAGGTGAGCCCCTTGCAATTTGTCAGCGTGCCTGACGTAATAGCCTTGATCCTTTGGATGAAGCGTAGAGAGTAAGCTGCAATGCGAACCATTTTTGTCCAGGATGAGACCCGCTGAGCCAGTGCTTCGATCGGTGACAATAAGATTACCTCCTGAGTAGTCAGTGCGGTGGTCTTCACCTCTTCTTTACCATGGTTTTCTGAAATAGAAGAACAGAACCTTTGGCAGCTCAACTTTATCTCGAGTTTTTCTTGATCTTGTAGCCATGTAGGACCCATCCACCACAGGTCGAAATGAATGAGTTCTGCAGCCAGCATGCCTCGCGTTGCGCAGTCAGCATGATTTTCTTAAATATTTACATGATGCCAGGCATTGCGAGGTATAGTATCGAGTATTTCTGTCGTTCGGTTTGCCACAAATGTTTTGAGCTTCGATGGTGGGTGTGAAAGCCATGCCAAAACGATGGTTGAGTCGCACCACGCATGTATGACGATGTCCTTGTGTTGTAGAGCGCGGTAGTGATTGATAAGCGGAGCAACTCTGGTTTTTCCTGCTATAAGTGACACAGAAGCAGTAGCATTCGCGCCTACTTATCTGCTGTAGACAACTGCCGAATTCGCCTTGATAGAAGCAAAACCGTGCAGTTCGATGTGATTTTCCTTGTTGTCAATAAATCTTGGCATACGTAGCTCTTGTAGTGCATTCAAGTCGTTACGGCATTTGTTCCACCATTCAGCGATTTTTGGAGGAAGTTCCGTATCCCAGCCGAGATCAAGAAGCCACAATTCTTGAAACAAAATTTTGAATTGTACCACCACTGGCGATAGGACACCCAGCGGGTCAAAGATGGTGCCACGTCAGACAGCACTTGTGATGAAAGGCAAACTTTGAATGAGATCGTATCTTGCTTTGGATCCCAATGGATGCCAAGAACCTTCGCTGTTGAATGGAATTCTTTTCCTTCAGAAATGAACGTTGCTTCAGAAATGCGTGGCGAGTTTGAGACCCATTTTCCAAGCTTCATGCCTTCACATTTCATAAGTTTGATTAACTCATTTTGATTGCGAACGAGCTCTTCCTCTGTGTATGCTCCAGTGAGTACGTCGTCCACATAAAACTCTTCCTGTACGACTTTCGCAGCAGTCTGAAATTCGTGTTGATGGTCGTGAGCTAACTGATCCAAAACTCTTACAGCCAAAAATGGTGCACTAGACGTGCCGTATGTTACCGCGGACAGTTCATAGTATTTGATAGGCGAACATGCATTATCTCTTCATACAATTCGCTGGTAGCTACAATGCTTGGCAGCCACCAAGATTTGTCTGTACTTTTTGACGATATCTGCGGAGAAGACGAACTTAAACATTCTAAATCGGATACAAATTGAAAATAAGTTTCGCAGGATACTGGGACCAATGCGTAGCGCATCATTCAAGGAATTTCCGTTAGTTAGAGTATCCGAAAACTGCTTATTGGGGTCTTTAAACGGAAGTTCGACGATGTAACGCCCCTTGGGGTCCCATGTGTGTATCTTCAAAAAGTGCTGTTCAACTTCATCGTTCTCTGGTTTCCGATGAAGTTCTTGGTTGACATACTCCAGCTCCCAAAAGCGTCGAAGTGATGCATCAATGTCAATAGCCGTGTGCATAGTTGTTGTATATGAAGAGCCTGTAGTCACGATCGAAGTAATGACCTATCCATCGAAATGGCGATGATCTTCCCCTGGCTGTCGAACAGCTTTTTACCAGTGAACACGGTCCAAACGCAATCGCTGCCCAAGAGAATATCTACTGGCGCCAACGATTGGTAGTCAGAATCTGCAAGCTCCAAGCCATCGAACGCCTTAAGTGCTGGGGCGTTGATATTGTGTCTGGCCAAAGTGGAGATAATTTTGCTGAGTACATGGGCACGTACCTTCATTGTGTGTTCTGATATTCTTAACTGAATATCCAGTGCGCTGCAGCCTCTAGTTGTCTCAGCCTTGATCAAAGAAATTCCTGACACCAAAATTCGTGATGGCAAGCGCTCCAGGCCGAGCGCCTGCACGCATCGCTCGGAGATGTATGACAGTTCCGAACCACTGTCCAAAAGCACCCGACAGGAAGTGTGTGATCCTTTGGCGTTGCGAACGAGTACTAGAGCTGTGGGCAATGCGCTTTTCCGAGGTCGCGCTGCTCCTCATCCCTTGAATGGGTCCTGGTTACAGCGGCGTATGCAGTAGAATCTTCTATGTGTAGTAGAGAGTGGTGACGATTGTGACAAGTTCTGCATGTGAATTTGGATTCACACCTGCGTGACACATGCCCGAACTTCAAGCAATTAAAGCACAAGGATTTAGCCTTAACAAAAGTGCGTCTCTGCTCGACTGATAAGTCCTTAAACTTTGGGCAGGTAAAGATCTTGAGCTCCTTGGTGTTACATTTAGCACAAGCACCTTCCTCCTTTGATACCAAGGCGTGTGACGATCGCCTGGCCTTGTTTTGCTGTGAACCAACTTGGAAGACTTTGTCAGGCTCACTTTTGCTGAGCTCAAATTCCTCGCAGCGGCGGTCTTAAAACTTGAGTAGATCGTCCACAGTCGGCGATTACAGTTTACAACTGCCCTCAATCCGCTTGCGTCGAGTTTCAGCGTCAATCTTGGCCAGAATGAAATGAATTACCCAGCAGTCCCTGTTTGTTTGCCCTGCTGCATCCAAGCCGCGTACAATCTCTGTAGCTCCGTCTGTTACTTTGCGCAGTATTGATACATCTGCTCTGGATGTCGAAGGTAAGTTTACAAAGGTATCCAGCAGAGTGTTCACAATGTGACGTGGTCTGTTATAGGGCTCAATCAAGCAATTCCAAGCAGACTCGTAAGCTGCATCCGTAATTGGCATATGACGTATTAAGTCAGCTGCTTCTCCCGTAATGTATGTCTTTAAGTAGTGAAACTTTTGTATCGCTGTCAAATGCTGCTTGCTGTGAATCGTACTCTCGAAGATGTTCTTGAATGCTGGCCACTCCTTGTAGTCACCAGTAAAAGACTTTATGCGTATTTTTGGCAACTCGTTCTGCATTACGTTTGCTGTCGAGTTTGCCCGCAAAAACGTAGTTTGTTGCTCAGCTATTCATTAAGTTCCTGTTATTGTTGTAGAAAGGTTGCCAGACTGTCTTCCGTTGTTGCTTTCATCCTCGCTCTCCCTTGCTTGTTCGCAAGCCCGTTTTAGCGAGTGAAATAAGATGTTTGCTTGCAAGTACTTGTCTTCGTACCGCTCGTTGTCGATGGCTGGATCGACATACCCCTCCTCCTCGTCGAAAAGGGCCGTTTTGTCGCTGAGTGTCTCAAATCCAATGAGCCTATCCAATGAGCCTATCCAATGACACTGTTATTTCGTCCAGTTCCCAGGGTGATCCCGCACGTGGATATTGTGACGCCGTTAGCATACGCGTGATGCTTGCCTTCGCACGGCTCCTTGCTGCCTTCAGTAATTTTAATTGATCCATGTTAATCAATTACTTTATTTGGCGAAAAGGATCAAAGATATGGTGATGAATTAAAACGTTTAATTCCCGAGCTTAAGTGGACTGTATTATTTTTATTTTAACCAGACGGTTTCTGCGTGTCCGAAATGTTTGGTTGCAGTCTTATCACCAAAAAATTTCAAGAGTGTGGCGCAGCACAAATGGTATATGACACTTAAAAATACCAAAACTTAAGTTGAATACAAATATATGAATTCAAAATAACGGCTGCAAAGCGTTCATCAACATGTACAAAATTTTAAAAATAAATTTAAAAAATAAATAGTTTTAAAACTGTTTTACCAATTATGTTAAGGCAGCGGTAACATTTGACAATAACTTTTTAACGACATATAGCACTTTTCTATAGTTTAACTAGCTTAGAAGTTATGGGCGTGCGAAGTTTAGCCATGGTAAACGATTTTCCGCTTAATAAATAAGCCGTAACGACCTGGCCAAAACATGCAGAATTATTTCAGGATTCTAAAAAAAGTCCGCAAAATACTCGATGCGTATTTTTAACAAGTACTACCAAAATGTTTTTTCTTAAGTCTCGAAATCCCATTTCTGTTACCGATACTTTTTGATTGGTGTATTACTCATTACGACCGGAATATCACAGCACATTTTAAAATCTGCGGCTGTATATAGTTGTCTCCTATGCACACGTACTTGGTGCGCATCATCACTACTGCCGTCCATAGGGATAAGTACTACCATTAAAAAACATATAGTTTTTTTTTTATTTCGGTTTTCCTAATTTTAGCCTTATCGTTAAGGCTCTCAATATAAAATGAATTTGAAAAAAATTGTGGAAATATTTTGGGAGTGTAGATATAAAGGAAATACAAACTAAAGCTCCTCAAGCGTGCAGAAATTTAAATATCTTAAATTTAGCACCTTAATATTAAGTGGCATACAATACCGCCGGCGCATGACGTTTGTGACGTTTGTGTAATATATAAAAAATGTGATATTGTTAATAATAATTTTTACTGCCGTAAACAAATTAGATTTAATTGTTGTAGAAAAATATGTTGTGTTCTGTTTGCTTTGAAAATGAACCCTATATTTCATTGTAAGTAGATGAGGCTGTAACGAATTACATTTAAGCGCCTATTATCAAATCATAAGACATGAAAATTCAATTTAAAGTATTTTTTTCAATTAACCCTTGCAAATTTACTCCTCGCAAAAGTAAAACCCTCACTAGCCGATATAATAAGTAATTCAAAAATGCAGTTATTAATACGCTTTTGGGTAATTCTTGCCTTTGTTATTTATATTTTCGCAGGTAAGTAATCTGAAAAATTGTATTTCTGATTGGAAAACCAAGTTATTATTTACAGGACCCATTAGCAACCCAAAAATAATACTTTGGATAAATGATCAAAATTCAAATCGGAACTTAGCTTTTTACATTTATTTATCTAAACCATTGGCTTTTTATAATAGACGTTTTACCTATTTCAACTTCACTAGGTCAGCTAATCGGTTTCGAAAAATGCCAAAAATATCGTTATATAATAAACTTATTCCAAAAAAAACTTTGAGTTACAGACATTTTTACAAGCTAATAAAATCAAATATTAGACCAAATAGCAAATCGAAAATTATTTTTTGGAAGCTATTTTTGAATACGCTTTTGAACTGGCGTATTTCTCGCTTCCCCATAATTCCAGTTCGGAACTATCGTTTTTTTAAGGTAAGTTTTGATAATTAAAAAAACAGACTTTTCTTTATTTCTACATTTACAGCATAAAATAAAATATTGGAAAAATCGTTTCTTAAGTCAATGCCATTTCAAAAGTAACCAGCTTTACAGACATAGATTAAAATCTTTACCTGAAGATTGTCAAATCAAAAGGAATGAACATTGGAAGATATATTTAAAGCGGGTGAGTTTTTCAAAATTAAAATTTTTATTTTTGTATAATTGATAACTTAAAAATGTATTCTAAGGCGCGAAATTTCTCAAATTCCTTCACGATTATATTAAAACATACTAATATATTGAACGGTAAAAATAGGTTAGGTATTGCTAGAGAATCGTTAAAATCAAACACGCACAAGATAGTTACACAAAAGCTTCGAAGTTTCTTGAAAAACGTAAATAAATATGCTAAAACCAAGCCAGTTCTACGGTTGTTATTATTAATTCGAAGACGAAACAAATTTTTAACAAATATGGTTAAGGATGGATCTCCACGTAACATATTAGAACAAACGGACTTATTTGAATATTTGTCAGCAAAAAAAACAAAAGTAATCGCTACTTATTTAAAAATGAAACCTTTATATTTGAAAAAAAGCTTCCCGACTTCAATAAAAAAAAAACAAGGGAAAACTAATATGGTCATCAAGAAAAAATATAGTGAAACACAATTAAAAGTAATTAACAAGACGGTTAGCTTGATTGTTCAAGAGACATATATGTCACCATATACACAAACAAAATGGCCTTTAAGTAAAAGTACAAAAGAGAAACAAAATATACTAAAAGAATCAGTCACAAAACTAAATATAAAAGGGCAAAACTTAACATTAAAGGCACGAGACCAAATATTCTTACAAGTTCAGCAAGCGAAAATTAATAATGCAAGCTTAACATTTTCAACAACGGACCCAAAGTCAATTCGTAAATTATGTTCTAAAATGGAATTTCAACCAACCAATCTCTTGAATGATGTGGGCACCTCCGAAGAATGCGTTGCAGTAAGCTCAATGATGTTAAATGAAGCTAATCATGGGAAGTTAAAGAGTTTATCGTCAAATGAAAGTGTCTGTCATCGTTATTTTAAGTCCAGCACTTTAGAAATAACTACAAGTAGAACAGCAAGTTCATCTAACGGCTTACAACTTAAGCAAAAAATTTCAAACCTTAGTTTGAACTTAACTTATAATATTTGCGAATGCACCTGTAAAATAAAACTGGAAAAAGAAACTTGCACCTGCAACTGCAAAACAAACCCAATTTCTGTAGCTAAATACTTAAAAACTTCGGGAACAGAAAAATATCAAACCACTAACAAGGTAACAAGAAAAAAAAAGAAATCTCCACCGCAATCTATTAAAATTTCAATCAGTTCCGACAACAAGAAACGATTGAAATCCCTGCTTAAATCAACTACAATTTCCAAATTTCAGCTTGCAGAATCCAGCTTTCTTGAGTGTGACTGTACCTGTCAATTAGAAATGCGTAAAGACTCATGTATCTGCAAATGCAATTTAAATACCAGCACTTCAGAACTAACTACATGTAGAAAAGCAAGCTCATCTAAAGGGTTACTACTTAAGCAAATATTTTCAAACCTAAGTTTGAACTTAACTTATAACATTTGCGAATGCACCTGTAAAATAGAACTGAAAATAGACTCTTGCACCTGCAACTGCAAAACAAACCCAATCTCTGTGAACAAATACTTAAATACTTCGAAGGCTACAAGAAAACCAACGAAATCTCCACCTCAATATATTAAAATATCAATCAGTTCAAACAAGAAACAGTCGAAATCTCTGCTTCAATCAACTACCATTTCCAAATCTCAAGCTGAAGAATCCAGTTTTATTGAGTGTGATTGTACCTGTCAGTTAGAAATAAGTAAAGACTTCTGTATCTGCCAACGCAATTTAACTTCCAGCACTTCAGAATTAACTGCAAGTAGAACAGCCAGTTCATCTAACGGGTTACTAGTTACGCAAATAATTTCAAACCTTAGTTTAAACTTAACTTATTCTATTTGCGAATGCACCTGTAAAATAGAACTGAATGAAGACTCCTGCTCCTGCAACTGCAAATCAAACCCAATTTCTGTAACTAAATACTTAAATACTTCCAAGGCTACAAATGAAACAACGAAATCTCCACCTCAATATATTAAAATATCAATCAGTTCAGAAAACAAGAAGCGGTCGAAATCTCTGTTTCAATCAACTGCCATTTCCAAATTTCAAGTTGAAGAATCCAGCTTTCTTGGGTGTGATTGTCCCTGTCAGTTAGAAATAAATAAAGACTCATGTATCTGCCAATGCAATTTAACTTCCAGCACTTCAGAAGTAACTGCATGTAGAACAGCCAGTTCATCTAACGGGTTACTAGTTACGCAAAAAATTTCAAACCTAAGCATGAACTTAATTTATTCTATTTGCGAATGCACCTGTAAAATAGAACTGAAGGAAGACTCCTGCTCCTGCAACTGCAAATCAAACCCAATTTCTGTAACTAAATACTTAAAAACTTCGGGAGCAGAAAATTATCAAACAACTATTGAGGCTACAAGAAGTATAACGAAATCTCCACCTCAATATTTTAAAGTGTCAATCAGCTCAGAAAAAATTAAACGGTCGAAATCTCTGCTTCAATCAAATACCATTTCAAAGTTTCAGCTTGAAGAATCCACCTTTCTTGGGAGTGATTGTACCTGTGAATTAGAAATGGGTAAAGACTCTTGTATCTGCCAATGCAATTTAACTCCCAGCACTTCAGAAGTACCTAGAAGTAGAACAGACAGTTCATCTAACGGGTTACCTGAAACGCTAAAAATATCAAACCTTAGTTTGAACTTAACTTATAATATTTGTGATTGCACCTGTAAAATTGAACTGAAAGAAGACTCTTGCACATGCAACTGCAAAACAAACCCAATTTCTGTAACTAAATACATAAATACTTCAAGAAAAGAAAAATATCAAACCACTAATAAGGCTACAAGAAAAATAACTAAATCTCCACCTCAGTATATTAAAATATCAATCAGTTCAGAAAACAAGAAACTGTCGAAATCTCTGCTTCAAGCAACTACCATTTCCAAATTTCAGCTTGAAGAATCAAGTATTCTTGAGTGTGATTGTTCCTGTCAATTAGAAATGGATAAAGACTCATGTATCTGCAAATGCAATTTTGGTCCCAGCTCTTCAGAAGTAACTGCAAGTAGAACAGCAAGTGCATCTAACGGGTTACTTGAAACGCAAATAAATTCAAATCTTAGTTTGAACTTAACTTATAATATTTGCGAATGCACCTGTAAAATAGAACTGAAAACAGACTCTTCCACCTGCAACTGCAAAACAATCCCAATCTCTGTAAATAAATACTTAAATACTTCCAAGGCTACAAATAAAACAACGAAATCTCCATCTCAATATATTAAAATATCAATCAGTTCAGAAAACAAGAAGCGGTCGAAATCTCTGTTTCAATCAACTGCCATTTCCAAATTTCAAGTTGAAGAATCCAGCTTTCTTGAGTGTGATTGTGCCTGTCAGTTAGAAATAAGTAAAGACTCATGTTTCTGCCAATGCAATTTAGCTTCCAGCACTTCAGAAGTAACTGCAAGTAGAACAGCATGTTCATCTAACGGGTTACTTGAAACGCAAATAATATCAAACCTTAGTTTGAACTTAACTTATAATATTTGTGATTGCACCTGTAAAATAAAACTGGAAGAAGACTCTTGCACCTGCAACTGCAAAAAAAACCCAATTTCTGTAACTAAATACTTAAAAACTTCGAGAACAGAAAATTTTCAAACAACTAATGAGGCAACAAGAAAAATAACGAAATCTTCACCGCAGTCTATTAAACTTTTAATCAGTTCCGAAAACAAGAAACGGTTGAAATCTCAGCTTCAATCAACTACAATTTCCAAATTTCAGCTTAAAGAATCCAGCTTTCTTGAGTGTGATTGTACCTGTCAATTAGAAATGGGTAAAGACTCCTGTATCTGCAAATGCAATTTAAATCCCAGCACTTCAGAAGTAACTAGAAGTAGAACAGCCAGTTCATCGAACGGGTTACTAGTTACGCAAATAATTTCAAACCTTAGTTTAAACTTAACTTATTCTATTTGCGAATGCACCTGTAAAATAGAACTGAATGAAGACTCCTGCTCCTGCAACTGCAAATCAAACCCAATTTCTGTAACTAAATACTTAAATACTTCCAAGGCTACAAATAAAACAACGAAATCTCCATCTCAATATATTAAAATATCAATCAGTTCAGAAAACAAGAAGCGGTCGAAATCTCTGTTTCAATCAACTGCCATTTCCAAATTTCAAGTTGAAGAATCCAGCTTTCTTGGGTGTGATTGTACCTGTCAGTTAGAAATAAATAAAGACTCATGTATCTGCCAATGCAATTTAACTTCCAGTACTTCAGAAGTAACTGCATGTAGAACAGCCAGTTCATCTAACGGGTTACTAGTTACGCAAATAATTTCAAACCTAAGCATGAACTTAATTTATTCTATTTGCGAATGCACCTGTAAAATAGAACTGAAGGAAGACTCCTGCTCCTGCAACTGCAAATCAAACCCAATTTCTGTAACTAAATACTTAAAAACTTTGAGAACAGAAAAGTATCAAACAACTAAAGAGACAACAAGAAAAATAACGAAATCTCCAGCTCAATCAATTACTATATCAATCAGTTCAGAAAACAAGAAACGGTCGAAATCTCTGTCGCAATCAACTACCGTTTCAAAATTTCAGCTTGAAGAATACAGCTTTCTTGAGTGTGGTTGTACCTGTCAATTAGAAATGGGTATAGACTCATGTATCTGCCATTGCAATTTAACTCCCAGCACTTCAGAAGTAACTAGAAGTAGAATAGCAACTTTATCCAACAAGTTACTACTTACGCAAATAAATTCAAACCTAAGTTTGAACTTTATGTATACTATTTGCGAATGCACCTGTAAAATAAAACTAATACAAGAATCTTGTACTTGCAACTGTAACAACATACCCATCTCTAAAACTGAACACATTTATATTTCAAGAACTGAAAAATATCAAACAACTAAACAGACAACAAGAAAAATAACGAAATCTCCACCTCAATCAATTAAAATATCAATCAGTCCAGAAAACAAGAAACGGTCGAAATCTCTGACGCAATCAACTACCGTTTCAAAATTTCAGCTTGAAGAATATAGCTTTCTTGAGTGTGGTTGTACCTGTCAATTAGAAATTGGTAAAGACTCATGTAACTGCCATTGCAATTTTACTCACAGCACTTCAGAAGTAACTAGAAGTAGAATAGCAACTTCATCCAACCAGTTACTACTTACGCAAATAAATTCAAACCAAAGATTGAGCTTTAAGTATACTATTTGCGAATGCACCTGTAAATTAAAACTAATACAAGAATCTTGTACCTGCAACTGTAACTACATTCCCATCTCTAGAACTGAATACGTTTGTATTTCAAGTACTGAGAAATTTCAAACAAGTAAAGAGACGACAAGGAAAATAACGAAATCTCCACCTCAATCTATTAAAATATCAAACAGTGCAGGAAATATGAAGCGGTCGAAATTTCTGCTTCAATCAACTTCCATTTCCAAATTTCAAGTTGAAGATTCCAGTTTTCTTGAGTGTGACTGTACCTGTCAGTTAGAAATAAGTAAAGACTTATGTATCTGCCAATGCAATTTAACTTCCAGCACTTCAGAAGTACCTGCAAGTAGAACAGCCAGTTCATCTAACAGGTTACTAGTTACGCAAATAGTTTCAAACCTAAGCATGAACTTAATTTATTCTATTTGCGAATGCACCTGTAAAATAGAAGTGAAGGAAGACTCCTGCTCCTGCAACTGCAAATCAAACCCAATTTCTGTAACTAAATACTTAAAAACTTTGAAAGCAAACAAATATCAAAGAACTATACAGACAACAAAAAAAATAACGAAATCTCCAGCTCAATCAATTAAAATATCTATCGGTCCAGAAAACAAGAAACGGCCGAAATCTCTGTCTCAATCAACTACCGTTTCAAAATTTCAGCTTGAAGAATACAGCTTTCTTGAGTGTGGTTGTACCGGTCAATTAGAAATGGGTAAAGACTCATGTATCTGCCATTGCAATTTAACTCCCAGCACTTCAGAAGTAACTAGAAGTAGAGTAGCAACTTTATCCAACAAGTTACTACTTACGCAAATAATTTCAAACCTAAGTTTGAACTTTACTTATACTATTTGCCAATGCACTTGTAAAATAGAAATGAAAGAAGACTCCTGCACATGCAACTGCAAAGCAAACCCAATTGCTCAAACTAAGTATTTAAAAGCTTCGAGAACAGAAAAATATCAAGCAAGTAAAAAGACAACAAGCAAAATAATGAAATCTCCGCCTCAATCTATTAAAACATCAATCAGTTCATATCAAACAACTGAAAATACAGAAAGAAAAATAACGAAATATCCACCTCAATCTATTAAAACATTGAAACCTTCACCCCAGTCAAATACAACAAAAAGAAGTTCAATTGCAATTTCAAGTACAGAAAATTATAAAATATCTCAGGATCATGCAAGAAAACTATTGAAATCTCCACCTCAATCAAGTGAAATACCAACCCGTTTATTAAAAATTCCTATTACTGAAAATTATCAGATACCTAAAGAAGAAAAAATTAAGCTATTAAAACTTCAACCGCAGTCGAGTTCAATAAGAAGTAATTCATTTAAAATTACTAGTTCAGAAACAAATAAAATCACACTTAAGGAAACAACTGAACTATCAGAGGCCCCACCTCAATCAATTACTGTACCAAGAAGTTCATTTGCAATTTCGAGTACAGAATCTCAAATAACGGGAGCGGAAACCAGAAAACTGTTAAAATCTTCACCTCACGCAAGTACAATGTCAACTAGCTTATTGAAAATGATTATGGAAATATATCAGTTCATTCAAGATGAAAAGAAAAAACTATCAAAACCTTTTCTTCAGTCTGTTACAATGAAAATTAGTTCATTTGTTATTTCACGTACAGAAAAGTATCAAACAACTCAAGAAGAAACAAGAAAACTATCGAAATATCCACCTCAATCAAGTAAAATGCCATCCAGTTTATTAAAAATTCCGAGTTATAAAAAATATCAATTCCCTGTTGAGGAGAAGAGGGAACTATCAAAACCTTCACCCCAGTCAAGTACAATGAAAAGCAGTTCAATTACAATTTTAAGTACAGAAAAGAATCAAACAACTCAAGGAGAATCAACAAAACAACCGAAATCTTCACCTCAATCAAGTAAAATGACAACAAGTTTATTAAAAGTTCCGAGTACTGAAAAATATCAAATACCTCAAGAGCAAAAAAATGAACCATCAAAACCTTCACCCCATCCAAATACAATACAAATTAGTTCAATTGCAATTTCAAGTACAGAAAATTATGAATTAACTCATGAAGATACAAGAAAACTATTGAAATCTCCACCTCAATCAAGTGAAATGCCAACCCATTCATTCAAAATTCCTGTTACTGAAACTTATCAGATTTCTAAAGAAGAAAAAAGTAAGCTAACAAATCTTCAACCTCAGTCTAGTTCAGCAAGAAGTATTTCATTTAAAATTACTAGTTCAGAAACAAATAAAATAACACTTAAGGAAAGAACTGAACTATTAGAGGCCCCACCAAAATTATTTACAGTAGCAAGAAGTTCATTTGCAATCTCGAGTACAGGATCTCAAATAACGGGAGCGGAAACCAGAAAACTGTTAAAATTTTCACCCCATGCAAGTTCAATATCAACTAGCTTTTCGAAAATGCAGAGTTCGGAAATATATCAGTTCACTCAAGAGGAAAAGAACAAACTATCAAAACTTTTTCTTCAGTCTGTTACAATGAAAATTAGTTCATTCATTATTTCACGTACAGAAAAGTATCGAACAACTCAAGAACAAACAAGAAAACTATCGAAATCTCCACCTCAATTAAGTACACTGTCAACTGGTTTATTAAAAATTCCGAGAACTGAAAAATATCAAATACTTCAAGGGGAAGAGATGGAACTATCAAAACCTTCACCACAGTCAAGGACAGTGCAAAGTAGTTCAATTGCAATTTTAAGTACAGAGAAGTATCAAACAACTCAAGAAGAAACAAGAAAACTATCGAAATATCCACCTCAATCAAGTGAAATTCCATCCAGTTTATTACAAATTTCGAGTTATAAAAAATATCAATACCCTATTGAGGAGAAGAGGGAACTATCAAAACCTTCACCCAAGTCAAGTACAATGAAAAGTAGTTCAATTACAATTTTAAGTACAGAAAAGTATCAAACAACTCAAGAAGAATCACCTCAATCAAGTAAAATGACAACTAGTTTATTAAAAGTTCCGAGTACTGAAAAATATCAAATACCTCAAGAGCAAAAAAATGAACCATCAAAACCTTCACCCCATCCAAATACAATACAAATTAGTTCAATTTCAAGTACAGAAAATTATGAATTAACTCATGAAGATACAAGAAAACTATTGAAATCTCCACCTCAATCAAGTGAAATGCCAACCCGTTTATTCAAAATTCCTGTTACTGAAAATTATCAGATACCTAAAGAAAAAAAAAGCAAGCTAACAAAACTTCAACCTCAGTCTAGTTCAATAAGAAGTAATTCATTTAAAATTACTAGTTCAGAAACAAATAAAATAACACTTAAGGAAACAACTGAACTATCAGAGGCCCCACCTCAATCAATTACTGTACCAAGAAGTTCATTTGCAATTTCGAGTACAGAATACCAAATAACGGGAGAAGAAACTAGAAAACTGGCGAAATCTTCAAGTGCAATGTCAACTAGTTTACTGAAAATTCAAAGTTCCGGAATATATCAGTTCACTCAAGAGGAAAAGAACAAACTATCAAAACCTTTTCTTCAGTCTGTTACAATGAAAATTAGTTCATTTGTTATTTCACGTACAGAAAAATATGAAATGACTCAAGAAGAAACAAGAAAACTATTAAAATTTCCACCTCAATCAAGTACAATACCAAGCAGTTCAATCAAAATTCCTATTACTGAAAAATATCAGATACCTAAGGAAGAAAAAAAGGGAACTAACAAAACCTCAACCTCAGTCTAGTTCAATAAGAAGTAGTTTATTTGAAATTTCGAGAACAGATAGTCTGCCTGGTTTAATAAAATCGATTATAATTCCAAGAAGTTCAGTAGCAATATCCAGTACGGAAAAATATCAAAAATCTCAACAGGAAAAAAAACGATCGAAATCTCCCCTCCAATCTAGTACAATATCAAGTAGTTCATGTATAGAATGTGGAGAAAATAATGAAATAGCTCATAAAGTTACAAGAAAACTATTGAAATCTCCACCTCAATCAAGTGAAATACCAACCCGTTTATTCAAAAGTCCTGTTACTGAAAATTATCAGATACCTAAAGAAGAAAAAAGTAAGCTAACAAACCTTCAACCGCAGTCGAGTTCAATAAGAAGTAATTCATTTAAAATTACTAGTTCAGAAACAAATAAAATGACACTTAAGGAAACAACTAAACTATCAGAGGCCCCACCTCAATCAATTACAAAAACAAGAAGTTCATTTGCAATTTCGAGTACAGAATCTCAAATAACGGGAGCGGAATCCAGAAAACTGTTAAAATCTTCACCTCACGCAAGAACAATGTCAACTAGCTTATTGCAAATGCAGAGTTCGGAAATATATCTGTTCACTCAAGAGGAAAAGAACAAACTATCAAAACCTATTTCTCAGTCTGTTACAATGAAAATTAGTTCATTTGTTATTTCATGTACAGAAAAGAATCAAACAACTCAAGAAGAATCAACAAAACAACCGAAATCTTCACCTCAATCAAGTATAATGACAACTAGTTTATTAAAAGTTCCGAGTACTGAAAAATATCAAAAACCTCAAGAGCAAAAAAATGAACCATCAAAACCTTCACCCCAGCCAAATACAATAAAAGTTAGTTCAATTGCAATTTCAAGTACAGAAAATTATGAATTAACTCATGAAGATACAAGAAAACTATTGAAATCTCCACCTCAATCAAGTGAAATGCCAACCAGTTTAATGAAAATTCCCATTACTGAAAAATTTCAGATACCCAAAGAAGAAAAAAGTGAACTAACAAAACCTCAACCTCAGGCTAGTTCAGTAAGAAGTAATTCATTTAAAATTACTAGCTCAGAAACAAATAAAATAACACTTAAGGAAACAACTGAACTATCAGAGGTCCCACCTCAATTAATTACAGTAGCAAGAAGTTCATTTGCAATTTCGAGTACAGAATATAAAATAACGGTAGCGGAAACCAGAAAACTGCTAAAATCTTCACCTCACGCAAGTACAATGTCAACTAGCTTATTGAAAATGCAGAGTTCGGAAATATATCAGTTCATTCAAGAGGAAAAGAAAAAACTATCAAAACCTTTTCTTCAGTCTGTTACAATGAAAATTAGTTCATTTTATATTTCACGTACAGAAAAGTACCAAACAACTCAAGAAGAAACAAGAAAACTATCGAAATATCCACCTCAATCAAGTAAAATGCCAACCAGTTTAATTAAAATTCCCATTACTGAAAAATATCAGATACCTAAAGAAGAAAAAAGTAAGCTAACAAAACTTCAACCTCAGTCTAGTTCAATAAGAAGTAATACATTTAAAATTACTAGCTCAGAAACAAATAAAATAACACTTAAGGAAACAACTGAACTATCAGAGGCCCCACCTCAATCAATTACTGCACCAAGAAGTTCATTTGCAATTTCAAGTACAGAATACCAAACAACGGGAGAGGAAACAAGAAAACTGGCGAAATTTTCACCTCACACAAGTATAATGTCAACTAGTTTACTAAAAATTCAAAGTTCTGAAATATATCAGTTCACTCAAGAAATTTCTCATACAGAAAAATATGAAATGACTCAAGAAGGAACAAGAAAACTATTAAAATCTCCAACTCAATCAAGTACAATACCAAGCAGTTCAATCAAAATTCCTATTACTGAAAAATATCAGATACCTAAGGAAGAAGAAAGGGAACTAACAAAACCTCAAGCTCAGTCTAGTTCAACAAGAAGTAGTTTATTTGAAATTTCGAGAACAGATAGTCTGCCTGGTTTAATAAAATCGATTATAATTCCAAGAAGTTCAGTATCAATTTCCAGTATGGAAAAATATCAAAAATCTCAACAGGAAAAAAAACGATCGAAATCCCCCCTCCAATCTAGTACAATATCAAGTGGTTCATGTATAGAATGTGCAGAAAAATATCAATTTAGTGAAATTCCAACTAGTTTATTGAAACTTAAGAGTACTGAAAAATATCAAATTCATCAAGAGGAAAAGAGTGAACTTTTAAAACCTTTACCACAGTCAAGGACAATGCAAAATAGTTCAATTAAAATTTTAAGTACAGACAATTATGAAATGACTCAAGATCATACAAGAAAACTATTGAAATCTCCACCTCAATCAAGTGAAATACCAACCCGTTTATTCAAAAGTCCTGTTACTGAAAATTATCAGATACCTAAAGAAAAAAAAAGCAAGCTAACAAAACTTCAACCTCAGTCTAGTTCAATAAGAAGTAATTCATTTAAAATTACTAGTTCAGAAACAAATAAAATAACACTTAAGGAAACAACTGAACTATCAGAGGCCCCACCTCAATCAATTACTGTACCAAGAAGTTCATTTGCAATTTCGAGTACAGAATACCAAATAACGGGAGAAGAAACTAGAAAACTGGCGAAATCTTCAAGTGCAATGTCAACTAGTTTACTGAAAATTCAAAGTTCCGGAATATATCAGTTCACTCAAGAGGAAAAGAACAAACTATCAAAACCTTTTCTTCAGTCTGTTACAATGAAAATTAGTTCATTTGTTATTTCACGTACAGAAAAATATGAAATGACTCAAGAAGAAACAAGAAAACTATTAAAATTTCCACCTCAATCAAGTACAATACCAAGCAGTTCAATCAAAATTCCTATTACTGAAAAATATCAGATACCTAAGGAAGAAAAAAGGGAACTAACAAAACCTCAACCTCAGTCTAGTTCAATAAGAAGTAGTTTATTTGAAATTTCGAGAACAGATAGTCTGCCTGGTTTAATAAAATCGATTATAATTCCAAGAAGTTCAGTAGCAATATCCAGTACGGAAAAATATCAAAAATCTCAACAGGAAAAAAACGATCGAAATCTCCCCTCCAATCTAGTACAATATCAAGTAGTTCATGTATAGAATGTGGAGAAAATAATGAAATAGCTCATAAAGTTACAAGAAAACTATTGAAATCTCCACCTCAATCAAGTGAAATACCAACCCGTTTATTCAAAAGTCCTGTTACTGAAAATTATCAGATACCTAAAGAAGAAAAAAGTAAGCTAACAAACCTTCAACCGCAGTCGAGTTCAATAAGAAGTAATTCATTTAAAATTACTAGTTCAGAAACAAATAAAATGACACTTAAGGAAACAACTAAACTATCAGAGGCCCCACCTCAATCAATTACAAAAACAAGAAGTTCATTTGCAATTTCGAGTACAGAATCTCAAATAACGGGAGCGGAATCCAGAAAACTGTTAAAATCTTCACCTCACGCAAGAACAATGTCAACTAGCTTATTGCAAATGCAGAGTTCGGAAATATATCTGTTCACTCAAGAGGAAAAGAACAAACTATCAAAACCTATTCTTCAGTCTGTTACAATGAAAATTAGTTCATTTGTTATTTCATGTACAAAAAAGAATCAAACAACTCAAGAAGAATCAACAAAACAACCGAAATCTTCACCTCAATCAAGTATAATGACAACTAGTTTATTAAAAGTTCCGAGTACTGAAAAATATCAAAAACCTCAAGAGCAAAAAAATGAACCATCAAAACCTTCACCCCAGCCAAATACAATAAAAGTTAGTTCAATTGCAATTTCAAGTACAGAAAATTATGAATTAACTCATGAAGATACAAGAAAACTATTGAAATCTCCACCTCAATCAAGTGAAATGCCAACCAGTTTAATGAAAATTCCCATTACTGAAAAATTTCAGATACCCAAAGAAGAAAAAAGTGAACTAACAAAACCTCAACCTCAGGCTAGTTCAGTAAGAAGTAATTCATTTAAAATTACTAGCTCAGAAACAAATAAAATAACACTTAAGGAAACAACTGAACTATCAGAGGTCCCACCTCAATTAATTACAGTAGCAAGAAGTTCATTTGCAATTTCGAGTACAGAATATAAAATAACGGTAGCGGAAACCAGAAAACTGCTAAAATCTTCACCTCACGCAAGTACAATGTCAACTAGCTTATTGAAAATGCAGAGTTCGGAAATATATCAGTTCATTCAAGAGGAAAAGAAAAAACTATCAAAACCTTTTCTTCAGTCTGTTACAATGAAAATTAGTTCATTTTATATTTCACGTACAGAAAAGTACCAAACAACTCAAGAAGAAACAAGAAAACTATCGAAATATCCACCTCAATCAAGTAAAATGCCAACCAGTTTAATTAAAATTCCCATTACTGAAAAATATCAGATACCTAAAGAAGAAAAAAGTAAGCTAACAAAACTTCAACCTCAGTCTAGTTCAATAAGAAGTAATACATTTAAAATTACTAGCTCAGAAACAAATAAAATAACACTTAAGGAAACAACTGAACTATCAGAGGCCCCACCTCAATCAATTACTGCACCAAGAAGTTCATTTGCAATTTCAAGTACAGAATACCAAACAACGGGAGAGGAAACAAGAAAACTGGCGAAATTTTCACCTCACACAAGTATAATGTCAACTAGTTTACTAAAAATTCAAAGTTCTGAAATATATCAGTTCACTCAAGAAATTTCTCATACAGAAAAATATGAAATGACTCAAGAAGGAACAAGAAAACTATTAAAATCTCCAACTCAATCAAGTACAATACCAAGCAGTTCAATCAAAATTCCTATTACTGAAAAATATCAGATACCTAAGGAAGAAGAAAGGGAACTAACAAAACCTCAAGCTCAGTCTAGTTCAACAAGAAGTAGTTTATTTGAAATTTCGAGAACAGATAGTCTGCCTGGTTTAATAAAATCGATTATAATTCCAAGAAGTTCAGTATCAATTTCCAGTATGGAAAAATATCAAAAATCTCAACAGGAAAAAAAACGATCGAAATCCCCCCTCCAATCTAGTACAATATCAAGTGGTTCATGTATAGAATGTGCAGAAAAATATCAATTTAGTGAAATTCCAACTAGTTTATTGAAACTTAAGAGTACTGAAAAATATCAAATTCATCAAGAGGAAAAGAGTGAACTTTTAAAACCTTTACCACAGTCAAGGACAATGCAAAATAGTTCAATTAAAATTTTAAGTACAGACAATTATGAAATGACTCAAGATCATACAAAAAAACTATTGAAATCTCCACCTCAATCAAGTGAAATGCCAACCCATTCATTCAAAATTCCTGTTACTGAAACTTATCAGATTTCTAAAGAAGAAAAAAGTAAGCTAACAAAACTTCAACCTCAGTCTAGTTCACCAAGAAGTATTTCATTTAAAATTACTAGTTCAGAAACAAATAAAATAACACTTAAGGAAAGAACTGAACTATTAGAGGCCCCACCAAAATTAATTACAGTAGCAAGAAGTTCATTTGCAATCTCGAGTACAGGATCTCAAATAACGGGAGCGGAAACCAGAAAACTGTTAAAATTTTCACCCCATGCAAGTTCAATATCAACTAGCTTTTTGAAAATGCAGAGTTCGGAAATATATCAGTTCACTCAAGAGGAAAAGAACAAACTATCAAAACTTTTTCTTCAGTCTGTTACAATGAAAATTAGTTCATTCGTTATTTCACGTACAGAAAAGTATCGAACAACTCAAGAACAAACAAGAAAACTATCGAAATCTCCACCTCAATTAAGTACACTGTCAACTGGTTTATTAAAAATTCCGAGAACTGAAAAATATCAAATACTTCAAGGGGAAGAGATGGAACTATCAAAACCTTCACCCAAGTCAAGTACAATGAAAAGTAGTTCAATTACAATTTTAAGTACAGAAAAGTATCAAACAACTCAAGAAGAATCACCTCAATCAAGTAAAATGACAACTAGTTTATTAAAAGTTCCGAGTACTGAAAAATATCAAATACCTCAAGAGCAAAAAAATGAACCATCAAAACCTTCACCCCATCCAAATACAATACAAATTAGTTCAATTGCAATTTCAAGTACAGAAAATTATGAATTAACTCATGAAGATACAAGAAAACTATTGAAATCTCCACCTCAATCAAGTGAAATGCCAACCCGTTTATTCAAAATTCCTGTTACTGAAAATTATCAGATACCTAAAGAAAAAAAAAGCAAGCTAACAAAACTTCAACCTCAGTCTAGTTCAATAAGAAGTAATTCATTTAAAATTACTAGTTCAGAAACAAATAAAATAACACTTAAGGAAACAACTGAACTATCAGAGGCCCCACCTCAATCAATTACTGTACCAAGAAGTTCATTTGCAATTTCGAGTACAGAATACCAAAGAACGGGAGAAGAAACTAGAAAACTGGCGAAATCTTCAAGTGCAATGTCAACTAGTTTACTGAAAATTCAAAGTTCCGGAATATATCAGTTCACTCAAGAGGAAAAGAACAAACTATCGAAACCTTTTCTTCAGTCTGTTACAATGAAAATTAGTTCATTTGTTATTTCACGTACAGAAAAATATGAAATGACTCAAGAAGAAACAAGAAAACTATTAAAATTTCCACCTCAATCAAGTACAATACCAAGCAGTTCAATCAAAATTCCTATTACTGAAAAATATCAGATACCTAAGGAAGAAAAAAGGGAACTAACAAAACCTCAACCTCAGTCTAGTTCAATAAGAAGTAGTTTATTTGAAATTTCGAGAACAGATAGTCTGCCTGGTTTAATAAAATCGATTATAATTCCAAGAAGTTCAGTAGCAATATCCAGTACGGAAAAATATCAAAAATCTCAACAGGAAAAAAAACGATCGAAATCTCCCCTCCAATCTAGTACAATATCAAGTAGTTCATGTATAGAATGTGGAGAAAATAATGAAATAGCTCATAAAGATACAAGAAAACTATTGAAATCTCCACCTCAATCAAGTGAAATACCAACCCGTTTATTCAAAAGTCCTGTTACTGAAAATTATCAGATACCTAAAGAAGAAATAAGTAAGCTAACAAACCTTCAACCGCAGTCGAGTTCAATAAGAAGTAATTCATTTAAAATTACTAGTTCAGAAACAAATAAAATGACACTTAAGGAAACAACTAAACTATCAGAGGCCCCACCTCAATCAATTACAAAAACAAGAAGTTCATTTGCAATTTCGAGTACAGAATCTCAAATAACGGGAGCGGAATCCAGAAAACTGTTAAAATCTTCACCTCACGCAAGAACAATGTCAACTAGCTTATTGCAAATGCAGAGTTCGGAAATATATCTGTTCACTCAAGAGGAAAAGAACAAACTATCAAAACCTATTCTTCAGTCTGTTACAATGAAAATTAGTTCATTTGTTATTTCATGTACAGAAAAGAATCAAACAACTCAAGAAGAATCAACAAAACAACCGAAATCTTCACCTCAATCAAGTATAATGACAACTAGTTTATTAAAAGTTCCGAGTACTGAAAAATATCAAAAACCTCAAGAGCAAAAAAATGAACCATCAAAACCTTCACCCCAGCCAAATACAATAAAAGTTAGTTCAATTGCAATTTCAAGTACAGAAAATTATGAATTAACTCATGAAGATACAAGAAAACTATTGAAATCTCCACCTCAATCAAGTGAAATGCCAACCAGTTTAATGAAAATTCCCATTACTGAAAAATTTCAGATACCCAAAGAAGAAAAAAGTGAACTAACAAAACCTCAACCTCAGGCTAGTTCAGTAAGAAGTAATTCATTTAAAATTACTAGCTCAGAAACAAATAAAATAACACTTAAGGAAACAACTGAACTATCAGAGGTCCCACCTCAATTAATTACAGTAGCAAGAAGTTCATTTGCAATTTCGAGTACAGAATATAAAATAACGGTAGCGGAAACCAGAAAACTGCTAAAATCTTCACCTCACGCAAGTACAATGTCAACTAGCTTATTGAAAATGCAGAGTTCGGAAATATATCAGTTCATTCAAGAGGAAAAGAAAAAACTATCAAAACCTTTTCTTCAGTCTGTTACAATGAAAATTAGTTCATTTTATATTTCACGTACAGAAAAGTACCAAACAACTCAAGAAGAAACAAGAAAACTATCGAAATATCCACCTCAATCAAGTAAAATGCCAACCAGTTTAATTAATATTCCCATTACTGAAAAATATCAGATACCTAAAGAAGAAAAAAGTAAGCTAACAAAACTTCAACCTCAGTCTAGTTCAATAAGAAGTAATACATTTAAAATTACTAGCTCAGAAACAAATAAAATAACACTTAAGGAAACAACTGAACTATCAGAGGCCCCACCTCAATCAATTACTGCACCAAGAAGTTCATTTGCAATTTCAAGTACAGAATACCAAACAACGGGAGAGGAAACAAGAAAACTGGCGAAATTTTCACCTCACACAAGTATAATGTCAACTAGTTTACTAAAAATTCAAAGTTCTGAAATATATCAGTTCACTCAAGAAATTTCTCATACAGAAAAATATGAAATGACTCAAGAAGGAACAAGAAAACTATTAAAATCTCCAACTCAATCAAGTACAATACCAAGCAGTTCAATCAAAATTCCTATTACTGAAAAATATCAGATACCTAAGGAAGAAGAAAGGGAACTAACAAAACCTCAACCTCAGTCTAGTTCAACAAGAAGTAGTTTATTTGAAATTTCGAGAACAGATAGTCTGCCTGGTTTAATAAAATCGATTATAATTCCAAGAAGTTCAGTATCAATTTCCAGTATGGAAAAATATCAAAAATCTCAACAGGAAAAAAAACTATCGAAATCCCCCCTCCAATCTAGTACAATATCAAGTAGTTCATGTATAGAATGTGCAGAAAAATATCAATCAAGTGAAATTCCAACCAGTTTATTGAAACTTAAGAGTACTGAAAAATATCAAATTCATCAAGAGGAAAAGAGAGAACTTTCAAAACCTTTACCACAGTCAAGGACAATGCAAAATAGTTCAATTAAAATTTTAAGTTCAAAATATTATGAAATGACTCAAGATCATACAAGAAAACTATTGATATCTCCACCTCAATCAAGTGAAATGCCAACCCATTCATTCAAAATTCCTGTTACTGAAACTTATCAGATTTCTAAAGAAGAAAAAAGTAAGCTAACAAATCTTCAACCTCAGTCTAGTTCAGCAAGAAGTATTTCATTTAAAATTACTAGTTCAGAAACAAATAAAATAACACTTAAGGAAAGAACTGAACTATCAGAGGCCCCACCTCAATTAATTACACTAGCAAGAAGTTCATTTGCAATCTCGAGTACAGGATCTCAAATAACGGGAACGGAAACCAGAAAACTGTTAAAATCTTCACCCCATGCAAGTTCAATGTCAACTAGCTTTTTGAAAATGCAGAGTTCGGAAATATATCAGTTCACTCAAGAGGAAAAGAACAAACTATCAAAACCTTTTCTTCAGTCTGTTACAATGAAAATTAGTTCATTTTATATTTCACGTACAGAAAAGTACCAAACAACTCAAGAAGAAACAAGAAAACTATCGAAATATCCACCTCAATCAAGTAAAATGCCAACCAGTTTAATTAATATTCCCATTACTGAAAAATATCAGATACCTAAAGAAGAAAAAAGTAAGCTAACAAAACTTCAACCTCAGTCTAGTTCAATAAGAAGTAATACATTTAAAATTACTAGCTCAGAAACAAATAAAATAACACTTAAGGAAACAACTGAACTATCAGAGGCCCCACCTCAATCAATTACTGCACCAAGAAGTTCATTTGCAATTTCAAGTACAGAATACCAAACAACGGGAGAGGAAACAAGAAAACTGGCGAAATTTTCACCTCACACAAGTATAATGTCAACTAGTTTACTAAAAATTCAAAGTTCTGAAATATATCAGTTCACTCAAGAAATTTCTCATACAGAAAAATATGAAATGACTCAAGAAGAAACAAGAAAACTATTAAAATCTCCACCTCAATCATGTACAATACCAAGCAGTTCAATCAAAATTCCTATTACTGAAAAATATCAGATACATAAGGAAGAAAAAAGGGAACTAATAAAACCTCAACCTCAGTCTAGTTCAATAGGAAGTAGTTTATTTGAAATTTCTAGAACAGATAGTCTGCCTGGTTTAATAAAATCGATTATATTTCCAAGAAGTTCAGTGGCAATTTCCAGTACAGAAATATATCAAAAATCTCAGCAGGAAAAAAAACTATCGAAATCCCCCCTCCAATGTAGTACAATATCAAGTAGTTCATGTATAGAATGTGCAGAAAAATATCAATCAAGTGAAATTCCAAACAGTTTATTGAAACTTAAGAGTACTGAAAAATATCAAATTCATCAAGAGGAAAAGAGAGAACTTTCAAAACCTTTACCACAGTCAAGGACAATGCAAAATAGTTCAATTAAAAATTTAAGTACAGAAAATTATGAAATGACTCAAGATCATACAAGAAAACTATTGAAATCTCCACCTCAATCAAGTGAAATGCCAACCCATTCATTCAAAATTCCTGTTACTGAAACTTATCAGATTTCTAAAGAAGAAAAAAGTAAGCTAACAAATCTTCAACCTCAGTCTAGTTCAGCAAGAAGTATTTCATTTAAAATTACTAGTTCAGAAACAAATAAAATAACACTTAAGGAAAGAACTGAACTATCAGAGGCCCCACCTCAATTAATTACAGTAGCAAGAAGTTCATTTGCAATCTCGAGTACAGGATCTCAAATAACGGGAACGGAAACCAGAAAACTGTTAAAATCTTCACCCCATGCAAGTTCAATGTCAACTAGCTTTTTGAAAATGCAGAGTTCGGAAATATATCAGTTCACTCAAGAGGAAAAGAACAAACTATCAAAACCTTTTCTTCAGTCTGTTACAATGAAAAGTAATTCATTTGTAATTTCTCTTACAGAAAAATATGAAATGACTCAAGAAGAAACAAGAAAACTATTTAAATCTCCACCTCAATCATGTAAAATACCAAGCAGTTCAATAAAAATTCCTATTACTGAACAATATCAGATACATAAGGAAGAAATAAGGGAACTAACAAAACCTCAACCTCAGTCTAGTTCAACAAGAAGTAGTTTATTTGAAATTTCGAGAACAGATAGTCTGCCTGGTTTAATAAAATCGATTATAATTCCAAGAAGTTCAGTGGCAATATTCAGTACAGAAATATATCAAAAATCTCAGCAGGAAAAAAAACTATCGAAATCCCCCCTCCAATCTAGTACAATATCAAGTAGTTCATGTATAGAATGTGCAGAAAAATATCAATCAAGTGAAACTCCAACCAGTTTATTGAAACTTAAGAGTACTGAAAAATATCAAATTCATCAAGAGGAAAAGAGAGAACTTTCAAAACCTTTACCACAGTCAAGGACAATGCAAAATAGTTCAATTAAAATTTTAAGTTCAAAAAATTATGAAATGACTCAAGATCATACAAGAAAACTATTGATATCTCCACCTCAATCAAGTGAAATGCCAACCCATTCATTCAAAATTCCTGTTACTGAAACTTATCAGATTTCTAAAGAAGAAAAAAGTAAGCTAACAAATCTTCAACCTCAGTCTAGTTCAGCAAGAAGTATTTCATTTAAAATTACTAGTTCAGAAACAAATAAAATAACACTTAAGGAAAGAACTGAACTATCAGAGGCCCCACCTCAATTAATTACAGTAGCAAGAAGTTCACTTGCAATCTCGAGTACAGGATCTCAAATAACGGGAACGGAAACCAGAAAACTGTTAAAATTTTCACCCCATGCAAGTTCAATGTCAACTAGCTTTTTGAAAATGCAGAGTTCGGAAATATATCAGTTCACTCAAGAGGAAAAGAGCAAACTATCAAAACCTTTTCTTCAGTCTGTTACAATGAAAATTAGTTCATTTTATATTTCACGTACAGAAAAGTATCGAACAACTCAAGAAGAAACAAGAAAACTATCGAAATCTCCACCTCAGTTAAGTACTCTGTCAACTGGTTTATTAAAAATTCCGAGAACTAAAAAATATCAAATACTTCAAGGGGAAGAGACGGAACTATCAAAACCTTCACCACAGTCAAGGACAGTGCAAAGTGGTTCAATTGCAATTTTAAGTACAGAGAAGTATCAAACAACTCAAGAAGAAACAAGAAAAGTATCGAAATATCCACCTCAATCAAGTGAAATTCCATCCAGTTTATTACAAATTTCGAGTTATAAAAAATATCAATACCCTATTGAGGAGAAGAGGGAACTATCAAAACCTTCACCCAAGTCAAGTACAATGAAAAGTAGTTCAATTACAATTTTAAGTACAGAAAAGTATCAAACAACTCAAGAAGAATCAACAAAACAACCGAAATCTTCACCTCAATCAAGTAAAATGACAACTAGTTTATTAAAAGTTCCGAGTACTGAAAAATATCAAATACCTCAAGAGCAAAAAAATGAACCATCAAAACCTTCACCCCAGCCAAATACAATAAAAATTAGTTCAATTGCAATTTCAAGTACAGAAAATTATGAATTAACTCATGAAGATACAAGAAAACTATTGAAATCTCCACCTCAATCAAGTGAAATGCCAACCCGTTTATTCAAAATTCCTGTTACTGAAAATTATCAGATACCTAAAGAAAAAAAAAGCAAGCTAACAAAACTTCAACCTCAGTCTAGTTCAGCAAGAAGTATTTCATTTAAAATTACTAGTTCAGAAACAAATAAAATAACACTTAAGGAAAGAACTGAACTATCAGAGGCCCCACCTCAATTAATTACAGTAGCAAGAAGTTCATTTGCAATCTCGAGTACAGGATCTCAAATAACGGGAACGGAAACCAGAAAACTGTTAAAATCTTCACCCCATGCAAGTTCAATGTCAACTAGCTTTTTGAAAATGCAGAGTTCGGAAATATATCAGTTCACTCAAGAGGAAAAGAACAAACTATCAAAACCTTTTCTTCAGTCTGTTACAATGAAAATTAGTTCATTTTATATTTCACGTACAGAAAAGTATCGAACAACTAAAGAAGAAACAAGAAAACTATCGAAATCTCCACCTCAGTTAAGTACTCTGTCAACTGGTTTATTAAAAATTCCGAGAACTAAAAAATATCAAATACTTCAAGGGGAAGAGACGGAACAATCAAAACCTTCACCACAGTCAAGGACAGTGCAAAGTAGTTCAATTGCAATTTTAAGTACAGAGAAGTATCAAACAACTCAAGAAGAAACAAGAAAACTATCGAAATATCCACCTCAATCAAGTGAAATTCCATCCAGTTTATTACAAATTTCGAGTTATAAAAAATATCAATACCCTATTGAGAAGAAGAGGGAACTATCAAAACCTTCACCCAAGTCAAGTACAATGAAAAGTAGTTCAATTACAATTTTAAGTACAGAAAAGTATCAAACAACTCAAGAAGAATCAACAAAACAACCGAAATCTTCACCTCAATCAAGTAAAATGACAACTAGTTTATTAAAAGTTCCGAGTACTGAAAAATATCAAATACCCCAAGAGCAAAAAAATGAGCCATCAAAACCTTCACCCCAGCCAAATACAATACAAATTAGTTCAATTGCAATTTCAAGTACAGAAAATTATGAATTAACTCATGAAGATACAAGAAAACTATTGAAATCTCCACCTCAATCAAGTGAAATGCCAACCAGTTTAATGAAAATTCCCATTACTGAAAAATATCAGATACCTAAAGAAGAAAAAAGTAAGCTAACAAAACTTCAACCTCAGTCTAGTTCAACAAGAAGTAATACATTTAAAATTACTAGCTCAGAAACAAATAAAATAACACTTAAGGAAACAACTGAACTATCAGAGGCCCCACCTCAATCAATTACTGTACCAAGAAGCTCATTTGCAATTTCGAGTACAGAATACCAAATAACGGGAGAAGTAACTAGAAAACTGGCGAAATCTTCAAGTACAATGTCAACTAGTTTACTGAAAATTCAAAGTTCTGAAATATATCAGTTCACTCAAGAAATTTCTCATACAGAAAAATATGAAATGACTCAAGAAGAAACAAGAAAACTATTTAAATCTCCACCTCAATCAAGTACAATACCAAGCAGTTCAATCAAAATTCCTATTACTGAAAAATATCAGATACCTAAGGAAGAAAAAAGGGAACTAACAAAACCTCAACCTCAGTCTAGTTCAATAAGAAGTAGTTTATTTGAAATTTCGAGAACAGATAGTATGCCTGGTTTAATAAAATCGATTATAATTCCAAGAAGTTCAGTGGCAATTTCCAGTACAGAAAAATATCAAAAATCTCAGCAGGAAAAAAAAAGATCGAAATCCCCCCTCCAATCTAGTACAATATCAAGTAGTTCATGTATAGAATGTGCAGAAAGATATCAATCAAGTGAAATTCCAACCAGTTTATTGAAACTTAAGAGTACTGAAAAATATCAAATTCATCAAGAGGATAAGAGTGACCTATCAAAACCTTTACCACAGTCAAGGACAATGCAAAGTAGTTCAATTGAAATTTTAATTACAGAAAATTATGAAATAACTCATAAAGATACAAGAAAACTACTGAAATCTCCACCTCAATCAAGTGAAATGCCAACCCGTTCAGTCAAAATTTCTGTAACTGAACATCATCAGATTCCTAAAGAAGAAAAAAGTAAGCTAACAAAACTTCAACCTCAGTCTAGTTCAGTAAGAAGTAATTCATTTAAAATTACTAGTTCAGAAACAAAAAAAATAACACTTGAGGAAACAACTGAACTATCAGAGGCCCCACCTCAATTAATTACAGTAGCAAGAAGTTCACTTGCAATCTCGAGTACAGGATCTCAAATAACGGGAACGGAAACCAGAAAACTGTTAAAATTTTCACCCCATGCAAGTTCAATGTCAACTAGCTTTTTGAAAATGCAGAGTTCGGAAATATATCAGTTCACTCAAGAGGAAAAGAACAAACTATCAAAACCTTTTCTTCAGTCTGTTACAATGAAAATTAGTTCATTTGTTATTTCACGCACAGAAAAGTATCGAACAACTCAAGAAGAAACACCACCTCAGTTAAGTACTCTGTCAACTGGTTTATTAAAATTTCCGAGAACTGAAAAATATCAAATACTTCAAGGGGAAGAGACGGAACTATCAAAACCTTCACCACAGTCAAGGACATTGCAAAGTAGTTCAATTGCAATTTTAAGTACAGAGAAGTATCAAACAACTCAAGAAGAAACAAGAAAACTATCGAAATATCCACCTCAATCAAGTGAAATTCCATCCAGTTTATTACAAATTTCGAGTTGTAAAAAATATCAATACCCTATTGAGGAGAAGAGGGAACTATCAAAACCTTCACCCAAGTCAAGTGCAATGAAAAGTAGTTCAATTACAATTTTAAGTACAGAAAAGTATCAAACAACTCAAGAAGAATCAACAAAACAACCGAAATCTTCACCTCAATCAAGTAAAATGACAGCTAGTTTATTAAAAGTTCCGAGTACTGAAAAATATCAAATACCTCAAGAGCAAAAAAATGAACCATCAAAACCTTCACCCCAGCCAAATACAATACAAATTAGTTTAATTGCAATTTCAAGTACAGAAAATTATGAATTAACTCATGAAGATACAAGAAAACTATTGAAATCTCCACCTCAATCAAGTGAAATGCCAACCAGTTTAATGAAAATTCCCATTACTGAAAAATATCAGATACCTAAAGAAGAAAAAAGTAAGCTAACAAAACTTCAACCTCAGTCTAGTTCAATAAGAAGTAATTCATTTAAAATTACTAGCTCAGAAACAAATAAAATAACACTTAAGGAAACAACTGAACTATCAGAGGCCCCACCTCAATCAATTACTGTACCAAGAAGTTCATTTGCAATTTCGAGTACAGAATACCAAATAACGGGAGAAGAAACTAGAAAACTGGCGAAATCTTCAAGTGCAATGTCAACTAGTTTACTGAAAATTCAAAGTTCTGAAATATATCAGTTCACTCAAGAGGAAAAGAACAAACTATCAAAACCTTTTCTTCAGTCTGTTACAATGAAAAGTAATTCATTTGTAATTTCTAGTACAGAAAAATATGAAATGACTCAAGAAGAAACAAGAAAACTATTTAAATCTCCACCTCAATCAAGTACAATACCAAGCAGTTCAATCAAAATTCCTATTACTGAAAAATATCAGATACCTAAGGAAGAAAAAAGGGAACTAACAAAACCTCAACCTCAGTCTAGTTCAACAAGAAGTAGTTTATTTGAATCGATTATAATTCCAAGAAGTTCAGTAGCAATTTCCAGAATGGAAAAATATCAAAAATCTCAACAGGAAAATAAACGATCGAAATCTCCCCTCCAATCTAGTACAATATCAAGTAGTTCATGTATAGAATGTGCAGAAAAATATCAATCAAGTGAAATTCCAAACAGTTTATTAAAACTTAAGAGTACTGAAAAATATCAAATTCTTCAAAAGGAAAAGAGTGAACTATCAATACCTTCTCCACAGTCAAGGACAATGCAAAGTAGTTCAATTGCAATTTTAAGTACAGAAAACTATGAAATAACTCATAAAGATACAAGAAAACTATTGAAATCTCCACCTCAATCAAGTGAAATGCCAACCAGTTTAATGAAAATTCCCATTACTGAAAAATATCAGATATTTAAAGAAGAAAAAAGTAAGCTAACAAAACTTCAACCTCAGTCTAGTTCAATAAGAAGTAATTCATTTAAAATTACTAGTTCAGAAACAAATAAAATAACACTTAAGGAAACAACTGAACTATCAGAGGCCCCACCTCAATCAATTACAAAAACAAGAAGTTCATTTGCAATTTCGAGCACAGAATCTCAAATAACGGGAGCGGAAACCAGAAAACTGTTAAAATCTTCACCTCACGCAAGTACAATGTCAACTAGCTTATTGAAAATGCAGAGTTCGGAAATATATCAGTTTACTCAAGAGGAAAAGAACAAACTATCAAAACCTATTCTTCAGTCTGTTACAATGAAAATTAGTTCAATTGTTATTTCACGTACAGAAAAATATCAAACAACTCAAGAAGAAACAAGAAAACTATCGAAATATCCATTTCAATCAAGTAAAATGCCACCCAGTTTATTAAAAATTTCGAGTTATAAAAAATATCAATTCCCTATTGAGGAGAAGAGAGAAATATCAAAACATTCACCCCAGTCAAGTATAATGAAAAGTAGTTCAATTACAATTTTAAGTACAGAAAAGTATAAAAGACCTCAAGAAGAAACCAGAAAACTATTGAAATCTCCACCTCAATCAAGTGAAATGCCAACCAGTTTAATTAAAATTCCCATTACTGAAAAATATCAGATACCTGGTATTACCAAACCTCAACCTCAGTCTAGTTCAGTAAGAAGTAATTCATTTAAAATTACTAGTTCAGAAACAAATAAAATAACACTTAAGGAAACAATTGAACTATCAGAGGCCCCATCTCAATTAATTACAGTAGCAAGAAGTTCATTTGCAATTTCGAGCACAGAATCTCAAATAACGGGAGCGGAAACCAGAAAACTGTTAAAATCTTCACCTCACGCAAGTACAATGTCAACTAGCTTATTGAAAATGCAGAGTTCGGAAATATATCAGTTCACTCAAGAGGAAAAGAACAAACTATCAAAACCTATTCTTCAGTCTGTTACAATGAAAATTAGTTCAATTGTTATTTCACGTACAGAAAAATATCAAACAACTCAAGAAGAAACAAGAAAACTATCGAAATATCCATTTCAATCAAGTAAAATGCCACCCAGTTTATTAAAAATTTCGAGTTATAAAAAATATCAATTCCCTATTGAGGAGAAGAGAGAACTATCAAAACATTCACCCCAGTCAAGTATAATGAAAAGTAGTTCAATTACAATTTTAAGTACAGAAAAGAATCAAACAACTCAGGAAGAAACAAGAAAACAACCGAAATCTTCACCTCAATCAAGTAAAATGACAACTAGTTTATTAAAAGTTCCGAGTACTGAAAAAAATCAAATACCTCAAGAGCAAAAAAATGAAACATCAAAACCTTCACCCCAGCCAAATACAGTAAAAATTAGTTCAATTGCAATTTCAAGTACAGAAAATTATAAAATATCTCAGGATCATACAAGAAAACTATTGAAATCTCCACCTCAATCAAGTGAAATGCCAACCAGTTTAATGAAAATTCCCATTATTGAAAAATATCAGATACCCAAAGAAGAAAAAAGTGAACTAACAAAACCTCAACTTCAGGCTAGTTCAGTAAGAAGTAATTCATTTAAAATTACTAGTTCAGAAACAAATAAAATAACACTTAAGGAAACAACTGAACTATCAGAGGCCAGACCTGAATTTATTACAGTAGCAAGAAGTTCATTTGCAATCTCGAGTACAGAATACCAAATAACGGGAGAAGAAACTAGAAAACTGACGAAATCTTCAAGTGCAATGTCAACTAGTTTACTGAAAATTCAAAGTTCCGGAATATATCAGTTCACTCAAGAGGAAAAGAACAAACTATCAAAACCTATTCTTCAGTCTGCTACAATAAAAAGTAATTCATTTGTAATTTCTCGTATAGAAAAATATGAAATGACTCAAAAAGAAAAAAGAAAATTATTAAAATCTCCGCCTCAATCAAGTACAATGCCAAGCAGTTCAATCAAAATTCCTATTACTGAAAAATATCAGATACCTAAGGAAGAAGAAAGAGAACTTACAAAACCTCAACCTCAGTCTAGTTCTACAAGAAGTAGTTTATTTGAAATTTCGAGAACAGATAGTCTGCCTGGTTTAATAAAATCGATTATAATTCCAAGAAGTTCAGTAGCAATTTCCAGTATGGAAAAATATCAAAAATCTCAACAGGAAAATAAACGATCGAAATCTCTCCTCCAATCTAGTACAATATCAAGTAGTTCACGTATAGAATGTGGAGAAAAATGTCAATCGAGTAAAATGCCAACCAGTTTATTGAAACTTAAGAGTACTGAAAAATATCAAATTCTTCAAGAGGAAAACAGTAAATTATCAAAACCTTCTCCACAATCAAGGACAATGCAAAGTAGTTCAATTGCAATTTCAAGTACAGAAAATTATAACGTATCTCAAGATCAAGATCAAAATATCACAAGAAAACTATTGAAATCTCCACATCAATTAATTGAAATGCCAACCCATTCATTCAAAATTCCTGTTACTGAAAATTATCAGATTCCTAAAGAAGAAAAAAGTAAGCTAACAAAACTTCAACCTCAGTCTAATTCAGTAAGAAGTAATTTATTTAAAATTACTAGTTCAGAAACAAATAAAATAACACTTAAGGAAAGAACTGAACTATCAGAGGCCCCACCTCAATTAATTACAGTATCAAGAAGTTCATTTGCAATTTCGAGCACAGAATCTCAAATAACGGGAGCGGAAACCAGAAAACTGTTAAAATCTTCACCTCACGCAAGTACAATGTCAACTAGCTTATTGAAAATGCAGAGTTCGGAAATATATCAGTTTACTCAAGAGGAAAAAAACAAACTATCAAAACCTATTCTTCAGTCTGTTACAATGAAAATTAGTTCATTTGTTATTTCACGTACAGAAAAATATCAAACAACTCAAGAAGCAACAAGAAAACAACCGAAATCTTCACCTCAATCAAGTAAAATGACAACTAGTTTATTAAAAGTTCCGAGTACTGAAAAATATCAAATACCTCAAGAGCAAAAAAATGAACCATCAAAACCTTCACCCCAGCCAAATACAATAAAAATTAGTTCAATTGCAATTTCAAGTACAGAAAATTATGAATTAACTCATGAAGATACAAGAAAACTATTGAAATCTCCACATCAATTAACTGAAATGCCAACCCGTTCATTCAAAATTCCTGTTACTGAAAATTATAAGATTCCTAAAGAAGAAAAAAGTAAGCTAACAAAACTTCAACCTCAGTCTAGTTCAGCAAGAAGTAATTCATTTAAAATTACTAGTTCAGAAACAAATAAAATAACACTTAAGGAAACAACTGAACTATCAGAGGCCCCACCTCAATTAATTACAGTAGCAAAAAGTTCATTTGCAATTTCCAGTACAGAAAATAAAACAACGGTAGCGGAAACCAGAAAACTGTTAAAATTTTCACACCATGCAAGTTCAATGTCAACTAGCTTTTTGAAAATGCAGAGTTCCGAAATTCATCAGTTCACTCAAGAGGAAAAGAGCAAACTATCGAAACCTTTTCTTCAGTCTGTTACAATGAAAATTAGTTCATTTGTTATTTCACGTACAGAAAATTATCAAACAATTCAAGAAGAAACAAGAGAACTATCGAAATATCCACCTCAATCAAGTAAAATGCCATCCAGTTTATTAAAAATTCCGAGTTATAAAAAATATCAATACCCCATTGAGGAGAAGAGGGAACTATCAAAACCTTCACTCAAGTCAAGTACAATGAAAAGTAGTTCAATTACAATTTTAAGTACAGAAAAGTATCAAACAACTCAAGAAGAATCAACAAAACAACCGAAATTTTCACCTCAATCAAGTAAAATGACAACTAGTTTATTGAAAGTTCCGAGTACTGAAAAATATCAAATACCTCAAGAGCAAGAAAATGAACTATCAAAACCTTCACCCCAGCCAAATACAATAAAAATTAGTTCACTTGCAATTTCAAGTACAGAAAATTCTGAATTAATTTATGAAGATACAAGAAAACTATTGAAATCTCCACTTCAATCAAGTGTAATGCCAACCCGTTTATTCAAAATTCCTGTTATTGAAACTTATCAAATTTCTAAAGAAGAAAAAAGTAAGCTAACAAATCTTCAACCTCAGTCTAGTTCAGCAAGAAGTAATTCATTTAAAATTACTAGCTCAGAACCAAATAAAATAACACTTAAGGAAAGAACTGATAGGGCCCCACCTCAATTAATTACAGTAGCAAGAAGTTCATTTGCAATTTCGAGTACAGGATCTCAAATAACGGGAGCGGAAACCAGAAAACTGTTAAAATCTTCACGTCATGCAAGTTCAATGTCAACTAGCTTTTTGAAAATGCAGAGTTCGGAAATATATCAGTTCACTCAAGAGGAAAAGAACAAACTATCGAAACCTTTTCTTCAGTCTGTTACAATGAAAATTAGTTCATTTGTTTTTTCACGTACAGAAAAGTATAAAATAACTCAAGAAGAAACAAGAAAACTATCGAAATATCCACCTCTATCAAGTAAAATGCCAACCAGCCTATTAAAAATTCCGAGTTCTAAAAAATATCACTTCCCTAAAGAGGAGAAGGGGGAACTATCAAAACCTTCACCCCAGTCAAGTACAATGAAAAGTAGTTCAATTACAATTTTAAGTACAGAAAAGTATAAAATAACTCAAGAAGAAACAAGAAAACTATCGAAATCTTCACCTCAATTAAGTACACTGTCAAATAGTTTATTAAAAATTCCGGTAACTGAAAAATATCAAATACTTCAATGGGAAAAGACGGAACTATCAAAACCTTCACCCCAGTCAAGGACAATGCAAAGTAGTTCAATTGCAATTTTAAGTACAGAAAAGTATCAAACAACGCAAGAAGAAACAAGAAAACTACCAAAATCTCCACCTCAATCAAGTAAAATGAAAACTAGTTTCTTAAAAGTTCCGAGTACTGAAAAATATCAAATACCCCAAGAGCAAAAAAATGAACCATCAAAACCTTCACCCCAGCTAAATACAATAAAAATTAGTTCAATTGCAATTTCAAGTACAGAAAATTATAAAATAACTCAAGATCATACAAGAAAACTATTGAAATCTCCACCTCAATCAAGTGAAATGCCAACCAGTTTAATGAAAATTCCCATTATTGAAAAATATCAGATACCCAAAGAAGAAAAAAGTGAACTAACAAAACCTCAACTTCAGGCTAGTTCAGTAAGAAGTAATTCATTTAAAATTACTAGTTCAGAAACAAATAAAATAACACTTAAGGAAACAACTGAACTATCAGAGGCCAGACCTGAATTTATTACAGTAGCAAGAAGTTCATTTGCAATCTCGAGTACAGAATACCAAATAACGGGAGAAGAAACTAGAAAACTGGCGAAATCTTCAAGTGCAATGTCAACTAGTTTACTGAAAATTCAAAGTTCTGAAATATATCAGTTCACTCAAGAGGAAAAGAACAAACTATCAAAACCTTTTCTTCAGTCTGTTACAATGAAAAGTAATTCATTTGTAATTTCTAGTACAGAAAAATATGAAATGACTCAAGAAGAAACAAGAAAACTATTTAAATCTCCACCTCAATCAAGTACAATACCAAGCAGTTCAATCAAAATTCCTATTACTGAAAAATATCAGATACCTAAGGAAGAAAAAGGGAACTAACAAAACCTCAACCTCAGTCTAGTTCAACAAGAAGTAGTTTATTTGAATCGATTATAATTCCAAGAAGTTCAGTAGCAATTTCCAGAATGGAAAAATATCAAAAATCTCAACAGGAAAATAAACGATCGAAATCTCCCCTCCAATCTAGTACAATATCAAGTAGTTCATGTATAGAATGTGCAGAAAAATATCAATCAAGTGAAATTCCAAACAGTTTATTAAAACTTAAGAGTACTGAAAAATATCAAATTCTTCAAAAGGAAAAGAGTGAACTATCAATACCTTCTCCACAGTCAAGGACAATGCAAAGTAGTTCAATTGCAATTTTAAGTACAGAAAACTATGAAATAACTCATAAAGATACAAGAAAACTATTGAAATCTCCACCTCAATCAAGTGAAATGCCAACCAGTTTAATGAAAATTCCCATTACTGAAAAATATCAGATATTTAAAGAAGAAAAAAGTAAGCTAACAAAACTTCAACCTCAGGCTAGTTCAGTAAGAAGTAATTCATTTGAAATTACTACTTCAGAAACAAATAAAATAACACTTAAAGAAAAAAATGAACTATCAGAGGTCACACCTCAATTAATTACAGTAGCAAGAAGTTCATTTGCAACTTCGAGTACAGAAAATAAAACAACGGTAGCGGAAACCAGAAAACTGTTAGAATCTTCACCTCACGCAAGTACAATTTCAACTAGCTTACTGAAAATTCAGAGTTCGGAATCATATAAGTTGACTCAAGAGAAAAAGAACAAACTATCAAAACCTTTTCTTCAGTCTGTTACAATGAAAATTAGTTCATTTGTTATTTCACGTACAGAAAAGTATCAAACAACCCAAGAAAAAACAAGAAAACTATCGAAATATCCACCTCTATCAAGTAAAATGCCAACCAGCCTATTAAAAATTCCGAGTTATAAAAAATATCAAAACCCTATTGAGGAGAAGAGGGAACTATCAAAACCTTCACTCAAGTCAAGTACAATGAAAAGTAGTTCAATTACAATTTTAAGCACAGAAAAGTATCAAACAACGCAAGAAGAAACGAGAAAACTACCGAAATCTCCACCTCAGTCAAGTAAAATGAAAACTAGTTTCTTAAAAGTTCCGAGTACTGAAAAATATCAAATACCCCAAGAGCAAAAAAATGAACCATCAAAACCTTCACCCCAGCCAAATACAATAAAAATTAGATCACTTGCAATTTCAAGTACAGAAAATTATGAATTAACTCATGAAGATACAAGAAAACTATTGAAATCTCCACCTCAATCAAGTGAAATGCCAACCAGTTTAATGAAAATTCCCATTACTGAAAAATATCAGATACCTAAAGCAGAAAAAAGTAAGCTAACAAAACTTCAACCTCAGTCTAGTTCAATAAGAAGTAATTCGTTTAAAATTGCTAGCTCAGAAACAAATAAAATAACACTTAAGGAAACAACTGAACTATCAGAGGCCCCACCTCAATCAATTACTGTACCAAGAAGTTCATTTGCAATTTCGAGTACAGAATACCAAATAACGGGAGAAGAAACTAGAAAACTGGCGAAATCTTCAAGTGCAATGTCAACTAGTTTACTAAAAATTCAAAGTTCTGAAATATATCAGTTCACTCAAGCGGAAAAGAACAAACTATCAAAACCTTTTCTTCAGTCTGTTACAATAAAAAGTAATTCATTTGTAATTTCTCGTACAGAAAAATATGAAAAACCTCAAGAAGAAACAAGAAAACTATTAAAATCTCCACCTCAATCAAGTACAATACCAAGCAGTTCATTCAAAATTCCTATTACTGAAAAATATCAGATACCTAAAGAAGAAAAATGTGACCTAACAAAACCTCTATCTCAGTATAGTTCAATAAAAAGTAATTTATTTGTAGTTTCTAGTTCAGAAAGAAATAAAATAATACTTAAGGAAACAACTGAACTATCAGAAGCCCCACCTCAATTAATTACAGTACCAAGAAGTTCATTTGCAATTACGAGTACAGAATATAAAATAACGGTAGAGAAAACAATAAAATTGGCAAAATCTTCACCTCACAGAAGTACAATGTCAAATAGCTTACTGGAAATTCAGAGTTCTGAAATATTATCTCAAGAGGAAAAGAACAAACTATCAAAACCTTTTCTTCAGTCTGTTAAAATGAAAATTAGTTCATTTGTTTTTTCACGTACAGAAAAGTATCAAACAACCCAAGAAGAAACAAGAAAACTATCGAAATTTCCACCTCAATCAAGTAAAATGCCAACCGGTTTATTAAAAATTCCGAGTTCTAAAAAATATCAATTCCCTAAAGAGGAGAAGTGGGAACTATCAAAACCTTCACCTCAGTCAAGGACAATGCAAAGTAGTTCAGTTGCAACTTTAAGTACAGAGAAATATCAAACAACTCAAGAAGAAACAAGAAAACTACCGAAATCTCCACCTCATTCAAGTAAAATGAAAACTATTTTATTAAAAGTTCCGAGTACTGAAAAATATCAAATTCATCAAGAGGAAAAGAGTGAACTATCAAAACCTTTACCACAGTCAAGGACAATGCAAAATAGTTCAATTGAAATTTTAAGTACAGAGAAATATCAAACAACTCAAGAAGAAACAAGAAAACTACCGAAATCTCCACCTCATTCAAGTAATTTGAAAACTAGTTTATTAAAAGTTCCGAGTAGTGAAAAATATCAAATTCATCAAGAGGAAAAGAGTGAACTATCAAAACCTTTACCACAGTCAAGGACAATGCAAAATAGTTCAATTGAAATTTTAAGTACAGAAAATTATGAAATAACTCAAGATCATACAAGAAAACTATTGAAATCTCCACCTCAATCAAGTGAAATGCCAACCCGTTCATTCAAAATTCCTGTTACTGAAAATTATCAGATTCCTAAAGAAAAAAAAAGTAAGCTTACAAAACTTCAACCTCAGTTTAGTTCAGCAAGAAGTAATTCATTTAAAATTACTAGTTCAGAAACAAGAAGTTCATATGCAATTTCGAGTACAGAATACCAAATAACGGGAGAGGAAACAAGAAAACTGGCGAAATTTTCACCTCACACAAGTACAATGTCAACTAGATTAGTAAAAATTCACAGTCCTGATACATTTCAGTTCACTCAAGAGGAAAAGAACAAACTATCAAAACCTTTTCTTCAGTCTGTTAAAATGAAAATTAGTTCATTTGTTTTTTCACGTACAGAAAAGTATCAAACAACCCAAGAAGAAACAAGAAAACTATCGAAATTTCCACCTCAATCAAGTAAAATGCCAACCAGTTTATTAAAAATTCCGAGTTCTAAAAAATATCAATTCCCTAAAGAGGAGAAGAGGGAACTATCAAAACCTTCACCTCAGTCAAAGACAATGCAAAGTTGTTCAATTGCAACTTTAAGTACAGAGAAATATCAATCACCTCAAGAAGAAACAAGAAAACTTCCGAAATCTCCACCTCAATCAAGTAAAATGAAAACTAGTTTATTAAAAGTTCCGAGTACTGAAAAATATCAAATTCATCAAGAGGAAAAAAGTGAACTATCAAAATCTTTATCACAGTCAAGGACAATGCAAAATAGTTCAATTGAAATTTTAATTACAGAAAATTATGAAATAACTCATAAAGATACAAGAAAACTATTGAAATCTCCACCTCAATCAAGTGAAATGCCAACCCGTTCATTCAAAATTCCTGTCACTGAAAAATATCAGATACCTAAAGAAGAAAAAAGTGACCTAACAAAACCTCAACCTCAGGCTAGTTCAGTAAGAAGTAATTCATTTGAAATAACTACTTCAGAAACAAATAAAATAACTCTTAAAGAAAAAACTGAACTATCAGAGATCACACCTCAATTAATTACAGTAGCAAGAAGTTCATTTGCAATTTCGAGAACAGAATATAAAATAACGGTAGCGGAAACCAGAAAACTGTTAGAATCTTCAACTCACGCAAGTACAATTTCAACTAGCTTACTGAAAATTCAGAGTTCGGAATCATATAAGTTGACTCAAGAGAAAAAGAACAAACTATCAAAACCTTTTCTTCAGTCTGTTACAATGAAAATTAGTTCATTTGCTATTTCACGTACAGAAAAGTATCAAACAACCCAAGAAGAAACAAGAAAACTATCGAAATATCCACCTCTATCAAGTAAAATGCCAACCAGCCTATTAAAAATTCCGAGTTCTAAAAAATATCAATTCCCTAAAGAGGAGAAGAGGGAACTATCAAAACCTTCACCCCAGTCAAGAACAATGAAAAGTAGTTCAATTACAATTTTAAGTACAGAAAAGTATAAAATAACTCAAGAAGAAACAAGAAAACTATCAAAATCTTCACCTCAATTAAGTACACTGTCAAATAGTTTATTAAAAATTCCGGTAACTGAAAAATATCAAATACTTCAAGGGGAAAAGACGGAACTATCAAAACCTTCACCACAGTCAAGGACAATGCAAAGTAGTTCAATTGCAATTTTAAGTACAGAAAAGTGTCAAACAACGCAAGAAGAAACAAGAAAACTACCGAAATCTCCACCTCAATCAAGTAAAATGAAAACTAGTTTCTTAAAAGTTCCGAGTACTGAAAAATATCCAATACCTCAAGAGCAAAAAAATGAACCATCAAAACCTTTACCCAAGCTAAATACAATAAAAATTAGTTCAATTGCAATTTCAAGTACAGAAAATTATAAAATTACTCAAGATCATACAAGAAAACTATTGAAATCTCCACCTCAATCAAGTGAAATGCCAACCCGTTCATTCAAAATTCCTGTTACTGAAAAATATCAGATACCTAAAGAAGAAAAAAGTGACCTAACAAAACCTCAACCTCAGGCTAGTTCAGTAAGAAGTAATTCATTTGAAATAACTACTTCAGAAACAAATAAAACAACACTTAAAGAAAAAACTGAACTATCAGAGGTCACACCTCAATTAATTACAATAGCTAGAAGTTCATTTGCAATTTCGAATACAGAATATAAAATAACGGTAGCGGAAACCAGAAAACTGTTAGAATCTTCACCTCACGCAAGTACAATTTCAACTAGCTTACTGAAAATTCAGAGTTCGGAATCATATAAGTTGACTCAAGAGAAAAAGAACAAACTATCAAAACCTTTTCTTCAGTCTGTTACAATGAAAATTCGTTCATTTGTTATTTCACGTACAGAAAAGTATCAAACTACAATTACAATGAAAATTAGTTCATTTGTTATTTCACATACAGAAAAGTATCAAACAACCCAAGAAGAAACAAGAAAACTATCGAAATATCCACCTCTATCAAGTAAAATGCCAACCAGCCTATTAAAAATTCCGAGTTCTAAAAAATATCAATTCCCTAAAGAGGAGAATAGGGAACTATCAAAACCTTCACCCCAGTCAAGTACAATGAAAAGTAGTTCAATTAAAATTTTAAGTTCAGAAAAGTATAAAATAACTCAAAAAGAAACAAGAAAACTATCGAAATCTTCACCTCAATTAAGTACACTGTCAAATAGTTTATTAAAAATTCCGGTAACTGAAAAATATCAAATACTTCAATGGGAAAAGACGGAACTATCAAAACCTTCACCCCAGTCAAGTACAATGAAAAGTAGTTCAATTGCAATTTTAAGTACAGAAAAGTGTAAAACAACGCAAGAAGAAACAAGAAAACTACCGAAATCTCCACCTCAATCAAGTAAAATGAAAACTAGTTTCTTAAAAGTTCCGAGTACTGAAAAATATCCAATACCTCAAGAACAAAAAAATGAAACATCAAAACCTTCACCCCAGCCAAATACAATAAAAATTAGTTCAATTGCAATTTCAAGTACAGAAAATTATAAAATTACTCAAGATCATACAAGAAAACTATTGAAATCTCCACCTCAATCAAGTGAAACTGAAAAATATCAGATACCTAAAGAAGAAAAAAGTGAACTAACAAAACCTCAACCTCAGGCTAGTTCAGTAAGAAGTAATTCATTTGAAATTACTACTTCAGAAACAAATAAAATAACACTTAAAGAAAAACTGAACTATCAGAGGTCACAACTCAATTAATTACCGTAGCAAGAAGTTCATTTGCAATTTCGAGTACAGAATATAAAATAACGGTAGCGGAAACCAGAAAACTGTTAGAATCTTCACCTCACGCAAGTACAATTTCAACTAGCTTACTGAAAATTCAGAGTTCGGAATCATATAAGTTGACTCAAGAGAAAAAGAACAAACTATCAAAACCTTTTCTTCAGTCTGTTACAATGAAAATTAGTTCATTTGTTATTTCACGTACAGAAAAGTATCAAACAACCCAAGAAAAAACAAGAAAACTATCGAAATATCCACCTCTATCAAGTAAAACGCCAACCAGCCTATTAAAAATTCCGAGTTCTAAAAAGTATCAATTCCATAAAAAGGAGAAGAGGGAACTATCAAAACCTTCACCCCAGTCAAGTACACTGAAAAGTAGTTCAATTACAATTCTAGGTACAGAAAAGTATAAAATAACTCAAGAAGAAACAAGAAAACTATCAAAATCTTCACCTCAATTAAGTACACTGTCAAATAGTTTATTAAAAATTCCGGTAACTGAAAAATATCAAATACTTCAAGGGGAAAAGACGGAACTATCAAAACCTTCACCACAGTCAAGGACAATGCAAAGTAGTTCAATTGCAATTTTAAGTACAGAAAAGTATCAAACAACGCAAGAAGAAACAAGAAAACTACCGAAATCTCCACCTCAATCAAGTAAAATGAAAACTAGTTTCTTAAAAGTTCCGAGTACTGAAAAATATCCAATACCTCAAGAGCAAAAAAATGAACCATCAAAACCTTTACCCAAGCTAAATACAATAAAAATTAGTTCAATTGCAATTTCAAGTACAGAAAATTATAAAATTACTCAAGATCATACAAGAAAACTATTGAAATCTCCACCTCAATCAAGTGAAATGGCAACCCGTTCATTCAAAATTCCTGTTACTGAAAAATATCAGATACCTAAAGAAGAAAAAAGTGACCTAACAAAACCTCAACCTCAGGCTAGTTCAGTAAGAAGTAATTCATTTGAAATAACTAGTTCAGAAACAAATAAAACAACACTTAAAGAAAAAACTGAACTATCAGAGGTCACAACTCAATTAATTACCGTAGCAAGAAGTTCATTTGCAATTTCGAGTACAGAATATAAAATAACGGTAGCGGAAACCAGAAAACTGTTAGAATCTTCACCTCACGCAAGTACAATTTCAACTAGCTTACTGAAAATTCAGAGTTCGGAATCATATAAGTTGACTCAAGAGAAAAAGAACAAACTATCAAAACCTTTTCTTCAGTCTGTTACAATGAAAATTAGTTCATTTGTTATTTCACGTACAGAAAAGTATCAAACAACCCAAGAAAAAACAAGAAAACTATCGAAATATCCACCTCTATCAAGTAAAATGCCAACCAGCCTATTAAAAATTCCGAGTTATAAAAAATATCAAAACCCTATTGAGGAGAAGAGGGAATTATCAAAACCTTCACTCAAGTCAAGTACAATGAAAAGGAGTTCAATTACAATTTTAAGCACAGAAAAGTATCAAACAACGCAAGAAGAAACAAGAAAACTACCGAAATCTCCACCTCAGTCAAGTAAAATGAAAACTAGTTTCTTAAAAGTTCCGAGTACTGAAAAATATCAAATACCCCAAGAGCAAAAAAATGAACCATCAAAACCTTCACCCCAGCCAAATACAATAAAAATTAGATCACTTGCAATTTCAAGTACAGAAAATTATGAATTAACTCATGAAGATACAAGAAAACTATTGAAATCTCCACCTCAATCAAGTGAAATGCCAACCAGTTTAATGAAAATTCCCATTACTGAAAAATATCAGATACCTAAAGAAGAAAAAAGTAAGCTAACAAAACTTCAACCTCAGTCTAGTTCAATAAGAAGTAATTCGTTTAAAATTGCTAGCTCAGAAACAAATAAAATAACACTTAAGGAAACAACTGAACTATCAGAGGCCCCACCTCAATCAATTACTGTACCAAGAAGTTCATTTGCAATTTCGAGTACAGAATACGAAATAACGGGAGAAGAAACTAGAAAACTGGCGAAATCTTCAAGTGCAATGTCAACTAGTTTACTAAAAATTCAAAGTTCTGAAATATATCAGTTCACTCAAGAGGAAAAGAACAAACTATCAAAACCTTTTCTTCAGTCTGTTACAATGAAAAGTAATTCATTTGTAATTTCTCGTACAGAAAAATATGAAAAACCTCAAGAAGAAACAAGAAAACTATTAAAATCTCCACCTCAATCAAGTACAATACCAAGCAGTTCATTCAAAATTCCTATTACTGAAAAATATCAGATACCTAAAGAAGAAAAATGTGACCTAACAAAACCTCTATCTCAGTATAGTTCAATAAGAAGTAATTTATTTGTAGTTTCGAGTTCAAAAAGAAATAAAATAATACTTAAGGAAACAACTGAACTATCAAAGCCCCACCTCAATTAGCGGAAACCAGAAAACTGTTAGAATCTTCACCTCACGCAAGTACAATTTCAACTAGCTTACTGAAAATTCAGAGTTCGGAATCATATAAGTTGACTCAAGAGAAAAAGAACAAACTATCAAAACCTTTTCTTCAGTCTGTTACAATGAAAATTAGTTCATTTGTTATTTCACGTACAGAAAAGTATCAAACAACCCAAGAAAAAACAAGAAAACTATCGAAATATCCACCTCTATCAAGTAAAACGCCAACCAGCCTATTAAAAATTCCGAGTTCTAAAAAGTATCAATTCCATAAAAAGGAGAAGAGGGAACTATCAAAACCTTCACCCCAGTCAAGTACACTGAAAAGTAGTTCAATTACAATTCTAGGTACAGAAAAGTATAAAATAACTCAAGAAGAAACAAGAAAACTATCAAAATCTTCACCTCAATTAAGTACACTGTCAAATAGTTTATTAAAAATTCCGGTAACTGAAAAATATCAAATACTTCAAGGGGAAAAGACGGAACTATCAAAACCTTCACCACAGTCAAGGACAATGCAAAGTAGTTCAATTGCAATTTTAAGTACAGAAAAGTATCAAACAACGCAAGAAGAAACAAGAAAACTACCGAAATCTCCACCTCAATCAAGTAAAATGAAAACTAGTTTCTTAAAAGTTCCGAGTACTGAAAAATATCCAATACCTCAAGAGCAAAAAAAATGAACCATCAAAACCTTTACCCAAGCTAAATACAATAAAAATTAGTTCAATTGCAATTTCAAGTACAAAAAATTATAAAATTACTCAAGATCATACAAGAAAACTATTGAAATCTCCACCTCAATCAAGTGAAATGGCAACCCGTTCATTCAAAATTCCTGTTACTGAAAAATATCAGATACCTAAAGAAGAAAAAAAGTGACCTAACAAAACCTCAACCTCAGGCTAGTTCAGTAAGAAGTAATTCATTTGAAATAACTAGTTCAGAAACAAATAAAACAACACTTAAAGAAAAACTGAACTATCAGAGGTCACAACTCAATTAATTACCGTAGCAAGAAGTTCATTTGCAATTTCGAGTACAGAATATAAAATAACGGTAGCGGAAACCAGAAAACTGTTAGAATCTTCACCTCACGCAAGTACAATTTCAACTAGCTTACTGAAAATTCAGAGTTCGGAATCATATAAGTTGACTCAAGAGAAAAAGAACAAACTATCAAAACCTTTTCTTCAGTCTGTTACAATGAAAATTAGTTCATTTGTTATTTCACGTACAGAAAAGTATCAAACAACCCAAGAAAAAACAAGAAAACTATCGAAATATCCACCTCTATCAAGTAAAATGCCAACCAGCCTATTAAAAATTCCGAGTTATAAAAATATCAAAAACCCTATTGAGGAGAAGAGGGAATTATCAAAACCTTCACTCAAGTCAAGTACAATGAAAAGGAGTTCAATTACAATTTTAAGCACAGAAAAGTATCAAACAACGCAAGAAGAAACAAGAAAACTACCGAAATCTCCACCTCAGTCAAGTAAAATGAAAACTAGTTTCTTAAAAGTTCCGAGTACTGAAAAATATCAAATACCCCAAGAGCAAAAAAATGAACCATCAAAACCTTCACCCCAGCCAAATACAATAAAAATTAGATCACTTGCAATTTCAAGTACAGAAAATTATGAATTAACTCATGAAGATACAAGAAAACTATTGAAATCTCCACCTCAATCAAGTGAAATGCCAACCAGTTTAATGAAAATTCCCATTACTGAAAAATATCAGATACCTAAAGAAGAAAAAAAGTAAGCTAACAAAACTTCAACCTCAGTCTAGTTCAATAAGAAGTAATTCGTTTAAAATTGCTAGCTCAGAAACAAATAAAATAACACTTAAGGAAACAACTGAACTATCAGAGGCCCCACCTCAATCAATTACTGTACCAAGAAGTTCATTTGCAATTTCGAGTACAGAATACGAAATAACGGGAGAAGAAACTAGAAAACTGGCGAAATCTTCAAGTGCAATGTCAACTAGTTTACTAAAAATTCAAAGTTCTGAAATATATCAGTTCACTCAAGAGGAAAAGAACAAACTATCAAAACCTTTTCTTCAGTCTGTTACAATGAAAAGTAATTCATTTGTAATTTCTCGTACAGAAAAATATGAAAAACCTCAAGAAGAAACAAGAAAACTATTAAAATCTCCACCTCAATCAAGTACAATACCAAGCAGTTCATTCAAAATTCCTATTACTGAAAAATATCAGATACCTAAAGAAGAAAAATGTGACCTAACAAAACCTCTATCTCAGTATAGTTCAATAAGAAGTAATTTATTTGTAGTTTCGAGTTCAAAAAGAAATAAAATAATACTTAAGGAAACAACTGAACTATCAGAAGCCCCACCTCAATTAATTACAGTACCAAGAAGTTCATTTGCAATTACGAGTACAGAATATAAAATAACGGGAGAGAAAACAATAAAATTGGCAAAATCTTCACCTCACAGAAGTACAATGTCAAATAGCTTACTGGAAATTCAGAGTTCTGAAATATTATCTCAAGAGGAAAGAACAAACTATCAAAACCTTTTCTTCAGTCTGTTAAAATGAAAATTAGTTCATTTGTTTTTCACGTACAGAAAAGTATCAAACAACCCAAGAAGAAACAAGAAAACTATCGAAATTTCCACCTCAATCAAGTAAAATGCCAACCGGTTTATTAAAAATTCCGAGTTCTAAAAAATATCAATTCCCTAAAGAGGAGAAGTGGGAACTATCAAAACCTTCACCTCAGTCAAGGACAATGCAAAGTAGTTCAATTGCAACTTTAAGTACAGAGAAATATCAAACAACTCAAGAAGAAACAAGCAAACTACCGAAATCTCCACCTCATTCAAGTAAAATGAAAACTATTTTATTAAAAGTTCCGAGTACTGAAAAATATCAAATTCATCAAGAGGAAAAGAGTGAACTATCAAAACCTTTACCACAGTCAAGGACAATGCAAAATAGTTCAATTGAAATTTTAAGTACAGAAAATTATGAAATAACTCAAGATCATACAAGAAAACTATTGAAATCTCCACCTCAATCAAGTGAAATGCCAACCCGTTCATTCAAAATTCCTGTCACTGAAAAATATCAGATACCTAAAGAAGAAAAAAGTGAAGTAACAAAACCTCAACCTCAGGCTAGTTCAGTAAGAAATAATTCATTTGAAATTCCTACTTCAGAAACAAATAAAATAACACTTAAAGAAAAAATGAACTATCAGAGGTCACACCTCAATTAATTACAGTAGCAAGAAGTTCATTTGCAATTTCGAGTACAGAAAATAAAACAACGGTAGCGGAAACCAGAAAACTGTTAGAATCTTCAACTCACGCAAGTACAATTTCAACTAGCTTACTGAAAATTCAGAGTTCGGAATCATATAAGTTGACTCAAGAGAAAAAGAACAAACTATCAAAACCTTTTCTTCAGTCTGTTACAATGAAAATTAGTTCATTTGCTATTTCACGTACAGAAAAGTATCAAACAACCCAAGAAGAAACAAGAAAACTATCGAAATATCCACCTCTATCAAGTAAAATGCCAACCAGCCTATTAAAAATTCCGAGTTCTAAAAAATATCAATTCCCTAAAGAGGAGAAGAGGGAACTATCAAAACCTTCACCCCAGTCAAGTACAATGAAAAGTAGTTCAATTACAATTTTAAGTACAGAAAAGTATAAAATAACTCAAGAAGAAACAAGAAAACTATCAAAATCTTCACCTCAATTAAGTACACTGTCAAATAGTTTATTAAAAATTCCGGTAACTGAAAAATATCAAATACTTCAAGGGCAAAAGACGGAACTATCAAAACCTTCACCCCAGTCAAGGACAATGCAAAGTAGTTCAATTGCAATTTTAAGTACAGAAAAGTATCAAACAACGCAAGAAGAAACAAGAAAACTACCGAAATCTCCACCTCAATCAAGTAAAATGAAAACTAGTTTCTTAAAAGTTCCGAGTACTGAAAAATATCCAATACCTCAAGAGCAAAAAAATGAACCATCAAAACCTTTACCCAAGCTAAATACAATAAAAATTAGTTCAATTGCAATTTCAAGTACAGAAAATTATAAAATTACTCAAGATCATACAAGAAAACTATTGAAATCTCCACCTCAATCAAGTGAAATGCCAACCCGTTCATTCAAAATTCCTATTACTGAAAAATATCAGATACCTAAAGAAGAAAAAAGTGACCTAACAAAACCTCAACCTCAGGCTAGTTCAGTAAGAAGTAATTCATTTGAAATAACTAGTTCAGAAACAAATAAAACAACACTTAAGGAAAAAACTGAACTATCAGAGGCCACACCTCAATTAATTACAATAGCTAGAAGTTCATTTGCAATTTCGAGTACAGAATATAAAATAACGGTAGAGGAAACAAGAAAACTGGCAAAATCTTCACCTCACGCAAGTACAATTTCAACTAGCTTACTGAAAATTCAGAGTTCGGAATCATATAAGTTGACTCAAGAGAAAAAGAACAAACTATCAAAACCTTTTCTTCAGTCTGTTACAATGAAAATTCGTTCATTTGTTATTTCACGTACAGAAAAGTATCAAACACAATTACAATGAAAATTAGTTCATTTGTTATTTCACATACAGAAAAGTATCAAACAACCCAAGAAGAAACAAGAAAACTATCGAAATATCCACCTCTATCAAGTAAAATGCCAACCAGCCTATTAAAAATTCCGAGTTCTAAAAAATATCAATTCCCTAAAGAGGAGAATAGGGAACTATCAAAACCTTCACCCCAGTCAAGTACAATGAAAAGTAGTTCAATTAAAATTTTAAGTTCAGAAAAGTATAAAATAACTCAAGAAGAAACAAGAAAACTATCGAAATCTTCACCTCAATTAAGTACACTGTCAAATAGTTTATTAAAAATTCCGAGTAACTGAAAAATATCAAATACTTCAAGGGGAAAAGACGGAACTATCAAAACCTTCACCCCAGTCAAGTACAATGAAAAGTAGTTCAATTGCAATTTTAAGTACAGAAAAGTGTAAAACAACGCAAGAAGAAACAAGAAAACTACCGAAATCTCCACCTCAATCAAGTAAAATGAAAACTAGTTTCTTAAAAGTTCCGAGTACTGAAAAATATCCAACACCTCAAGAACAAAAAAATGAAACATCAAAACCTTCACCCCAGCCAAATACAATAAAAATTAGTTCAATTGCAATTTCTAGTACAGAAAATTATAAAATTACTCAAGATCATACAAGAAAACTATTGAAATCTCCACCTCAATCAAGTGAAACCTTTCTTTAATTCTCTGAAAAATATCAGATACCTAAAGAAGAAAAAAAGTGAACTAACAAAACCTCAACCTCAGGCTAGTTCAGTAAGAAGTAATTCATTTGAAATTACTACTTCAGAAACAAATAAAATAACACTTAAAGAAAAAACTGAACTATCAGAGGTCACAACTCAATTAATTACCGTAGCAAGAAGTTCATTTGCAATTTCGAGTACAGAATATAAAATAACGGTAGCGGAAACCAGAAAACTGTTAGAATCTTCACCTCACGCAAGTACAATGTCAACTAGCTTACTAAAAATTCAGAGTTCGGAATCATATAAGTTGACTCAAGAGAAAAAGAACAAACTATCAAAACCTTTTCTTCAGTCTGTTAAAATGAAAATTGTCATTTGTTTTTCACGTACAGAAAAGTATCAAACAACAATTACAATGAAAAAAGTTCATTTGTTATTTCACGTACAGAAAAGTATCAAACAACCCAAGAAAAAACAAGAAAACTATCGAAATATCCACCTCTATCAAGTAAAATGCCAACCAGCCTATTAAAAATTCCGAGTTCTAAAAAGTATCAATTCCATAAAGAGGAGAAGAGGGAACTATCAAAACCTTCACCCCAGTCAAGTACACTGAAAATAGTTCAATTACAATTTAGGTACAGAAAAGTATAAAATAACTCAAGAAGAAACAGAAAACTATCGAAATCTTCACCTAACTAAGTACGCTGTCAAATAGTTTATTAAAAATTCCTAACTAAAAATATCAAATACTTCAAAGGAAAAACGGAACTATAAACCTCACCGCAGTCAAGGACAATGCAAAGTAGTTCAATTGCATTTTTAAGTACAGAAAAGTATCAAACAACGCAAGAAGAAACAAGAAAACTACCGAAATCTCCACCTCAATCAAGTAAAATGAAAACTAGTTTATTAAAAGTTCCGAGTACTGAAAATATCAAATACCTCAAGAGCAAAAAAATAAACCATCAAAACCTTCACCCCAGCCAAATACAATAAAAATTAGTTCAATTGCAATTTCAAGTACAGAAAATTATAAAATAACTCAAGATCATACAAGAAAACTATTGAAATCTCCACCTCAATCAAGTGAAATGCCAACCCGTTCATTCAAAATTCCTGTTACTGAAACTTATCAGATACCTAAAGAAGAAAAAAAGTAACCTAACAAAACTTCAACCTCAGTCTAGTTCAGTAAGAAGTAATTCATTTAAAATAACTAGTTCAGAAACAAATAAAATAACACTTAAAGAAAAAACTGAACTATCAGAGGCCCCACCTCAATTAATTACAGTAGCAAGAAGTTCATTTGCAATTTCGAGAACAGAATTCCAAATAACGGTAGAGGAAACCAGAAAACTGTTAAAATTTTCAACTCACACAAGTACAATGTCAACTAGTTTACTAAAAATTCAGAGTTCGGAATTATATCAGTTGACTCAAGAGGAAAAGAACAAACTATCAAAACCTTTTCTTCAGTCTGTTACAATGAAAATTAGTTCATTTGCTATTTCACGTACAGAAAAGTATCAAACAACCCAAGAAGAAACAAGAAAACTATCGAAATATCCACCTCTATCAAGTAAAATGCCAACCAGCCTATTAAAAATTCCGAGTTCTAAAAATATCAATTCCCTAAAGAGGAAAAAAAAAAAATCACCCCAAAAAAAAAAAAATTAAAATAATTTAAAAAAAAAAATTAAAATAACAAAAAAAAAAAAACTATAAATCTTCACCTTAAATTATAAACTAAAAAATTATTAAAAAAAATTCCGGTAAAAAAAATTTAAAATCTTAAGGGAAAAGACGGAACTATCAAAACCTTCACCACAGTCAAGGACAATGCAAAGTAGTTTAATTGCAATTTTAAGTACAGAAAAGTATCAAACAACGCAAGAAGAAACGAAGAAAACTACCGAAATCACCACCTCCAATCAAGTAAAATGAAAACTAGTTTCTTAAAAGTTCCGAGTACTGAAAAATATCCAATACCTCAAGAGCAAAAAAATGAACCATCAAAACCTTCACCCAAGCTAAATACAATAAAAATTAGTTCAATTGCAATTTCAAGTACAGAAAATTATAAAATTACTCAAGATCATACAAGAAAACTATTGAAATCTCCACCTCAATCAAGTGAAATGCCAACCCGTTCATTCAAAATTCCTGTTACTGAAAAATATCAGATACCTAAAGAAGAAAAAAAGTGACCTAACAAAACCTCAACCTCAGGCTAGTTCAGTAAGAAGTAATTCATTTGAAATAACTACTTCAGAAACAAATAAAACAACACTTAAAGAAAAACTGAACTATCAGAGGTCACACCTCAATTAATTACAATAGCTAGAAGTTCATTTGCAATTTCGAATACAGAATATAAAATAACGGTAACGGAAACCAGAAAACTGTTAAAATCTTCACCTCACGCAAGTACAATTTCAACTAGCTTACTGAAAATTCAGAGTTCGGAATCATATAAGTTGACTCAAGAGAAAAGAACAAACTATCAAAACCTTTTCTTCAGTCTGTTACAATGAAAATGCGTTCATTTGTTATTTCACGTACAGAAAAGTATCAAACTACAATTACAATGAAAATTAGTTCATTTGTTATTTCACATACAGAAAAGTATCAAACAACCCAAGAAGAAACAAGAAAATTTTTGAAATATCCACCTCTATCAAGTAAAATGCCAACCAGCCTATTAAAAATTCCGAGTTCTAAAAATATCAATTCCCTAAAGAGGAGAATAGGGAACTATCAAAACCTTCACCCCAGTCAAGTACATTAAAAGTAGTTCAATTAAAATTTTAAGTTCAGAAAAGTATAAAATAACTCAAGAAGAAACAAGAAAACTATCGAAATCTTCACTTCAATTAAGTACACTGTCAAATAGTTTATTAAAAATTCCGGTAACTGAAAAATATCAAATACTTCAAGGGGAAAAGACGGAACTATCAAAACCTTCACCCCAGTCAAGGACAATGAAAAGTAGTTCAATTGCAATTTTAAGTACAGAAAAGTGTAAAACAACGCAAGAAGAAACAAGAAAACTACCGAAATCTCCACCTCAATCAAGTAAAATGAAAACTAGTTTCTTAAAAGCTCCGAGTACTGAAAAATATCCAATACCTCAAGAACAAAAAAAATGAACCATCAAAACCTTCACCCCAGCCAAATACAATAAAAATTAGTTCAATTGCAATTTCAAGTACAGAAAATTATAAAATTACTCAAGATCATACAAGAAAACTATTGAAATCTCCACCTCAATCAAGTGAAAAACACTGAAAAATATCAGATACCTAAAGAAGAAAAAAGTGAACTAACAAAACCTCAACCTCAGGCTAGTTCAGTAAGAAGTAATTCATTTGAAATTACTACTTCAGAAACAAATAAAATAACACTTAAAGAAAAACTGAACTATCAGAGGTCACAACTCAATTAATTACTGTACCAAGAAGTTCATTTGCAATTTCGAGTACAGAATATAAAATAACGGTAGCGGAAACCAGAAAACTGTTAGAATTTTCACCTCACGCAAGTACAATTTCAACTAGCTTACTGAAAATTCAGAGTTCGGAATCATATAAGTTGACTCAAGAGAAAAAGAACAAACTATCAAAACCTTTTCTTCAGTCTGTTACAATGAAAATTAGTTCATTTGTTATTTCACGTACAGAAAAGTATCAAACAACCCAAGAAAAAACAAGAAAACTATCGAAATATCCACCTCTATCAAGTAAAACGCCAACCAGCTTATTAAAAATTCCGAGTTCTAAAAGTATCAATTCCATAAAAAGGAGAAGAGGGAACTATCAAAACCTTCACCCCAGTCAAGTACACTGAAAAGTAGTTCAATTACAATTCTAGGTACAGAAAAGTATAAAATAACTCAAGAAGAAACAAGAAAACTATCAAAATCTTCACCTCAATTAAGTACACTGTCAAATAGTTTATTAAAAATTCCGGTAACTGAAAAATATCAAATACTTCAAGGGGAAAAGACGGAACTATCAAAACCTTCACCACAGTCAAGGACAATGCAAAGTAGTTCAATTGCAATTTTAAGTACAGAAAAGTATCAAACAACGCAAGAAGAAACAAGAAAACTACCGAAATCTCCACCTCAATCAAGTAAAATGAAAACTAGTTTCTTAAAAGTTCCGAGTACTGAAAAATATCCAATACCTCAAGAGCAAAAAAATGAACCATCAAAACCTTTACCCAAGCTAAATACAATAAAAATTAGTTCAATTGCAATTTCAAGTACAGAAAATTATAAAATTACTCAAGATCATACAAGAAAACTATTGAAATCTCCACCTCAATCAAGTGAAATGGCAACCCGTTCATTCAAAATTCCTGTTACTGAAAAATATCAGATACCTAAAGAAGAAAAAAGTGACCTAACAAAACCTCAACCTCAGGCTAGTTCAGTAAGAAGTAATTCATTTGAAATAACTAGTTCAGAAACAAATAAAACAACACTTAAAGAAAAAACTGAACTATCAGAGGTCACAACTCAATTAATTACCGTAGCAAGAAGTTCATTTGCAATTTCGAGTACAGAATATAAAATAACGGTAGCGGAAACCAGAAAACTGTTAGAATCTTCACCTCACGCAAGTACAATTTCAACTAGCTTACTGAAAATTCAGAGTTCGGAATCATATAAGTTGACTCAAGAGAAAAAGAACAAACTATCAAAACCTTTTCTTCAGTCTGTTACAATGAAAATTAGTTCATTTGTTATTTCACGTACAGAAAAGTATCAAACAACCCAAGAAAAAACAAGAAAACTATCGAAATATCCACCTCTATCAAGTAAAATGCCAACCAGCCTATTAAAAATTCCGAGTTATAAAAAATATCAAAACCCTATTGAGGAGAAGAGGGAATTATCAAAACCTTCACTCAAGTCAAGTACAATGAAAAGGAGTTCAATTACAATTTTAAGCACAGAAAAGTATCAAACAACGCAAGAAGAAACAAGAAAACTACCGAAATCTCCACCTCAGTCAAGTAAAATGAAAACTAGTTTCTTAAAAGTTCCGAGTACTGAAAAATATCAAATACCCCAAGAGCAAAAAAATGAACCATCAAAACCTTCACCCCAGCCAAATACAATAAAAATTAGATCACTTGCAATTTCAAGTACAGAAAATTATGAATTAACTCATGAAGATACAAGAAAACTATTGAAATCTCCACCTCAATCAAGTGAAATGCCAACCAGTTTAATGAAAATTCCCATTACTGAAAAATATCAGATACCTAAAGAAGAAAAAAGTAAGCTAACAAAACTTCAACCTCAGTCTAGTTCAATAAGAAGTAATTCGTTTAAAATTGCTAGCTCAGAAACAAATAAAATAACACTTAAGGAAACAACTGAACTATCAGAGGCCCCACCTCAATCAATTACTGTACCAAGAAGTTCATTTGCAATTTCGAGTACAGAATACGAAATAACGGGAGAAGAAACTAGAAAACTGGCGAAATCTTCAAGTGCAATGTCAACTAGTTTACTAAAAATTCAAAGTTCTGAAATATATCAGTTCACTCAAGAGGAAAAGAACAAACTATCAAAACCTTTTCTTCAGTCTGTTACAATGAAAAGTAATTCATTTGTAATTTCTCGTACAGAAAAATATGAAAAACCTCAAGAAGAAACAAGAAAACTATTAAAATCTCCACCTCAATCAAGTACAATACCAAGCAGTTCATTCAAAATTCCTATTACTGAAAAATATCAGATACCTAAAGAAGAAAAATGTGACCTAACAAAACCTCTATCTCAGTATAGTTCAATAAGAAGTAATTTATTTGTAGTTTCGAGTTCAAAAAGAAATAAAATAATACTTAAGGAAACAACTGAACTATCAGAAGCCCCACCTCAATTAGCGGAAACCAGAAAACTGTTAGAATCTTCACCTCACGCAAGTACAATTTCAACTAGCTTACTGAAAATTCAGAGTTCGGAATCATATAAGTTGACTCAAGAGAAAAAGAACAAACTATCAAAACCTTTTCTTCAGTCTGTTACAATGAAAATTAGTTCATTTGTTATTTCACGTACAGAAAAGTATCAAACAACCCAAGAAAAAACAAGAAAACTATCGAAATATCCACCTCTATCAAGTAAAACGCCAACCAGCCTATTAAAAATTCCGAGTTCTAAAAAGTATCAATTCCATAAAAAGGAGAAGAGGGAACTATCAAAACCTTCACCCCAGTCAAGTACACTGAAAAGTAGTTCAATTACAATTCTAGGTACAGAAAAGTATAAAATAACTCAAGAAGAAACAAGAAAACTATCAAAATCTTCACCTCAATTAAGTACACTGTCAAATAGTTTATTAAAAATTCCGGTAACTGAAAAATATCAAATACTTCAAGGGGAAAAGACGGAACTATCAAAACCTTCACCACAGTCAAGGACAATGCAAAGTAGTTCAATTGCAATTTTAAGTACAGAAAAGTATCAAACAACGCAAGAAGAAACAAGAAAACTACCGAAATCTCCACCTCAATCAAGTAAAATGAAAACTAGTTTCTTAAAAGTTCCGAGTACTGAAAAATATCCAATACCTCAAGAGCAAAAAAATGAACCATCAAAACCTTTACCCAAGCTAAATACAATAAAAATTAGTTCAATTGCAATTTCAAGTACAAAAAATTATAAAATTACTCAAGATCATACAAGAAAACTATTGAAATCTCCACCTCAATCAAGTGAAATGGCAACCCGTTCATTCAAAATTCCTGTTACTGAAAAATATCAGATACCTAAAGAAGAAAAAAGTGACCTAACAAAACCTCAACCTCAGGCTAGTTCAGTAAGAAGTAATTCATTTGAAATAACTAGTTCAGAAACAAATAAAACAACACTTAAAGAAAAACTGAACTATCAGAGGTCACAACTCAATTAATTACCGTAGCAAGAAGTTCATTTGCAATTTCGAGTACAGAATATAAAATAACGGTAGCGGAAACCAGAAAACTGTTAGAATCTTCACCTCACGCAAGTACAATTTCAACTAGCTTACTGAAAATTCAGAGTTCGGAATCATATAAGTTGACTCAAGAGAAAAGAACAAACTATCAAAACCTTTTCTTCAGTCTGTTACAATGAAAATTAGTTCATTTGTTATTTCACGTACAGAAAAGTATCAAACAACCCAAGAAAAAACAAGAAAACTATCGAAATATCCACCTCTATCAAGTAAAATGCCAACCAGCCTATTAAAAATTCCGAGTTATAAAAAATATCAAAACCCTATTGAGGAGAAGAGGGAATTATCAAAACCTTCACTCAAGTCAAGTACAATGAAAAGGAGTTCAATTACAATTTTAAGCACAGAAAAGTATCAAACAACGCAAGAAGAAACAAGAAAACTACCGAAATCTCCACCTCAGTCAAGTAAAATGAAAACTAGTTTCTTAAAAGTTCCGAGTACTGAAAAATATCAAATACCCCAAGAGCAAAAAAATGAACCATCAAAACCTTCACCCCAGCCAAATACAATAAAAATTAGATCACTTGCAATTTCAAGTACAGAAAATTATGAATTAACTCATGAAGATACAAGAAAACTATTGAAATCTCCACCTCAATCAAGTGAAATGCCAACCAGTTTAATGAAAATTCCCATTACTGAAAAATATCAGATACCTAAAGAAGAAAAAAGTAAGCTAACAAAACTTCAACCTCAGTCTAGTTCAATAAGAAGTAATTCGTTTAAAATTGCTAGCTCAGAAACAAATAAAATAACACTTAAGGAAACAACTGAACTATCAGAGGCCCCACCTCAATCAATTACTGTACCAAGAAGTTCATTTGCAATTTCGAGTACAGAATACGAAATAACGGGAGAAGAAACTAGAAAACTGGCGAAATCTTCAAGTGCAATGTCAACTAGTTTACTAAAAATTCAAAGTTCTGAAATATATCAGTTCACTCAAGAGGAAAAGAACAAACTATCAAAACCTTTTCTTCAGTCTGTTACAATGAAAAGTAATTCATTTGTAATTTCTCGTACAGAAAAATATGAAAAACCTCAAGAAGAAACAAGAAAACTATTAAAATCTCCACCTCAATCAAGTACAATACCAAGCAGTTCATTCAAAATTCCTATTACTGAAAAATATCAGATACCTAAAGAAGAAAAATGTGACCTAACAAAACCTCTATCTCAGTATAGTTCAATAAGAAGTAATTTATTTGTAGTTTCGAGTTCAAAAAGAAATAAAATAATACTTAAGGAAACAACTGAACTATCAGAAGCCCCACCTCAATTAATTACAGTACCAAGAAGTTCATTTGCAATTACGAGTACAGAATATAAAATAACGGGAGAGAAAACAATAAAATTGGCAAAATCTTCACCTCACAGAAGTACAATGTCAAATAGCTTACTGGAAATTCAGAGTTCTGAAATATTATCTCAAGAGGAAAAGAACAAACTATCAAAACCTTTTCTTCAGTCTGTTAAAATGAAAATTAGTTCATTTGTTTTTTCACGTACAGAAAAGTATCAAACAACCCAAGAAGAAACAAGAAAACTATCGAAATTTCCACCTCAATCAAGTAAAATGCCAACCGGTTTATTAAAAATTCCGAGTTCTAAAAAATATCAATTCCCTAAAGAGGAGAAGTGGGAACTATCAAAACCTTCACCTCAGTCAAGGACAATGCAAAGTAGTTCAATTGCAACTTTAAGTACAGAGAAATATCAAACAACTCAAGAAGAAACAAGCAAACTACCGAAATCTCCACCTCATTCAAGTAAAATGAAAACTATTTTATTAAAAGTTCCGAGTACTGAAAAATATCAAATTCATCAAGAGGAAAAGAGTGAACTATCAAAACCTTTACCACAGTCAAGGACAATGCAAAATAGTTCAATTGAAATTTTAAGTACAGAAAATTATGAAATAACTCAAGATCATACAAGAAAACTATTGAAATCTCCACCTCAATCAAGTGAAATGCCAACCCGTTCATTCAAAATTCCTGTCACTGAAAAATATCAGATACCTAAAGAAGAAAAAAGTGAAGTAACAAAACCTCAACCTCAGGCTAGTTCAGTAAGAAATAATTCATTTGAAATTCCTACTTCAGAAACAAATAAAATAACACTTAAAGAAAAAACTGAACTATCAGAGGTCACACCTCAATTAATTACAGTAGCAAGAAGTTCATTTGCAATTTCGAGTACAGAAAATAAAACAACGGTAGCGGAAACCAGAAAACTGTTAGAATCTTCAACTCACGCAAGTACAATTTCAACTAGCTTACTGAAAATTCAGAGTTCGGAATCATATAAGTTGACTCAAGAGAAAAAGAACAAACTATCAAAACCTTTTCTTCAGTCTGTTACAATGAAAATTAGTTCATTTGCTATTTCACGTACAGAAAAGTATCAAACAACCCAAGAAGAAACAAGAAAACTATCGAAATATCCACCTCTATCAAGTAAAATGCCAACCAGCCTATTAAAAATTCCGAGTTCTAAAAAATATCAATTCCCTAAAGAGGAGAAGAGGGAACTATCAAAACCTTCACCCCAGTCAAGTACAATGAAAAGTAGTTCAATTACAATTTTAAGTACAGAAAAGTATAAAATAACTCAAGAAGAAACAAGAAAACTATCAAAATCTTCACCTCAATTAAGTACACTGTCAAATAGTTTATTAAAAATTCCGGTAACTGAAAAATATCAAATACTTCAAGGGGAAAAGACGGAACTATCAAAACCTTCACCACAGTCAAGGACAATGCAAAGTAGTTCAATTGCAATTTTAAGTACAGAAAAGTATCAAACAACGCAAGAAGAAACAAGAAAACTACCGAAATCTCCACCTCAATCAAGTAAAATGAAAACTAGTTTCTTAAAAGTTCCGAGTACTGAAAAATATCCAATACCTCAAGAGCAAAAAAATGAACCATCAAAACCTTTACCCAAGCTAAATACAATAAAAATTAGTTCAATTGCAATTTCAAGTACAGAAAATTATAAAATTACTCAAGATCATACAAGAAAACTATTGAAATCTCCACCTCAATCAAGTGAAATGCCAACCCGTTCATTCAAAATTCCTGTTACTGAAAAATATCAGATACCTAAAGAAGAAAAAAGTGACCTAACAAAACCTCAACCTCAGGCTAGTTCAGTAAGAAGTAATTCATTTGAAATAACTACTTCAGAAACAAATAAAACAACACTTAAAGAAAAAACTGAACTATCAGAGGTCACACCTCAATTAATTACAATAGCTAGAAGTTCATTTGCAATTTCGAATACAGAATATAAAATAACGGTAGCGGAAACCAGAAAACTGTTAGAATCTTCACCTCACGCAAGTACAATTTCAACTAGCTTACTGAAAATTCAGAGTTCGGAATCATATAAGTTGACTCAAGAGAAAAAGAACAAACTATCAAAACCTTTTCTTCAGTCTGTTACAATGAAAATTCGTTCATTTGTTATTTCACGTACAGAAAAGTATCAAACTACAATTACAATGAAAATTAGTTCATTTGTTATTTCACATACAGAAAAGTATCAAACAACCCAAGAAGAAACAAGAAAACTATCGAAATATCCACCTCTATCAAGTAAAATGCCAACCAGCCTATTAAAAATTCCGAGTTCTAAAAAATATCAATTCCCTAAAGAGGAGAATAGGGAACTATCAAAACCTTCACCCCAGTCAAGTACAATGAAAAGTAGTTCAATTAAAATTTTAAGTTCAGAAAAGTATAAAATAACTCAAGAAGAAACAAGAAAACTATCGAAATCTTCACCTCAATTAAGTACACTGTCAAATAGTTTATTAAAAATTCCGGTAACTGAAAAATATCAAATACTTCAATGGGAAAAGACGGAACTATCAAAACCTTCACCCCAGTCAAGTACAATGAAAAGTAGTTCAATTGCAATTTTAAGTACAGAAAAGTGTAAAACAACGCAAGAAGAAACAAGAAAACTACCGAAATCTCCACCTCAATCAAGTAAAATGAAAACTAGTTTCTTAAAACTTCCGAGTACTGAAAAATATCCAACACCTCAAGAACAAAAAAATGAAACATCAAAACCTTCACCCCAGCCAAATACAATAAAAATTAGTTCAATTGCAATTTCTAGTACAGAAAATTATAAAATTACTCAAGATCATACAAGAAAACTATTGAAATCTCCACCTCAATCAAGTGAAACTGAAAAATATCAGATACCTAAAGAAGAAAAAAGTGAACTAACAAAACCTCAACCTCAGGCTAGTTCAGTAAGAAGTAATTCATTTGAAATTACTACTTCAGAAACAAATAAAATAACACTTAAAGATAAAACTGAACTATCAGAGGTCACAACTCAATTAATTACCGTAGCAAGAAGTTCATTTGCAATTTCGAGTACAGAATATAAAATAACGGTAGCGGAAACCAGAAAACTGTTAGAATCTTCACCTCACGCAAGTACAATTTCAACTAGCTTACTGAAAATTCAGAGTTCGGAATCATATAAGTTGACTCAAGAGAAAAAGAACAAACTATCAAAACCTTTTCTTCAGTCTGTTACAATGAAAATTCGTTCATTTGTTATTTCACGTACAGAAAAGTATCAAACAACAATTACAATGAAAATAAGTTCATTTGTTATTTCACGTACAGAAAAGTATCAAACAACCCAAGAAAAAACAAGAAAACTATCGAAATATCCACCTCTATCAAGTAAAACGCCAACCAGCCTATTAAAAATTCCGAGTTCTAAAAAGTATCAATTCCATAAAAAGGAGAAGAGGGAACTATCAAAACCTTCACCCCAGTCAAGTACACTGAAAAGTAGTTCAATTACAATTCTAGGTACAGAAAAGTATAAAATAACTCAAGAAGAAACGAGAAAACTATCGAAATCTTCACCTCAACTAAGTACGCTGTCAAATAGTTTATTAAAAATTCCGGTAACTAAAAAATATCAAATACTTCAAAGGGAAAAAACGGAACTATCAAAACCTTCACCGCAGTCAAGGACAATGCAAAGTAGTTCAATTGCATTTTTAAGTACAGAAAAGTATCAAACAACGCAAGAAGAAACAAGAAAACTACCGAAATCTCCACCTCATTCAAGTAAAATGAAAACTAGTTTATTAAAAGTTCCGAGTACTGAAAAATATCAAATACCTCAAGAGCAAAAAAATAAACCGTCAAAACCTTCACCCCAGCCAAATACAATAAAAATTAGTTCAATTGCAATTTCAAGTACAGAAAATTATAAAATAACTCAAGATCATACAAGAAAACTATTGAAGTCTCCACCTCAATCAAGTGAAATGCCAACCCGTTCATTCAAAATTCCTGTTACTGAAACTTATCAGATTCCTAAAGAAGAAAAAAGTAAGCTAACAAAACTTCAACCTCAGTCTAGTTCAGTAAGAAGTAATTCATTTAAAATTACTAGTTCAGAAACAAATAAAATAACACTTAAAGAAACAACTGAACTTTCAGAGGCCCCACCTCAATTAATTACAGTAGCAAGAAGTTCATTTGCAATTTCGAGTTCAGAATTCCAAATAACGGGAGAGGAAACAAGAAAACTGGCGAAATTTTCACCTCACACAAGTACAATGTCAACTAGTTTAGTAAAAATTCAAAGTTCTGAAATATATCAGTTCACTCAAGAGGAAAAGAACAAACTATCAAAACCTTTTCTTCAGTCTGTTACAATGAAAATTAGTTCATTTGTTATTTCACGTACAGAAAAGTATCAAACAACCCAAGAAGAAACAAGAAAACTATCGAAATATCCACCTCTATCAAGTAAAATGCCAACCAGCCTATTAAAAATTCCGAGTTCTAAAAAATATCAATTCCCTAAAGGGGAAAAGACGGAACTATCAAAACCTTCACCACAGTCAAGGACAATGCAAAGTAGTTTAATTGCATTTTTAAGTACAGAAAAGTATCAAACAACGCAAGAAGAAACGAGAAAACTACCGAAATCACCACCTCAATCAAGTAAAATGAAAACTAGTTTCTTAAAAGTTCCGAGTACTGAAAAATATCAAATACCTCAAGAGCAAAAAAATGACCCATCAAAACCTTCACCCCAGCCAAATACAATAAAAATTAGTTCAATTGCAATTTCAAGTACAGAAAATTATAAAATAACTCAATATCATACAAGAAAACTATTGAAATCTCCACCTCAATCAAGTGAAATGCCAACCCGTTCATTCAAAATTCCTGTTACTGAAAAATATCAGATACCTAAAGAAGAAAAAAGTGAACTAACAAAACCTCAACCTCAGTCTAGTTCAGTAAGAAGTAATTCATTTGAAATTACTACTTCAGAAACAAATAAAATAACACTTAAAGAAAAAACTGAACTATCAGAGGTCACACCTCAATTAATTACAGTGGCAAGAAGTTCATTTGCAATTTCGAGTACAGAATATAAAATAACGGTAACGGAAACCAGAAAACTGTTAAAATCTTCACCTCACGCAAGTACAATTTCAACTAGCTTACTGAAAATTCAGAGTTCGGAATCATATAAGTTGACTCAAGAGAAAAAGAACAAACTATCAAAACCTTTTCTTCAGTCTGTTACAATGAAAATGCGTTCATTTCTTATCTCACGTACAGAAAAGTATCAAACAACAATTACAATGAAAATAAGTTCATTTGTTATTTCACATACAGAAAGGTATCAAACAACCCAAGAAGAAACAAGAAAATTTTTGAAATATCCACCTCTATCAAGTAAAATGCCAACCAGCCTATTAAAAATTCCGAGTTCTAAAAAATATCAATTCCCTAAAGAGGAGAAGAGGGAACTTTCAAAACCTTCACCCCAGTCAAGTACATTAAAAAGTAGTTCAATTACAATTTTAAGTACAGAAAAGTATAAAATATCTCAAGAAGAAACAAGAAAACTATCGAAGTCTTCACTTCAATTAGGTACACTGTCAAATAGTTTATTAAAAATTCCGGTAACTGAAAAATATCAAATACTTCAAGGGGAAAAGACGGAACTATCAAAACCTTCACCACAGTCAAGGACAATGAAAAGTAGTTCAATTGCAATTTTAAGTACAGAGAAGTATCAAACAACGCAAGAAGAAACAAGAAAACTACCGAAATCTCCACCTCAATCAAGTAAAATGAAAACTAGTTTTTTAAAAGCTCCGAGTACTGAAAAATATCAAATACCTCAAGAGCAAAAAAATGAACCATCAAAACCTTCACCCCAGTCAAATACAATAAAAATTAATTCAATTGCAATTTCAAGTACAGAAAATTATAAAATATCTCAAAATCATACCAGAAAACTATTGAAATCTCCACCTCAATCAAGTGAAATGCCAACCAGTTTAATCAAAATTCCCATTACTGAAAAATATCAGATACCTAAAGAAGAAAAAAGTGATCTTACAAAACCTCAACCTCAGGCTAGTTCAGTAAGAAGTAATTCATTTGAAATTACTAGTTCAGAAACAAATAAAATAACACTTAAGGAAACAACTGAACTACCAGAGGCCCCACCTCAATCAATTACTGTACCAAGAAGTTCATTTGCAATTTCAAGTACAGAATACCAAATAACGGGAGAGGAAACAAGAAAACTAGCGAAATTTTCACCTCACACAAGTATAATGTCAACTAGTTTACTAAAAATTCAGAGTTCGGAATCATATAAGTTGACTCAAGAGGAAAAGAACAAACTATCAAAACCTTTTCTTCAGTCTGTTACAATGAAAATTGGTTCATTTGGTTTTTCACGTACAGAAAAGTATCAAACAACCCAAGAAGAAACAAGAAAACTATCGAAATATCTACTTCAATCAAGTAAAATGCCAACCAGTTTATTAAAAATTCCGAGTTCTAAAAAATATCAATTCCCTAAAGAGGAGAAGAGGGAACTATCAAAACCTACACCCCAGTCAAGTACAATGAAAAGTAGTTCAATTACAATTTTAAGTACAGAAAAGTATAAAAGACCTCAAGAAGAAACAAGAAAACTATCGAAATATCCACCTCTATCAAGTAAAATGCCAACCAGCCTATTAAAAATTCCGAGTTCTAAAAAATATCAATTCCCTAAAGGGGAAAAGACGGAACTATCAAAACCTTCACCACAGTCAAGGACAATGCAAAGTAGTTTAATTGCATTTTTAAGTACAGAAAAGTATCAAACAACGCAAGAAGAAACGAGAAAACTACCGAAATCACCACCTCAATCAAGTAAAATGAAAACTAGTTTCTTAAAAGTTCCGAGTACTGAAAAATATCAAATACCTCAAGAGCAAAAAAATGACCCATCAAAACCTTCACCCCAGCCAAATACAATAAAAATTAGTTCAATTGCAATTTCAAGTACAGAAAATTATAAAATAACTCAATATCATACAAGAAAACTATTGAAATCTCCACCTCAATCAAGTGAAATGCCAACCCGTTCATTCAAAATTCCTGTTACTGAAAAATATCAGATACCTAAAGAAGAAAAAAGTGAACTAACAAAACCTCAACCTCAGTCTAGTTCAGTAAGAAGTAATTCATTTGAAATTACTACTTCAGAAACAAATAAAATAACACTTAAAGAAAAAACTGAACTATCAGAGGTCACACCTCAATTAATTACAGTGGCAAGAAGTTCATTTGCAATTTCGAGTACAGAATATAAAATAACGGTAACGGAAACCAGAAAACTGTTAAAATCTTCACCTCACGCAAGTACAATTTCAACTAGCTTACTGAAAATTCAGAGTTCGGAATCATATAAGTTGACTCAAGAGAAAAAGAACAAACTATCAAAACCTTTTCTTCAGTCTGTTACAATGAAAATGCGTTCATTTCTTATCTCACGTACAGAAAAGTATCAAACAACAATTACAATGAAAATAAGTTCATTTGTTATTTCACATACAGAAAGGTATCAAACAACCCAAGAAGAAACAAGAAAATTTTTGAAATATCCACCTCTATCAAGTAAAATGCCAACCAGCCTATTAAAAATTCCGAGTTCTAAAAAATATCAATTCCCTAAAGAGGAGAAGAGGGAACTTTCAAAACCTTCACCCCAGTCAAGTACATTGAAAAGTAGTTCAATTACAATTTTAAGTACAGAAAAGTATAAAATATCTCAAGAAGAAACAAGAAAACTATCGAAATCTTCACCTCAATTAGGTACACTGTCAAATAGTTTATTAAAAATTCCGGTAACTGAAAAATATCAAATACTTCAAGGGGAAAAGACGGAACTATCAAAACCTTCACCACAGTCAAGGACAATGAAAAGTAGTTCAATTGCAATTTTAAGTACAGAGAAGTATCAAACAACGCAAGAAGAAACAAGAAAACTACCGAAATCTCCACCTCAATCAAGTAAAATGAAAACTAGTTTTTTAAAAGCTCCGAGTACTGAAAAATATCAAATACCTCAAGAGCAAAAAAATGAACCATCAAAACCTTCACCCCAGTCAAATACAATAAAAATTAATTCAATTGCAATTTCAAGTACAGAAAATTATAAAATATCTCAAAATCATACCAGAAAACTATTGAAATCTCCACCTCAATCAAGTGAAATGCCAACCAGTTTAATCAAAATTCCCATTACTGAAAAATATCAGATACCTAAAGAAGAAAAAAGTGATCTTACAAAACCTCAACCTCAGGCTAGTTCAGTAAGAAGTAATTCATTTGAAATTACTAGTTCAGAAACAAATAAAATAACACTTAAGGAAACAACTGAACTACCAGAGGCCCCACCTCAATCAATTACTGTACCAAGAAGTTCATTTGCAATTTCAAGTACAGAATACCAAATAACGGGAGAGGAAACAAGAAAACTAGCGAAATTTTCACCTCACACAAGTATAATGTCAACTAGTTTACTAAAAATTCAGAGTTCGGAATCATATAAGTTGACTCAAGAGGAAAAGAACAAACTATCAAAACCTTTTCTTCAGTCTGTTACAATGAAAATTGGTTCATTTGGTTTTTCACGTACAGAAAAGTATCAAACAACCCAAGAAGAAACAAGAAAACTATCGAAATATCTACTTCAATCAAGTAAAATGCCAACCAGTTTATTAAAAATTCCGAGTTCTAAAAAATATCAATTCCCTAAAGAGGAGAAGAGGGAACTATCAAAACCTACACCCCAGTCAAGTACAATGAAAAGTAGTTCAATTACAATTTTAAGTACAGAAAAGTATAAAAGACCTCAAGAAGAAACCAGAAAACTATTGAAATCTCCACCTCAATCAAGTGAAATGCCAACCAGTTTAATTAAAATTCCCATTACTGAAAAATATCAGATACCTGATATTACCAAACCTCAACCTCAGTCTAGTTCAGTAAGAAGTAATTCATTTAAAATTACTAGTTCAGAAACAAATAAAATAACACTTAAGGAAACAATTGAACTATCAGAGGCCCCATCTCAATTAATTACAGTAGCAAGAAGTTCATTTGCAATTTTGAGTACAGAATTTAAAACAACGGTAGCGGAAACCAGAAAACTGTTAGAATCATCACCTCACGCAAGTACAATTTCAACTAGCTTACTGAAAATTCAGAATTCGGAATCATATAAGTTGACTCAAGAGAAAAAGAACAAACTATCAAAACCTTTTCTTCAGTCTGTTACAATGAAAATTAGTTCATTTGTTATTTCCCGTTTAGAAAAGTATCAAACAACCCAAGAAGAAACAAGAAAACTATCGAAATATCCACCTCAATCAAGTAAAATGCCAACCAGCCTATTAAAAATTCCGAGTTCTAAAAAATATCAATTCCCTAAAGAGGAGAATAGGAAACTATCAAAACCTTCACCCCAGTCAAGTACAATGAAAAGTAGTTCAATTACAATTTTAAGTACAGAAAAGTATAAAATAACTCAAGAAGAAACAAGAAAACTATCGAAATCTTCACCTCAATTAAATACACTGTCAAATAGTTTATTAAAAATTCCGGTAACTGAAAAATATCAAATACTTCAAGGGGAAAAGACGGAACTATCAAAACCCTCACCACAGTCAAGGACAAAGCAAAGTAGTTCAATTGCAATTTTAAGTACAGAAAATTATAAAATAACTCATAAAGATACAAGAAAACTATTGAAATCTCCACCTCAATCAAGTAAAATGCCAACCCGTTCAGTCAAAATTCCTGTTACTGAAAATTATCAGATTCCTAAAGAAGACAAAAGTAAGCTAACAAAACTTCAACCTCAGTCTAGTTCAGTAAGAAGTAATTCATTTAAAATTACTAGTTCAGAAACAAAAAAAATAACACTTGAGGAAACAACTGAACTATCAGAGGCGCCATCTCAATTAATTACAGTAGCAAGAAGTTCATTTGCAATTTCGAGTACAGAATATAAAACAACGGTAGCGGAAACCAGAAAACTGTTAGAATCTTCACCTCACGCAAGTACAATTTCAACTAGCTTACTGAAAATTCAGAGTTCGGAATCATATAAGTTGACTCAAGAGAAAAAGAACAAACTATCAAAACCTTTTCTTCAGTCTGTTACAATGAAAATTAGTTCATTTGTTATTTCACGTACAGGAAAGTATCAAACAACCCAAGAAGAAACAAGAAAACTATCGAAATATCCACCTCAATCAAGTAAAATGCCAACCAGCCTATTAAAAATTCCGAGTTCTAAAAAATATCAATTCCCTAAAGAGGAGAATAGGGAACTATCACAACCTTCACCCCAGTCAAGTACAATGAAATGTAGTTCAATTTCAATTTTAAGTACAGAAAAGTATAAAATAACTCAAAAAGAAACAAGAAAACTATCGAAATCTTCACCACAATTAAGTACACTGTCAAATAGTTTATTAAAAATTCCGGTAACTGAAAAATATCAAATACTTCAAGGGGAAAAGACGGAACTATCAAAACCTTCACCACAGTCAAGGACAAAGCAAAGTAGTTCAATTGCAATTTTAAGTACAGAAAATTATGAAATAACTCATAAAGATACAAGAAAACTATTGAAATCTCCACCTCAATCAAGTGAAATGCCAACCCGTTCAGTCAAAATTCCTGTTACTGAAAATTATCAGATTCCTAAAGAAGAAAGCAGTAAGCTAACAAAACTTCAACCTCAGTCTAGTTCAGTCAGAAGTAATTCATTTAAAATTACTAGTTCAGAAACAAATAAAATAACACTTGAGGAAACAACTGAACTATCAGAGGCGCCATCTCAATTAATTACAGTAGCAAGAAGTTCATTTGCAATTTCGAGTACAGAATATAAAACAACGGTAGCGGAAACCAGAAAACTGTTAGAATCTTCACCTCACGCAAGTACAATTTCAACTAGCTTACTGAAAATTCAGAGTTCGGAATCATATAAGTTGACTCAAGAGAAAAAGAACAAACTATCAAAACCTTTTCTTCAGTCTTTTACAATGAAAATTAGTTCATTTGTTATTTCACGTACAGAAAAGTATCAAACAACCCAAGAAGAAACAAGAAAACTATCGAAATATCCACCTCAATCAAGTAAAATGCCAACCAGCCTATTAAAAATTCCGAGTTCTAAAAAATATCAATTCCCTAAAGAGGAGAATAGGGAACTATCACAACCTTCACCCCAGTCAAGTACAATGAAAAGTAGTTCAATTACAATTTTAAGTACAGAAAAGAATAAAATAACTCAAGAAGAAACAAGAAAACTGCCGAAATCTCCACCTCAATCAAATAAAATGAAAACTAGTTTTTTAAAAATTCCGAGTACTGAAAAATATCAAATACTTCAAGAGCAAAAAAATGAACCATCAAAACCTTCACCCCAGTCAAATACAATAAAAATTAGTTCAATTGCAATTTCAAGTACAGAAAATTATAAAATATCTCAAGATCATACCAGAAAACTATTGAAATCTCCACCTCAATCAAGTGAAATGCCAACCAGTTTAATCAAAATTCCCATTACTGAAAAATATCAGATACCTAAAGAAGAAAAAAGTGATCTTACAAAACCTCAACCTCAGGCTAGTTCAGTAAGAAGTAATTCATTTGAAATTACTAGTTCAGAAACAAATAATATGACACTTAAGGAAACAACTGAACTATCAGAAGCCCCACCTCAATCAATTACTGTACCAAGAAGTTCATTTGCAATTTCAAGTACAGAATACCAAATAACGGGAGAGGAAACAAGAAAACTGGCGAAATTTTTACCTCACACAAGTACAATGTCAACTAGTTTACTAAAAATTCAAAGTTCTGAAATATATCAGTTCACTCAAGAGGAAAAGAACAAACTGTCAAAACCTTATCTTCAGTCTGTTACAATGAAAAGTAATTCATTTAAAATTTCTCATACAGAAAAATATGAAATGACTCAAGAAGAAACAAAAAAACTATTAAAATCTTCACCTCAATCAAGTACAATACCAAGCAGTTCAATCAAAATTCCTATTACTGAAAAATATCAGATACCTAAGGAAGAAAAAAGGGAACTAACAAAACCTCAACCTCAGTCTAGTTCAATAGGAAGTAGTTTATTTGAAATTTCGAGAACAGATAGTCTGCCTGGTTTAATAAAATCGATTATAATTCCAAGAAGTTCAGTGGCAATTTCCAGTACAGAAAAATATCAAAAATCTCAGCAGGAAAAAAAACGATCGAAATCCCCCCTCCAATCTAATACAATATCAAGTAGTTCATGTATAGAATATGCAGAAAGATATCAATCAAGTGAAATTCCAACCAGTTTATTGAAACTTAAGAGTACTGAAAAATATCAAATTCATCAAGAGGATAAGAGTGACCTATCAAATCCTTTACCACAGTCAAGGACAATGCAAAGTAGTTCAATTGAAATTTTAATTACAGAAAATTATGAAATAACTCATAAAGATACAAGAAAACTATTGAAATCTCCACCTCAATCAAGTGAAATGCCAACCCGTTCAGTCAAAATTCCTGTTACTGAACATCATCAGATTCTTAAAGAAGAAAGAAGTAAGCTAACAAAACTTCAACCTCAGTCTAGTTCAGTAAGAAGTAATTCATTTAAAATTACTAGTTCAGAAACAAATAAAATAACACTTGCGGAAACAACTGAACTATCAGAGGCCCCATCTCAATTAATTACAGTAGCAAGAAATTCATTTGCAATTTCGAGTACAGAATATAAAACAACGCTAGCGGAAACCAGAAAACTGTTAGAATCTTCACCTCACGCAAGTACAATTTCAACTAGCTTACTGAAAATTCAGAGTTCGGAATCATATAAGTTGACTCAAGAGAAAAAGAACAAACTATCAAAACTTTTTCTTCAGTCTGTTACAATGAAAATTAGTTCATTTGTTATTTCACGTACAGAAAAGTATCAAACAACCCAAGAAGAAACAAGAAAACTATCGAAATATCCACCTCAATCAAGTAAAATGCCAACCAGCCTATTAAAAATTCCGAGTTCTAAAAAATATCAATTCCCTAAAGAGGAGAATAAGGAACTATCACAGCCTTCACCCCAGTCAAGTACAATGAAAAGTAGTTCAATTACAATTTTAAGTACAGAAAAGTATAAAATAACTCAAGAAGAAACAAGAAAACTATCGAAATCTTCACTTCAATTAAGTACACTGTCAAATAGTTTATTAAAAATTCCGGTAACTGAAAAATATCAAATACTTCAAGGGGAAAAGACGGAACTATCAAAACCTTCACCACAGTCAAGGACAATGCAAAGTAGTTCAATTGCAATTTTAAGTACAGAAAAGAATCAAACAACGCAAGAAGAAAGAAGAAAACTACCGAAATCTCCACCTCAATTAAGTAAAATGAAAACTAGTTTATTAAAAGTTCCGAGTACTGAAAAATATCAAACACCTCAAGAGCAAAAAAATGAACCATCAAAACCTTCACCCCAGTCAAATACAATAAAAATTAGTTCAATTGCAATTTCAAGTACAGAAAATTATAAAATATCTCAAGATCATACCAGAAAACTATTAAAATCTCCACCTCAATCAAGTACAATACCAAGCAGTTCAATCAAAATTCCTATTACTGAAAAATATCAGATACCTAAGGAAGAAAAAAGGGAACTAACAAAACCTCAACCTCAGTCTAGTTCAATAGGAAGCAGTTTATTTGAAATTTCGAGAACAGATAGTCTGCCTGGTTTAATAAAACCGATTATACTTCCAAGAAGTTCAGTGGCAATTTCCAGTACAGAAAAATATCAAAAATCTCAGCAGGAAAAAAAACGATCGAAATCCCCCCTCCAATCTAGTACAATATCAAGTAGTTCATGTAAAGAATGTGCAGAAAGATATCAATCAAGTGAAATTCCAACCAGTTTATTGAAACTTAAGAGTACTGAAAAATATCAAATTCATCAAGAGGATAAGAGTGACCTATCAAAACCTTTACCACAGTCAAGGACAATGCAAAGTAGTTCAATTGAAATTTTAATTACAGAAAATTATGAAATAACTCATAAAGATACAAGAAAACTATTAAAATCTCCACCTGTTACTGAAAATCATCAGATTCCTAAAGAAGAAAAAAGTAAGCTAACAAAACTTCAACCCCAGTCTAGTTCAGTAAGAAGTAATTCATTTAAAATTACTAGTTCAGAAACAAATAAAATAACACTTGAGGAAACAACTGAACTATCAGAGGCCCCATCTCAATTAATTACAGTAGCAAGAAGTTCATTTGCAATTTCGAGTACAGAATATAAAACAACGGTAGCGGAAACAGGAAAACTGTTAGAATCTTCACCTCACGCAAGTACAATTTCAACTAGCTTACTGAAAATTCAGAGTTCGGAATCATATAAGTTGACTCAAGAGAAAAAGAACAAACTATCAAAACCTTTTCTTCAGTCTGTTACAATGAAAATTAGTTCATTTGTTATTTCACGTACAGAAAAGTATCAAACAACCCAAGAAGAAACAAGAAAACTATCGAAATATCCACCTCAATCAAGTAAAATGCCAACCAGCCTATTAAAAATTCCAAATTCTAAAAAATATCAATTCCCTAAAGAGGAGAATAAGGAACTATCAAAACCTTCACCCCAGTCAAGTACAATGAAAAGTAGTTCAATTGCAATTTTAAGTACAGAAAAGTATCAAACAACGCAAGAAGAAACAAGAAAACTACCGAAATCTCCACCTCAATCAAGTAAAATGAAAACTAGTTTTCTAAAAGTTCCGAGAACTGAAAAATATCAAATACCTCAAGAGCAAAAAAATGAACCATCAAAACCTTCACCCCAGTCAAATACAATAAAAATTAGTTCAATTGCAATTTCAAGTACAGAAAATTATAAAATATCTCAAGATCATACCAGAAAACTATTGAAATCTCCACCTCAATCAAGTGAAATGCCAACCAGTTTAATCAAAATTCCCATTACTGAAAAATATCAGATACCTAAAGAAGAAAAAAGTGATCTTACAAAACCTCAACCTCAGGCTAGTTCAGTAAGAAGTAATTCATTTGAAATTACTAGTTCAGAAACAAATAAAATGACACTTAAGGAAACAACTGAACTATCAGAAGCCCCACCTCAATCAATTACTGTACCAAGAAGTTCATTTGCAATTTCAAGTACAGAATACCAAATAACGGGAGAGGAAACAAGAAAACTGGCGAAATTTTTACCTCACACAAGTACAATGTCAACTAGTTTACTAAAAATTCAAAGTTCTGAAATATATCAGTTCACTCAAGAGGAAAAGAACAAACTATCAAAACCTTATCTTCAGTCTGTTACAATGAAAAGTAATTCATTTGTAATTTCTCGTACAGAAAAATATGAAATGACTCAAGAAGAAACAAGAAAACTATTAAAATCTCCACCTCAATCAAGTACAATACCAAGCAGTTCAATCAAAATTCCTATTACTGAAAAATATCAGATACCTAAGGAAGAAAAAAGGGAACTAACAAAACCTCAACCTCAGTCTAGTTCAATAGGAAGTAGTTTATTTGAAATTTCGAGAACAGATAGTCTGCCTGCTTTAATAAAATCGATTATACTTCCAAGAAGTTCAGTGGCAATTTCCAGTACAGAAAAATATCAAAAATCTCAGCAGGAAAAAAAACGATCGAAATCCCCCCTCCAATCTAGTACAATATCAAGTAGTTCATGTAAAGAATGTGCAGAAAGATATCAATCAAGTGAAATTCCAACCAGTTTATTGAAACTTAAGAGTACTGAAAAATATCAAATTCGTCAAGAGGATAAGAGTGACCTATCAAAACCTTTACCACAGTCAAGGACAATGCAAAGTAGTTCAATTGAAATTTTAATTACAGAAAATTATGAAATAACTCATAAAGATACAAGAAAACTATTGAAATCTCCACCTCAATCAAGTAAAATGCCAACCCGTTCAGTCAAAATTTCTGTTACTGAAAATTATCAGATTCCTAAAGAAGAAAAAAGTAAGCTAACAAAACTTCAACCCCAGTCTAGTTCAGTAAGAAGTAATTCATTTAAAATTACTAGTTCAGAAACAAATAAAATAACACTTGAGGAAACAACTGAACTATCAGAGGCCCCATCTCAATTAATTACAGTAGGAAGAAGTTCATTTGCAATTTCGAGTACAGAATATAAAACAACGGTAGCGGAAACAGAAAAACTGTTAGAATCTTCACCTCACGCAAGTACAATTTCAACTAGCTTACTGAAAATTCAGAGTTCGGAATCATATAAGTTGACTCAAGAGAAAAAGAACAAACTATCAAAACCTTTTCTTCAGTCTGTTACAATGAAAATTAGTTCATTTGTTATTTCACGTACAGAAAAGTATCAAACAACCCAAGAAGAAACAAGAAAACTATCGAAATATCCACCTCAATCAAGTAAAATGCCAACCAGCCTATTAAAAATTCCGAGTTCTAAAAAATATCAATTCCCTAAAGAGGAGAATGGGGAACTATCAAAACCTTCACCCCAGTCAAGTACAATGAAAAGTAGTTCAATTACAATTTTAAGTACAGAAAAGTATAAAATAACTCAAGAAGAAACAAGAAAACTATCGAAATCTTCACCTCAATTAAGTACACTGTTTATTAGTTTATTAAAAATTCCGGTAACTGAAAAATATCAAATACTTCAAGGGGAAAAGACGGAACTATCAAAACCTTCACCACAGTCAAGGACAATGCAAAGTAGTTCAATTGCAATTTTAAGTACAGAAAAGTATCAAACAACGCAAGAAGAAACAAGAAAACTACCGAAATCTCCACCTCAATCAAGTAAAATGAAAACTAGTTTTTTAAAAGTTCCGAGTACTGAAAAATATCAAATACCTCAAGAGCAAAAAAATGAACCATCAAAACCTTCACCCCAGTCAAATACAATAAAAATTAGTTCAATTGCAATTTCAAGTACAGAAAATTATAAAATATCTCAAGATCATACCAGAAAACTGTTGAAATCTCCACCTCAATCAAGTGAAATGCCAACCAGTTTAATCAAAATTCCCATTACTGAAAAATATCAGATACCTAAAGAAGAAAAAAATAATCTTACAAAACCTCAACCTCAGGCTAGTTCAGTAAGAAGTAATTCATTTGAAATTACTAGTTCAGAAACAAATAAAATAACACTTAAGGAAACAACTGAACTATCAGAGGCCCCACCTCAATCAATTACTGTACCAAGAAGTTCATTTGCAATTTCAAGTACAGAATACCAAATAACGGGAGAGGAAACAAGAAAACTGGCGAAATTTTTACCTCACACAAGTACAATGTCAACTAGTTTACTAAAAATTCTAAGTTCTGAAATATATCAGTTCACTCAAGAGGAAAAGAACAAACTATCAAAACCTTTTCTTCAGTCTGTTACAATGATAAGTAATTCATTTAAAATTTCTCATACAGAAAAATATGAAATGACTCAAGAAGAAACAAGAAAACTATTAAAATCTCCACCTCAATCAAGTACAATACCAAGCAGTTCAATCAAAAAATATCAGATACCTAAGGAAGAAAAAAAAGAACTAACACAACCTCAACCTCAGTCTAGTTCAATAGGAAGTAGTTTATTTGAAATTTCGAGAACAGATAGTCTGCCTGGTTTAATAAAATCGATTATATTTCCAAGAAGTTCAGTGGCAATTTCCAGTACAGAAAAATATCAAAAATCTCAACAGGAAAAAAAACGATCGAAATCTCCCCTCCAATCTTGTACAATATCAAGTAGTTCATGTATAGAATGTGCAGAAAAATATCAATCATGTAAAATGCCAACCCGTTTATTGAAACTTAAGGGTACTGAAAAATATCAAATTCATCAAGAGGATAAGAGTGACCTATCAAAACCTTTACCACAGTCAAGGACAATGCAAAGTAGTTCAATTGAAATTTTAATTACAGAAAATTATGAAATAACTCATAAAGATACAAGAAAACTATTGAAATCTCCACCTCAATCAAGTGAAATGCCAACCCGTTCAGTCGAAATTCCTGTTACTGAAAATTATCAGATTCCTAAAGAAGAAAAAAGTAAACTAACAAAACTTCAACCTCAGTCTAGTTCAGTAAGAAGTAGTTCATTTAAAATTACTAGTTCAGAAACAAATAAAATAACACTTGCGGAAACAACTGAACTATCAGAGGCCCCATCTCAATTAATTACAGTAGCAAGAAGTTCATTTGCAATTTCGAGTACAGAATATAAAACAACGGTAGCGGAAACCAGAAAACTGTTAGAATATTCACCTCACGCAAGTACAATTTCAACTAGCTTACTGAAAATTCAGAGTTCGGAATCATATAAGTTGACTCAAGAGAAAAAGAACAAACTATCAAAACCTTTTCTTCAGTCTGTTACAATGAAAATTAGTTCATTTGTTATTTCACGTACAGAAAAGTATCAAACAATCCAAGAAGAAACAAGAAAACTATCGAAATATCCACCTCAATCAAGTAAAATGCCAACCAGCCTATTAAAAATTCCGAGTTCTAAAAAATATCAATTCCCTAAAGAGGAGAATAGGGAACTATCACAACCTTCACCCCAGTCAAGTACAATGAAAAGTAGTTCAATTACAATTTTAAGTACAGAAAAGTATAAAATAACTCAAGAAGAAACAAGAAAACTATCGAAATCATCACCTCAATTAAGTACACTGTCAAATAGTTTATTAAAAATTCCAGTAACTGAAAAATATCAAATACTTCAAGGGGAAAAGACGGAACTATCAAAACCTTCACCACAGTCAAGGACAATGCAAAGTAGTTCAATTGCAATTTTAAGTACAGAAAAGTATCAAACAACGCAAGAAGAAACAAAAGAAATACCGAAATCTCCACCTCAATCAAGTAAAATGACAACTAGTTTATTAAAAGTTCCGAGTACTGAAAAATATCAAATACCTCAAGAGCAAAAAAATGAGCCATCAAAATCTTCACCCCAGTCAAATACAATAAAAATTAGTTCAATTGCAATTTCAAGTACAGAAAATTATAAAATATATCAAGATCATACCAGAAAACTATTGAAATCTCCACCTAAACCAAGTGAAATGCCAACCAGTTTAATCAAAATTCCCATTACTGAAAAATATCAGATACCTAAAGAAGAAAAAATGATCTTACAAAACCTCAACCTCAGGCTAGTTCAGTAAGAAGTAATTCATTTGAAATTACTAGTTCAGAAACAAATAAAATAACACTTAAGGAAACAACTGAACTATCAGAGGCCCCACCTCAATCAATTACTGTACCAAGAAGTTCATTTGCAATTTCAAGTACAGAATACCAAATAACGGGAGAGGAAACAAGAAAACTAGCGAAATTTTTACCTCACACAAGTACAATGTCAACTAGTTTACTAAAAATTCTAAGTTCTGAAATATATCAGTTCACTCAAGAGGAAAAGAACAAACTATCAAAACCTTTTCTTCAGTCTGTTACAATGATAAGTAATTCATTTAAAATTTCTCATACAGAAAAATATGAAATGACTCAAGAAGAAACAAGAAAACTATTAAAATCTCCACCTCAATCAAGTACAATACCAAGCAGTTCAATCAAAAAATATCAGATACCTAAGGAAGAAAAAAAAGAACTAACACAACCTCAACCTCAGTCTAGTTCAATAGGAAGTAGTTTATTTGAAATTTCGAGAACAGATAGTCTGCCTGGTTTAATAAAATCGATTATATTTCCAAGAAGTTCAGTGGCAATTTCCAGTACAGAAAAATATCAAAAATCTCAACAGGAAAAAAACGATCGAAATCTCCCCTCCAATCTTGTACAATATCAAGTAGTTCATGTATAGAATGTGCAGAAAAATATCAATCATGTAAAATGCCAACCCGTTTATTGAAACTTAAGGGTGCTGAAAAATATCAAATTCATCAAGAGGATAAGAGTGACCTATCAAAACCTTTACCACAGTCAAGGACAATGCAAAGTAGTTCAATTGAAATTTTAATTACAGAAAATTATGAAATAACTCATAAAGATACAAGAAAACTATTGAAATCTCCACCTCAATCAAGTGAAATGCCAACCCGTTCAGTCGAAATTCCTGTTACTGAAAATTATCAGATTCCTAAAGAAGAAAAAAGTAAACTAACAAAACTTCAACCTCAGTCTAGTTCAGTAAGAAGTAGTTCATTTAAAATTACTAGTTCAGAAACAAATAAAATAACACTTGCGGAAACAACTGAACTATCAGAGGCCCCATCTCAATTAATTACAGTAGCAAGAAGTTCATTTGCAATTTCGAGTACAGAATATAAAACAACGGTAGCGGAAACCAGAAAACTGTTAGAATATTCACCTCACGCAAGTACAATTTCAACTAGCTTACTGAAAATTCAGAGTTCGGAATCATATAAGTTGACTCAAGAGAAAAAGAACAAACTATCAAAACCTTTTCTTCAGTCTGTTACAATGAAAATTAGTTCATTTGTTATTTCACGTACAGAAAAGTATCAAACAATCCAAGAAGAAACAAGAAAACTATCGAAATATCCACCTCAATCAAGTAAAATGCCAACCAGCCTATTAAAAATTCCGAGTTCTAAAAAATATCAATTCCCTAAAGAGGAGAATAGGGAACTATCACAACCTTCACCCCAGTCAAGTACAATGAAAAGTAGTTCAATTACAATTTTAAGTACAGAAAAGTATAAAATAACTCAAGAAGAAACAAGAAAACTATCGAAATCATCACCTCAATTAAGTACACTGTCAAATAGTTTATTAAAAATTCCAGTAACTGAAAAATATCAAATACTTCAAGGGGAAAAGACGGAACTATCAAAACCTTCACCACAGTCAAGGACAATGCAAAGTAGTTCAATTGCAATTTTAAGTACAGAAAAGTATCAAACAACGCAAGAAGAAACAAAAGAAATACCGAAATCTCCACCTCAATCAAGTAAAATGACAACTAGTTTATTAAAAGTTCCGAGTACTGAAAAATATCAAATACCTCAAGAGCAAAAAAATGAGCCATCAAAATCTTCACCCCAGTCAAATACAATAAAAATTAGTTCAATTGCAATTTCAAGTACAGAAAATTATAAAATATATCAAGATCATACCAGAAAACTATTGAAATCTCCACCTAAACCAAGTGAAATGCCAACCAGTTTAATCAAAATTCCCATTACTGAAAAATATCAGATACCTAAAGAAGAAAAAAATGATCTTACAAAACCTCAACCTCAGGCTAGTTCAGTAAGAAGTAATTCATTTGAAATTACTAGTTCAGAAACAAATAAAATAACACTTAAGGAAACAACTGAACTATCAGAGGCCCCACCTCAATCAATTACTGTACCAAGAAGTTCATTTGCAATTTCAAGTACAGAATACCAAATAACGGGAGAGGAAACAAGAAAACTGGCGAAATTTTTACCTCACACAAGTACAATGTCAACTAGTTTACTAAAAATTCTAAGTTCTGAAATATATCAGTTCACTCAAGAGGAAAAGAACAAACTATCAAAACCTTTTCTTCAGTCTGTTACAATGATAAGTAATTCATTTAAAATTTCTCATACAGAAAAATATGAAATGACTCAAGAAGAAACAAGAAAACTATTAAAATCTCCACCTCAATCAAGTACAATACCAAGCAGTTCAATCAAAAAATATCAGATACCTAAGGAAGAAAAAAAGAACTAACACAACCTCAACCTCAGTCTAGTTCAATAGGAAGTAGTTTATTTGAAATTTCGAGAACATATAGTCTGCCTGGTTTAATAAAATCGATTATAATTCCAAGAAGTTCAGTGGCAATTTCCAGTACAGAAAAAGATCAAAAATCTCAGCAGGAAAAAAAACGATCGAAATCCCCCCTCCAATCTAGTAATATATCAAGTAGTTCATGTATAGAATGTGCAGAAAGATATCAATCAAGTGAAATTACAACCAGTTTATTGAAACTTAAGAGTATTGAAAAATATCAAATTCATCAAGAGGATAAGAGTGACCTATCAAAACCTTTACCACAGTCAAGGATAATGCAAAGTAGTTCAATTGAAATTTTAATTACAGAAAATTATGAAATAACTCATAAAGATACAAGAAAACTATTGAAATCTCCACCTCAATCAAGTGAAATGCCAACTCGTTCATTTAAAATTCCTGTTACTGAAAATTATCAGATTCCTAAAGAAGAAAAAAGTAAGCTAACAATACTTCAACCCCAGTCTAGTTCAGTAAGAAGTAATTCATTTAAAATTACTAGTTCAGAAACAAATAAAATAACACTTGAGGAAACAACTGAACTATCAGAGGCCCCATCTCAATTAATTACAGTAGGAAGAAGTTCATTTGCAATTTCGAGTACAGAATATAAAACAACGGTAGCGGAAACAGAAAAACTGTTAGAATCTTCACCTCACGCAAGTACAATTTCAACTAGCTTACTGAAAATTCAGAGTTCGGAATCATATAAGTTGACTCAAGAGAAAAAGAACAAACTATCAAAACCTTTTCTTCAGTCTGTTACAATGAAAATTAGTTCATTTGTTATTTCACGTACAGAAAAGTATCAAACAACCCAAGAAGAAACAAGAAAACTATCGAAATATCCACCTCAATCAAGTAAAATGCCAACCAGCCTATTAAAAATTCCGAGTTCTAAAAATATCAATTCCCTAAAGAGGAGAATGGGGAACTATCAAAACCTTCACCCCAGTCAAGTACAATGAAAAGTAGTTCAATTACAATTTTAAGTACAGAAAAGTATAAAATAACTCAAGAAGAAACAAGAAAACTATCGAAATCTTCACCTCAATTAAGTACACTGTTTATTAGTTTATTAAAAATTCCGGTAACTGAAAAATATCAAATACTTCAAGGGGAAAAGACGGAACTATCAAAACCTTCACCACAGTCAAGGACAATGCAAAGTAGTTCAATTGCAATTTTAAGTACAGAAAAGTATCAAACAACGCAAGAAGAAACAAGAAAACTACCGAAATCTCCACCTCAATCAAGTAAAATGAAAACTAGTTTTTTAAAAGTTCCGAGTACTGAAAAATATCAAATACCTCAAGAGCAAAAAAATGAACCATCAAAACCTTCACCCCAGTCAAATACAATAAAAATTAGTTCAATTGCAATTTCAAGTACAGAAAATTATAAAATATCTCAAGATCATACCAGAAAACTGTTGAAATCTCCACCTCAATCAAGTGAAATACCAACCAGTTTAATCAAAATTCCCATTACTGAAAAATATCAGATACCTAAAGAAGAAAAAATGATCTTACAAAACCTCAACCTCAGGCTAGTTCAGTAAGAAGTAATTCATTTGAAATTACTAGTTCAGAAACAAATAAAATAACACTTAAGGAAACAACTGAACTATCAGAGGCCCCACCTCAATCAATTACTGTACCAAGAAGTTCATTTGCAATTTCAAGAACAGAATACCAAATAACGGGAGAGGAAACAAGAAAACTGGCGAAATTTTTACCTCACACAAGTACAATGTCAACTAGTTTACTAAAAATTCTAAGTTCTGAAATATATCAGTTCACTCAAGAGGAAAAGAACAAACTATCAAAACCTTTTCTTCAGTCTGTTACAATGATAAGTAATTCATTTAAAATTTCTCATACAGAAAAATATGAAATGACTCAAGAAGAAACAAGAAAACTATTAAAATCTCCACCTCAATCAAGTACAATACCAAGCAGTTCAATCAAAAAATATCAGATACCTAAGGAAGAAAAAAAAGAACTAACACAACCTCAACCTCAGTCTAGTTCAATAGGAAGTAGTTTATTTGAAATTTCGAGAACAGATAGTCTGCCTGGTTTAATAAAATCGATTATATTTCCAAGAAGTTCAGTGGCAATTTCCAGTACAGAAAAATATCAAAAATCTCAACAGGAAAAAAAACGATCGAAATCTCCCCTCCAATCTTGTACAATATCAAGTAGTTCATGTATAGAATGTGCAGAAAAATATCAATCATGTAAAATGCCAACCCGTTTATTGAAACTTAAGGGTACTGAAAAATATCAAATTCATCAAGAGGATAAGAGTGACCTATCAAAACCTTTACCACAGTCAAGGACAATGCAAAGTAGTTCAATTGAAATTTTAATTACAGAAAATTATGAAATAACTCATAAAGATACAAGAAAACTATTGAAATCTCCACCTCAATCAAGTGAAATGCCAACCCGTTCAGTCGAAATTCCTGTTACTGAAAATTATCAGATTCCTAAAGAAGAAAAAAGTAAACTAACAAAACTTCAACCTCAGTCTAGTTCAGTAAGAAGTAGTTCATTTAAAATTACTAGTTCAGAAACAAATAAAATAACACTTGCGGAAACAACTGAACTATCAGAGGCCCCATCTCAATTAATTACAGTAGCAAGAAGTTCATTTGCAATTTCGAGTACAGAATATAAAACAACGGTAGCGGAAACAGAAAAACTGTTAGAATCTTCACCTCACGCAAGTACAATTTCAACTAGCTTACTGAAAATTCAGAGTTCGGAATCATATAAGTTGACTCAAGAGAAAAAGAACAAACTATCAAAACCTTTTCTTCAGTCTGTTACAATGAAAATTAGTTCATTTGTTATTTCACGTACAGAAAAGTATCAAACAACCCAAGAAGAAACAAGAAAACTATCGAAATATCCACCTCAATCAAGTAAAATGCCAACCAGCCTATTAAAAATTCCGAGTTCTAAAAAATATCAATTCCCTAAAGAGGAGAATGGGGAACTATCAAAACCTTCACCCCAGTCAAGTACAATGAAAAGTAGTTCAATTACAATTTTAAGTACAGAAAAGTATAAAATAACTCAAGAAGAAACAAGAAAACTATCGAAATCATCACCTCAATTAAGTACACTGTCAAATAGTTTATTAAAAATTCCAGTAACTGAAAAATATCAAATACTTCAAGGGGAAAAGACGGAACTATCAAAACCTTCACCACAGTCAAGGACAATGCAAAGTAGTTCAATTGCAATTTTAAGTACAGAAAAGTATCAAACAACGCAAGAAGAAACAAAAGAAATACCGAAATCTCCACCTCAATCAAGTAAAATGACAACTAGTTTATTAAAAGTTCCGAGTACTGAAAAATATCAAATACCTCAAGAGCAAAAAAATGAGCCATCAAAATCTTCACCCCAGTCAAATACAATAAAAATTAGTTCAATTGCAATTTCAAGTACAGAAAATTATAAAATATATCAAGATCATACCAGAAAACTATTGAAATCTCCACCTAAACCAAGTGAAATGCCAACCAGTTTAATCAAAATTCCCATTACTGAAAAATATCAGATACCTAAAGAAGAAAAAAATGATCTTACAAAACCTCAACCTCAGGCTAGTTCAGTAAGAAGTAATTCATTTGAAATTACTAGTTCAGAAACAAATAAAATAACACTTAAGGAAACAACTGAACTATCAGAGGCCCCACCTCAATCAATTACTGTACCAAGAAGTTCATTTGCAATTTCAAGTACAGAATACCAAATAACGGGAGAGGAAACAAGAAAACTGGCGAAATTTTTACCTCACACAAGTACAATGTCAACTAGTTTACTAAAAATTCTAAGTTCTGAAATATATCAGTTCACTCAAGAGGAAAAGAACAAACTATCAAAACCTTTTCTTCAGTCTGTTACAATGATAAGTAATTCATTTAAAATTTCTCATACAGAAAAATATGAAATGACTCAAGAAGAAACAAGAAAACTATTAAAATCTCCACCTCAATCAAGTACAATACCAAGCAGTTCAATCAAAAAATATCAGATACCTAAGGAAGAAAAAAAAGAACTAACACAACCTCAACCTCAGTCTAGTTCAATAGGAAGTAGTTTATTTGAAATTTCGAGAACATATAGTCTGCCTGGTTTAATAAAATCGATTATAATTCCAAGAAGTTCAGTGGCAATTTCCTGTACAGAAAAAGATCAAAAATCTCAGCAGGAAAAAAAACGATCGAAATCCCCCCTCCAATCTAGTAATATATCAAGTAGTTCATGTATAGAATGTGCAGAAAGATATCAATCAAGTGAAATTACAACCAGTTTATTGAAACTTAAGAGTATTGAAAAATATCAAATTCATCAAGAGGATAAGAGTGACCTATCAAAACCTTTACCACAGTCAAGGATAATGCAAAGTAGTTCAATTGAAATTTTAATTACAGAAAATTATGAAATAACTCATAAAGATACAAGAAAACTATTGAAATCTCCACCTCAATCAAGTGAAATGCCAACCCGTTCATTCAAAATTCCTGTTACTGAAAATTATCAGATTCCTAAAGAAGAAAAAAGTAAGCTAACAAAACTTCAACCTCAGTCAAGTTCAGTAAGAAGTAATTCATTTAAAACTACTAGTTCAGAAACAAATAAAATAACACTTAAGGAAACAACTGAACTATCAGAGGCCCCACCTCAATCAATTACTGTACCAAGAAGTTCATTTGCAATTTCGAGTACTGAATACCAAATAACGGGAGAGGAAACAAGAAAACTGGCGAAATTTTCACCTCACACAAGTATAATGTCAACTAGTTTACTAAAAATTCAAAGTTCTGAAATATATCAGTTCACTCAAGAAATTTCTCATACAGAAAAATATGAAATGACTCAAGAAGAAACAAGAAAACTATTAAAATCTCCAACTCAATCAAGTACAATACCAAGCAGTTCAATCAAAATTCCTATTACTGAAAAATATCAGATACCTAAGGAAGAAAAAAGGGAACTAACAAAACCTCAACCTCAGTCTAGTTCAATAAGAAGTAGTTTATTTGAAATTTCGAGAACAGATAGTCTGCCTGGTTTAATAAAATCGATTATAATTCCAAGAAGTTCAGTGGCAATTTCCAGTACAGAAAAAGATCAAAAATCTCAGCAGGAAAAAAAACGATCGAAATCCCCCCTCCAATCTAGTAATATATCAAGTAGTTCATGTATAGAATGTGCAGAAAGATATCAATCAAGTGAAATTCCAACCAGTATATTGAAACTTAAGAGTACTGAAAAATATCAAATTCATCAAGAGGATAAGAGTGACCTATCAAAACCTTTACCACAGTCAAGGACAATGCAAAGTAGTTCAATTGAAATTTTAATTACAGAAAATTATGAAATAACTCATAAAGATACAAGAAAACTATTGAAATCTCCACCTCAATCAAGTGAAATGCCAACCCGTTCAGTCAAAATTCCTGTTACTGAAAATTATCAGATTCCTAAAGAAGAAAAAAGTAAGCTAACAAAACTTCAACCTCAGTCTAGTTCAGTAAGAAGTAATTCATTTAAAATTACTAGTTCAGAAACAAATAAAATAACACTTGAGGAAACAACTGAACTATCAGAGGCCCCATCTCAATTAATTACAGGAGCAAGAAGTTCATTTGCAATTTCGAGTACAGAATCTCAAATAACGGGAGCGGAAACCAGAAAACTGTTAAAAACTTCACCTCACGCAAGTACAATGTCAACTAGCTTATTGAAAATTCAGAGTTCGGAATCATATAAGTTGACTCAAGAGAAAAAGAACAAACTATCAATACCTTTTCTTCAGTCTGTTACAATGAAAATTAGTTCATTTGTTATTTCACGTACAGAAAAGTATCAAACAACCCAAGAAGAAACAAGAAAACTATCGAAATATCCACCTCAATCAAGTAAAATGCCAACCAGCCTATTAAAAATTCCGAGTTCTAAAAAATATCAATTCCCTAAAGAGGAGAAGAGGGAACTATCAAAAACTTCACTCCAGTCAAGTACATTGAAAAGTAGTTCAATTACAATTTTAAGTACAGAGAAGTATCAAATAACTCAAGAAGAAACAAGAAAACTATCGAAATCTCCATCTCAATTAAGTACACTGTCAACTTGTTTACTAAAAATTCCGAGAACTGAAAAATATCAATTACTTCAAGGTGAAAAGACGGAACTATCAAAACCTTCACCACAGTCAAAGACAATGCAAAGTAGCTCAATTGCAATTTTAAGTTCGGAAAAGTATAAAACAACTCAAGAAGAAGCAAAAGAAATACCGAAATCTCCACCTCAATCAAGTGAAATGCCAACTCGTTTATTCAAAATTCCTGTTACTGAAAATTATCAGATACCTAAGGAAGAAAAAAGTAAACTAACAAAACTTCTACCTCAGTCTAGTTCAGTAAGAAGTAGTTCATTTAAAATTACTAGTTCAGAAACAAATAATATAACATTTAGGGAAACAACTGAACTATCAGAGGCCCCACCTCAATTAATTACAGTAGCAAGAAGTTCATTTGCAATTTCGAGTACAGAATCTCAAATAACGGGAGCGGAAACCAGAAAACTGTTAAAATCTTCACCTCACGCGAGTACAATGTCAACTACCTTACTGAAAATTCAGAGTTCGGAAATATATCAGTTGACTCGAGATAAAAAGAACAAACTATCAAAAACTTTTCTTCAGTCTGTTACAATGAAAATTAGTTCATTTGTAAATTCGCGTACAGAAAGATATCAAATAACTCAAGGGGAAACAAGAAAACTATCAAAATATGCAACTCAAGCAAGTAAAATGTCAAACAGTTTATTTAAAATTCCGAGTTCTAAAAAATATCAATTCCCTAAAGAGGAGAATAGGGAACTATCACAACCTTCACCCCAGTCAAGTACAATGAAATGTAGTTCAATTACAATTTTAAGTACAGAAAAGTATAAAATAACTCAAAAAGAAACAAGAAAACTATCGAAATCTCCACCTCAATCAAGTGAAATGCCAACCCGTTTATTCAAAATTCCCATTACTGAAAAGTATAAGCTTACAAAAGTTCAACCTCAGTCTAGTTCAATAAGAAGTAATTCATTTAAAATTACTAGTTCAGAAACAAAAAATATAACACTTAAGGATACAACTGAACTATCAGAGGCCTCACCTCAATCAATTACTGTACCAAGAAGTTTATTTGCAATTTCGAGTACAGAACATAAAATAACGCAAGAGGAAACAAAAAAACTTGCAAAATCTTCACCTCACACAAATACATTGTCATCTGGCTTACTGAAAATTCAGAGTTCTGAAATATATCAGTCCACTCAAGAGAAAAAGAGCAAACTATCAAAACTTTTTCATCAGTCTGTTACAGTGAAAAGTAGTTCATTTGCTATTTCAAGTACGGAAAAATCTCAAATAAGTCAAGGAGAAAGGCGAAAAATATCGAAATCTCCACCTCAATCACGTACAATGTCAACTAGTTTATCAAAAAATCGGCGTACTGAAAAATATCAAATACTTCACGTGAAGAAGAGTGAACTACAAATTATTTCAACTGAAATTTTAAGTTCAGAAATATATCAAAAAACTCAAGAAGAAAATAGAAAACTATCAAAACCTCAATCAAGTACAATGACTACTAGTTTATCAAATATTTCGAGTACTGGAAAATATCAAACACCTCAAGTGGAAAAAAGTGAACTACGGAAGCCTTTACCCCAATATAGTACAATAATATGTACTTCACCTGATATTTCAAATTCAGAAAAATTTCAAAAAACTCAACTCACAACAGGAAAACTATCGAAACCTCCACCTCAATCTATTAAAATATCAATCAGTTCAGAAAACATGAAGCGCTCGAAATCACTGCTTCAATCTACTACTATTTCCGAATTTCGGCTGGAAGAATCCCGCTTTCCTGGGTGTGATTGTATTTGTCAATTAGAAATGGGAAAGGAGTCATGTATCTGCAAATGCATTTTAAATCCCAGCACTTCAAAAGTAACAGCAACTAGAACAGCAAGTTCATCCAACGGATTACTACTTAAGCAAATAAATTCAAACCTTAGTTTGAACTTAGCTTATAATATTTGCGAATGCACCTGTAAAATAGAACTGAAAGAAGACTCCTGCACCTGCAACTGCAAAGCAAACCCATCTTCTGAAACTAACTACTTAAAAACTTCGAAAACAGAAAAAAATCAAACAACTAAAGATACAACAAGAAAGATAACGAAATCTCCACCTCAATCTATTAAAATATCACTCAGTTCAGAAAACAAGAAACGGTTGAAATCTCTGTCTCAATCAACTACCGTTTCAAAAGTTCAGCTTGAAGAATACAGCTTCCTAGAGTGTGGTTGTACCTGTCAATTAGAAATGGGTAAAGACTCATGTATCTGCCATTGCAATTTCGCTTCCAGCACTTCAGAAGTAACTAGAAGTAGAATAGCAACTTCATCCAACAAGTTACTTCTTACGCAAATAAATTCAAACCTAAGTTTGAACTTTAAGTATACTATTTGCGAATGCTCCTGTAAAATAAAACGAATACAAGAATCTTGTACTTGCAACTGTAACAACATTCCCATCTCTAAAACTGAACACATTTATATTTCAAGTACTGAAAAATATCAAACAACTAAACAGACAACAAGAAAAATAACGAAATTTCCACCACAATCAATTAAAATATCAATCAGTCCAGAAAACAAGAAACGGTCGAAATCTCTGTCGCAATCAACTACCGTTTCAAAATTTCAGCTTGAAGAATACAGCTTTCTTGAGTGTGGTTGTACCTGTCAATTAGAAATGGGTAAAGACTCATGTATCTGTCATTGCAATTTTACTCCCAGCACTTCAACAGTAACTAGAAGTAGAATAGCAACTTCATCCAACAAGTTACTACTTACGCAAATAAATTCAAACCTAAGTTTGAACTTTATGTATACTATTTGCGAATGCACCTGTAAAATAAAACTAATACAAGAATCTTGTACCTGCAACTGTAACAACATTCCCATCTCTGAAACTGAATACGTTTATATTTCAAGTACTGGAAAATTTCAAACAACTAAAGAGACAACAAGGAAAATAACGAAATCTCCACATCAATCTATTAAAATATCAAACAGTGCAGAAAACATGAAACTGTCGAAATCTCTGCTACATTCAACCGTTCCAAAATTTCAGCTTTTTGAGCGTGATTGTGCCTGTCAGTTAGAAATGGGTAAAGACTCGTGTATCTGCAAATGCAATTTAAGTCCCAGCACTTTAGAAGTAACTTCAAGAGGAAGAGCAAGTTCATCCAATGGGTTACTACTTACGCAAATAATTTCAAACCTAAGTTTGAACTTTACTATTTATTTACTTACTATTTGCCAATGCACTTGTAAAATAAAACTGAAAGAAGACTCCTGCACCTGCAACTGCAAAGCAAACCCAATTACTCTAACTAAGTATTTAAAAACTTCGAGAACAGAAAAATATCAAGCAAGTAAAATGACAACAACAAAAATAATGAAATCTCCACCTCAATCTATTAAAACATCAATCAGTTCATATCAAACAACTGAAAAGACAGCAAGAAAAATAACGAAATATGCACCTCAATCTATTAAAATATTAAACAGCTTAGAAAATACGAATCCGGTGAAATCTTTGCTTCATTCAACTTCCATTTCAAAATTTCAGCTTGAAGCATACATCTTTCTTGTGTGTGATTGTACCTGTCCAATAGGAATGGGTACAGACTCATGTATCTGCTCATGCAATTTAAGGCCCACCACTTCAGAAACAACTACAAGTAGAACAGAACGTTCTTTAAGTACAGGATATTATCACACAACTTATGAGGAAATAAGACAACCATCAACATTTTCACATCAATCTAATAACAGGAAAAAGTCCGTGCCTCAATCGACCATTTCATTAAGTTTTGAGCTGGAACACTCCAAATTTCTTGGGTGTGGTTGTACCTGCCAATTGGAGTTGGGAAAAGACACTTGTCATTGCGAATGCAATTTACAGTCCAGCTCTTCAGACGTCGCGACAAGTCAGAGCTCAAGTTTATCCAACGGGTCACTGATAACGGAAAAAACAAACCCAAGTTCTGTAATTCAGTATTCCGAAATGAAAAGATCATACAACATTTCCGGAGAAGAAAATTATCGAATAGCTCAAGAGGAAAAAACTACACTATCGGAGTATCCAACTCAATCGTTTACTATATCGAGTACATATAGGTATTCAACAAGTCAAAAGAAAACAATACAACAATCGAAAGTTCCACCTCAATTTCGTAAAATTTCAAGTACTTCATTTAAAGTTCCGAGTTCAACAAAATATCGACTGAGTCAAGAGAAAACAAGAAAACTATCAATATCAACAACGCAATCTGTTTCAGAAAAGTATCAAAAATCTCAAAAGGAAAAAATTAAGTTATCCAAATCTTCATTTCCTTTTAGTAATATATCAAGATCATCATTTCTGCCGAAATTTTCATTGCAATCGACTACAAAACTGAGTAGTTTATTTTTAATTCCCAATACAAAAAAATACCAAATCACTTCGGAGGAAACAAGTAAGCTATCAAAGTCTTCACCTAAATTGGGTGCAATGTCTACAATTTTATTCAAAATTCTAGGTTCTGAGAAATATCGAATAACTCAAAGTGAAATAAGTGAACTAACAGAACCTCACCGCCACTGTAGTACAACAAAAAGTATTTCATTTGAAAATTTGAGTAAAGTGTCATACCATTTATATCAAGCGGAAACAACTGAACCATCAATGTCCCATCCTCAATCAGTTACGAAACCAAGTAGCTCAGATGCAATTTCGAGTACTCAAACGTATTCAATAACTCAAGAACAAACAAGAGAGCTATCGAAAGTTCCACATCAATCTAGTAAAATATCTATGAGTTCATTACAAATTTCGAGTACCGAAATATATAAATTGAGGCAAGAGGAAACAAGAAAAGTATCGAAATTTAAATCACAGAAGATAACAATATCAAGAAAATCATATAAAACATCGAATAGTGAAAAGTATCAAAAATATCAAAAATACACAAGAAAACTATCGAAATCTTCACCTCGATTAAGTACAATGTCAACTAGTTTATTGAAATTTCGGAGCACTGAAAAATATCAAATACCACAAGATGAAAAACGTGAACAAACAAAACCTTCACCGCAGTCTACTACAATAAAAAATAATTTATTAGTAATTGCAAGTACAGAAACATATCAAATAGGTGAAGAGGAAACGACTGAACTCTCGAATAGAATATCGAGAAGTTCTTTTGCAATTCCGAGCAGAGAAACGATTTTAATAGCTCAAGAAAAATCAGCAAAACTATCTAAAGTTGCATCTCAATCTAGAAAAATAATTAATAGTTTATTAGAAATTCCGAATACAAAAATATATCAAGCAAGTCGAGAGAGAAAATCATTATCGCAATCAAAAACAATATTGAATAGTTCATACCAAGTTTTGAGTATAGAAACATATCAAATAACTCGAGAGAAAAAAACTCAATTGTGGGAACAAACAACTCAACCGATTCACTTATCAAGTAGTTCATTTGCAATTTCAAGTACAGAAACTTTCCCAAAAATTAAAGCGGAAACAAGAAAACTATCAAAAGTTCCACAATCTAGTAAAAAATATAAAAGTTTATTGGAAATTCCGGTCACAGATAAATATCAAGTGAGTCCAGGAAAACTATCAAAATCTCTATCGCAATCGATACTAACTCCAAGAAGTTCATATAATATTTCGAGCTTAGAAAAATATCCAATTACTCAAAAAGAAACAAGAAAATTATCGAAGTCTCAACATCAAGTAAGTACAAAGCTAACTAGTTTTTTCAAAGTTACCGTTACCGAAAAATATCAAATATCGGAAGAAGAAAACAGTAAACTAACAAACCCTCCACCTCATGGAAGTACAGTAAAATGTAGTTCTTTTGAAATTTCGAGTACAGAAACATATCAACTACCTCAAGAGGAAAACAGTAAACTAACGAATTCTCATTCAAGTTCAATATCTTCTTCTAGTTTATTTAAAATTTTAAGTGCTGAAACATATCGAATAGCCAAAGAAGAAACATCTGAACTATCGGAACCCCCCCCTAAATCGATTACAATACGAAAGAGTACGTTTGCAATTTCGAGTACAGAAACTTATCCAATAACTCAAGAGGAAACAATAATTCTATCGAAAGTTTTACCTCGATTTAGAAATATATCTAGTGGCTCATCATTAATTTCAAAAACAAAAATATATCAACTGAATCAAGAGAAAACAAGAAAACTATTAAAATCTCAGTCGCATTCGATAAGAATATTAAAAAGTTCATTTGGAACTGTAAGTATAGAAAACTATCAAATAACACAAAAGGCGACAGGAAAACAATCGAATTTTGTACTTCAAATAAGTGCAATGCCAATACCTGACGTGGAAAAAAGTGAACTACTAAAACCTTCAACCCAGTCTAGTACAATAAAAAGTAGTTCTTTTGAAATTTCAAGAACAGAAAATTATCGAATAGCTCTAGTGGAATCTAGAAAACTATCGAAATCTTCACCTCAATCATATACAATTTCAACTAGTTTATTGAAAATTCCAAGTACTGTAAAATATCAATTCCCTCAGGCGGAAAAGAGTAAACTAACAAAGCTTTCACCTCTGATTAAAACAATAAAAAGTAGTACCCTTAAAATATCAAACACAGAAAAACATCAATTAACTCAAGAGGAAACAATTAAACTATTGGAATATTCACTTCAATCGGTTACAATATCAAAATGTTTATTTGCGCTTCCAAGTACAGAAAAACTTCAAACAACTCAAAACAAACCACTTCCGTTTTCAAAACCTTCACTTAGGGATCGTTTAATTAAAAGTAGTTCCAATGTTATTCGAAGTACAAAAAAATATCAAATAACTCGAGAAGAAATAAAAAACCTACTAAAATCTCCACCTCAATCGAGTACAATGTCAACTTGTTTATTCAAAATTCCGAGTACTGAAAACTACCACTTCCCTCAGGAGCAGAAGAGAGGTCTGTCAAAAACTTCACCCCCACCAAGTACAATAAGAAATAGTTCATCTAAAATTGCAGGTACAGAAAAATATAAAATAACTCAAGAGGAAGGCAGAAAACTATCGAAATCTCCATCTCAATCACGTACAATGACAACTAGCTTATTGAAAATTCCGAGTAATGAAAAATCTAAATTCCCACAAGAGAAAAAAGAGTGAACTGTCAAAACCTTTGCCCCAGTCTAGTACAATAAAAAGTAGTTCAATTTATATTTCAAGTACAGAAATATATATATCTAATCAAGAAGAAACAAAAAAACTACCAAAATCTCCACCCCAATCAAAAACAATGTCAACTAGTTTATTGGAAATTCCGAATCCTAAAAAATACCAATTACTTCAAGAGGAAAAGAGTGTACAATCTAAATCTCCATCCCAGTCAAGTGCAATAAAAAGTAGTTTCTTTAAAATTTCAGGAACAGATAAATATCAAATAACTCAAGAGGAAACTATTAAATTTTCGAGATCTTTACCTCAATCGATTCATATATCGAGAAGCTATTTTGCGCTAACGAGTACAGAAAAATATCAAAAAAATCAAAAGGAAATTATTAAGTTATCAAAATTTTTACCTAAGGGTAGTAGAATAATAAGAAGTTACGTTGAAATTTCAAGTACAGAAAACTATCAAATAAATCAAGAGACAACAACTAAACAATCGGAATCTCCACCACAATCGATAATAATTCAAGTAATTTCGTCTGCAATTTCAAGTACAGAAACGTTGCTAACATTTCAAGAAAAAAACAAGAAAACTATCGAGTGTTCCAAACCAATCTAATAACATATCTAGAAGTTCGTTAGGAATGCCGAGTCAAGAAATATACCAACTGAGTCAAGAGGAAACAAGATTACTATCGACATCTCCATCGCAATCGATAATAAACATAAGAAGTTCATATAACATTTCGAGTTTAGAAAAACATCAAATATATCAAGAAAAAACAAGAGAGTTATTGATATCTGCTCCTCAAATAAGTATAGTGCCAACTAGTTTATTCAAAGTAGCGAGTACCGAAAAATATCAAATACCTCAAGAGAAAAAAAGTCAACTAATATTAATTAAGCTTCAATCCCACTCCGGTAAAATAAAAATTAGTTCAATTGGAACTTTGATCCCAGAAACAAATCAAATAACTCAAGAAGCAACAACTGAAGCATCAGGGTCCCCCCCTCAATCGATTACAGTACAAAGACGTTCATTTACAATTTCGAGTACAGAAACGTTTCCAATAACTCAAGAGGAAACAAGAAAGCTATCGAAAGCACCTCAATCAAGTAAAATATCTATTAGTTTATATCAAGTGAGTCAAGAGGAACCAAAAAAAAAATTGACATCTCCATTGCAATCGTTAAGAATATCAAGAAGTTCAACTAACAGTTCGAGTACAGAAAATGATCAAACTACCAAAGAGAAAACAAGAAAATTATCGAAGTCTTCACTTCAAGTAAGTACAATGCCAACTAATGTTTTTAAAGTTGTGAGTACCGAAAAAAATCAAATACCTCAACAGGAAAAAAGGGAACTAACAAAACCGCCACCTCAGTCTATTTCAATAAGAAGTGGGTCATTTGAAATTTCTGGTTCAATAAAATCGCTTATAATTCCAAAAAGTTCAGTGTTAATCTCTAGTACAGAAAAAAATAAAAAATCTCAACAGGAAAAAATAAAACAATCTAAGTCTCCCATTCAATCTAGTAGTTCATGTATAGATTGTACAGAGAAATATCAAATAACTGAAACAATAAAAGTATCGGAGTCACCACCAAGTAAAATACCAACTAGTTCATTTGCAATTCTCAGTACGGAAAAACATGAAAAAACTGAAAGGGAAAAACTTAAACTATCGAAATCTCCCCTCCAATCTAGTACAATAATAAGTAGTTCATGTATAGAATGTACAGAAAAATATCAAATAATTAAAGAGAAAACAAGAAAACTATTAAGATATTCAACTCTTTCTGGTAAAAGTAGCTCATCTAAAACTCCGAGCTTAGAAATATATCAATTGCTTCAAGAGAAAACAAGTAAACTAGCTTGTTCTTCAAAGCAATCAATTCCAATACCAAGCAACTCATTTGCAATTCCGAGTACACAAACGTTCCAAAAACCTCAAGAGGAAATAAGTAAACTTGCCAAACCTGCACCTCAGTCTGGTATAAAGAAAAGTAGTTCAATTGAAATTTCAAAAACAGAAAATTCTCAGAAAACTCAAAAGGAATCAAGAAAACTATCGATATTTTCACCTCAATCGAGCACAATGTCAACAAGTTTATTACAAACTTCGAAAACTGAAAAATATCAAATACCTCAAGTGGAAAATAGTTTGCTACGGAAACCTTTACCCCAATATAGTACAATAAAAATTTTGAGTAGAGATACCTATCAAATAACTCAAGAGGAAACAAAACCATCTGAGCCTCAATCAATTAATATACCAAGTAGTTCATTTGAACTTTCCATTACAGAAAAATATGAAAAAGCTCAACATGAAAAAATTAAACTATCGAAATCAATCCTCCAATCTAGTATAATATCCAGTAGTTCATGTGTAGAATGTACTGAAAAATATCAAGTTACTCAGGAGAAAACAAGGAAACCATCGAAAACTCCAACTATTTCTGGTAAAATATCAAGTTGTTCATTTATAGCTCCAGACACAAAAAAATATAATCTATATAATTATCCAACGCAATCAATTCCAATAACAAGCAGTTCGCTTGAAATTTCGACTTCAGTAACTCAAGTGGAAAAAGAAGAGTTATCCAAATCTTCATCTCTATCAAGTAGAATATCAAGTTATTCATTTAAACTTTCGAGCACAGTCATACGAAAACTATCGGAAGGTAGTCACTTTAAAATTTTTAGTACAGAAAAATATCATCAACCCAAACAGGAAAAAGTTAGACTATCGAAATCTCTCCTTCAAACTAGCACAATATCAAGTAGTTCATGTATTGAGTGTACAGAAAAAAATCTAACAAGTAAAATAAAAAAAAGTATAAGTCTATCGGAGTCAAGAACACTATCAAGTAAAATACCAAGAAGTTCATTTAAAATTACGAGTACAGAAATATATCAACTGAGTCAAGAGGAAACAAGCAAACTATCAAAAACTCTATTACAATTGTTTATAATATCAAGTAGTTGGAATGCACTTTCGAGTACACAAAAATATCAAACACCTCAAGAGGAAAAACGTCAACTTACAAAACCTGCACCTCAGTCAAGTACAACTAAAAGAAAGTCAATTAAACATTTGAGTGCAGAAAACCAATGGGAAACAACTGAACGTTCGGAGTTTTTACCTCAATCAATTTTAATACCAAGAGGAACCATTTCGAGTGCAGAAACATATCCAATGACTCAGGACGAAATACAAAAAGTATTTAAAATATTAAGTAGCTCCTTAAAAAATTCCGAGTGCAAAAATGTATCAACTGATCCAAGAGGAAACAAGAAATTTATCAAAATCTGCATCGCAGTCGATACCAATATCAAGAAATACAATAAATATTAGTTTGTTTGGAATTTCAAGTAAAGAAAAATATAAAATAACTCAAGGGGGAACAACTAAATTATCGGAATCTTCCTTTCAATCGAATACAGTATCAGCTAGTTCATTTGAAAATTCGTGTGCGGAAAAACATCCAATAACTCAAACAAGAAAACTATCGAAACCTACTCCGCAATGGATTACAATATCAAGAAGTTTTGAAACGAATCTCTCGAGATTCATGTCGGAATGGACTACTATATCAAAATTTCAACTTGGTGGTTTTGGAAATCACAGTACAGTATCTTCGAAAATTTCATCGTTGGAAATTAAGATATCCAAACCAATTAGTATCGACATGAATGCAAATTTATATAAACAAAAGGGACAAATTAGTGCACCCTTAGGAAAAAGTAGTTTAAAACAGCAAACAGTCAGTAAATTAAAAAATTTTATATATAATGAACATAAACACACAAACATAGTTAAAAGAGCTATATCTGATCAAAATGTTTCTAGTAAACACGAAAAACATAAAATTGACTTGACACAACAATTGAGAAGTATATCGACATATTCTGGTAGGTCAAGTAATACAATGAACCTACAAATTAGTAAAAAAACAAAATCCATTGGAGGAAAGACTATAAATTCTTCAAAAACTAACATTAATAAAACAAGAATCACGAGATTTTTTAGCAGGAAAGTTCTATCAAAAGAGCTGTCAATCGGTACTGAGCTTACTAAAGGAGCGCTTTGTATGTGTACATGTGTTATTGATCCTGATGAGGACATCTGCTCTTGTAATTGCACAATCACGAAGCGTACATTATTAAAAAATACGGAAAAAGCAATAAAGGTAAAACTTTAATTAAATATCTATCGCGGTATTGCTATTGCATGTTAATATTAAATTTTTATAATATATGTTCCTTTCCAAAGTATATTAATTGTTAGCCGGCACGAGGTTAGAATGTTAAAAAACAACACAATTTTTAATTTTGGGTTTTTGTCAATATATTTCGGATGCTCAAAATTTCAGACACGGATTACCACGAAGACACGACTCAGGAGATAAAATCAATTTTGACAGACAATGATTTCCCAAAACATATAATAAAAACATTATTATCGGAACACAAAACAAAATAGCGGTAAAAACAATAAAAACAAAAAAAATATATGTCAATTACATACGTCCCGGCATTATGCGAACGTGTAGCGAAATCGGAATGCTACGACATTAAACATTAAACACACATTAAAATCTATTTACAACAGAACAAAATCAAAGATAAATGAAATTTACAAAAATATATATATATAAAATACAGTGCATTGGCAACAACAACGAAATATGCAACAAGATATATATAGGAACATCAAAATCTAAACTAAAAACTAGATTAGCATAGCATAAATCGGACTTCAAAGCTAGACACCACACGAACGCGCAAAAAACAGCACACATGTCCCACTGTGCCAAGAATAATCACTCTCCGAACTTCGAAGAGGCGAGTATCTTATCACAAGAACAACACTATGCCAAACGTTTCACCATAGAAATGCTACATATCATAAAAACACCTACAGACATACGGATGAACTACAAAACGGACACTGACAATTGCGCTCATTTATATAGACATTTACTAGGGAAAGAAAAATTAGTTAACAACTCCACGTCACCGGACGTAGACGTGTAAATTAAATGCATGTCAAATGTAAATTGTTATTGTTTGTTAAGAATATTAAAATCTTTGTTATTATTTTATAGTTGTCCTGAAGACGGTTGCCGAAGAGCATCCGAAATATATTGATAAATAACCAAAATTAAAAATTGTGTTATTTTTTCAACATCCTGACCTCGAGCCGGTCATTTTAGCACACCGAAATATTTCAAAAACTTATGTTTTTTAAATTGGTTTTTGAAATACCTCAGTAGGTGTTGTTATTAAAAAATATATATGTTTAACTCAATGTGGGTGTTGTTTTTAAAATATATATATATTTAATGTTTATATTTTAAAAAGAACACCTACATTGAGTTATTTCAAAAACCCGTCTGCCTACAAAAAAATTTTCTGTACGTCAGCGTGTTGAAAAAAATTAAAATTGCAAATATGTAAATTTCGATCATTTTTGAACATCAATAACAAATGGAATAATGTTTTTTTTACGAAACCATTAGAAGAAAAGTTAGCCTACCTAATTCATACGTTTCATTAAAAAAACATTTGTATAGAAAAACAGGTAGTTGGATTCTTTCCCTGTTAATAAAATAAAATAATAAATAAAATATAAACAACGTTTATTTAACTTTCATGTCATTTTATCAAAACGCTTCTGTGTTGTACCCAGATTCGGAATCTGCAAAACGAAATCTAATAGAAAAGTCTTTATTTTATTTATGTACAAAAAAAAGGTACAAGTTTTGTACACACTGCAAAGTATGAATTTTTGTAACGTTTTTGAGTTGTGACTATTTAATTACTTTTCAAATGAATGCCATATTTCATAAGCATTGAAAAAAGTATAATAATATTATAGAAACTGGGTCCTTGCAAAAGGTGTATTTATGTTTTGTTACCCTTTTCTAAGATCTGCATAGCCGATTTATTTTATCGTCGAGAGTTACTCCCCAATTTTATTGACATGCAGAAAAGTAAATAGCTTATGTAGAAGCTTTTCATTGGATTTTACTTTCATTTTCTATTTAAAGCTGCTGAGACATGTTTGCACTTCATTTGTGTGTGTTCGTTTCACAGCGAAACTTGTCAACTTTTGTGTGACGACTGCGTTTTCATAATGTTTGTGTCGATCGCTGCTGACGCTCTACATCAGCCGCTGCTCTGCAGGCAACACTATTTTATACTCAATAGATAGGGCCGCGCCGAACACCGAATATTTATTTAAAGGTAACATTAGTTTCCTATCGTTATCGGAGTAAGCGCATTAAAGCAGAACTGTTGGGTGCACTAGGCAAACTCGGGCTTATGCGTTTGTGAATAAAATTGATTTATAACAAGAAAAACCTCGGCCATTATTAATTTTAAGTTTTTATACCCTTCAAAAATTAAATATATTTTAAAACAAAAATATTCCGATTTTCTTATAAGATTTCGGCTAAATTATTCGATCATTCCTATGGCAGCTATATATAGTTTTCCAATTTTAATAAAATTAATACCGTAATTCAGAAGTAATAAACAATTACTTTGTACCGAAGTATATTCAAATCAATTAAATAACAGAAGAAAAAATTATTTCATCAATTTTTTTCCAAATTTCCTTATGAGAGCTATATGATATACTCGTCCGATCCATCTTGTTCCGACTTATATACTACCTGCAATAGAAAGACAACTTTTGGGAAAGTTTTGTGCAATTAGCTGTAAAACTGAGAGACTAGTTTGCGTAGAAACGGATGGATAATCAGGCGGACGGACATCCCAAGATCAACTCTCCGGGTGGTGCTGATCAAGAATATATTTACAATATGGGGTCGGATATGTCTCCTTCACTACGTTGCAAATTTCTGACTGAAGCTTTAATACCATTTGCAGGGGCTTAGTTTAATTTATATATTTTAAAAATATATTTAGTGAAAGTAATTAGCTAAAAACCATTTTTTACAACATTTTCCTCACCGAATTGGTGGCGTTAGCTGCTCTGAATTAAGAAATGTTGCTCAGTTTTAGTTGCTTTATACGTGCATGGTTTTCTCTCCCATACTTAAAGTTCTGGAGAGAAAAATATTTTATCTGAAACTATTTAAATTCTCAGTAAGAGCGAGCCCAAGTGTTACCAATTTTGGTAACAGTCACAGTGAATGACAACTATTGAATAATCGGTTGGTATCCTTTATCGCTCTGAGAGGCGAGATAAGGTTGCAAACGCCTGCTCTTTCCGTTTCAAGTCGTGCTTACCACCAGTCAAAATCGCTCTAATAAGAGTCAAGCCTTAGGGAAAAAAACAACAAAATCGTGACAAGAAATCCCTTCAAAATCCGTAGACATCCGTTCTGTTGGACTTTTGCCTATGGTTATTTTGGGCACAATAAGCCTATCCGTCGCTAAAAAAAAAAAAAAAAAAAAAACAATTGAGTTCTAACCTACGAAGGGTCTGTCGTGTTGAAGAAGCGAGCTGTAGTACTCCCAACAGTTATTGTTAGGGATTGCTGACTTACAAATATTACTTGGCCTAGCGCATCGCAACATCGTTAAGACACCCATGGAGCTCTGCATTTGCCAAAAGCTCAACTAAAACCAAAATCTCATTAAGACCAGCACATGAACTAGGGCTAACCTGATCACGTGATCGCCACCAGTGACCTCCCCACGCCCAGCCTTTTAGTTTGGCCATCAATTCGGACACATTAAGTGCATGCAGAACTTCCACCGAATGGAGAAAGGCGTAGGCAGCAATAACTAGCATCATGATATAAGAGGCGTGGCAGCATCTTAGGTTCAAATAAAACCACCGAGCAAAACAACCTAAAGAAAATGCAACAAACAAACTTAAAATAAATTTCAATATAAATAGTTAAAAAGTAAACTTATTTCTTAGTCATCGCTAAAAGAAAAGCTTAAGTCCCAAAACAACAAACCAGTAGAATTCATGCTCTGGGTAATTGTAAATTAACATTTCCAAATCAACCTCTCTGGAGCAACATGAAGGCCTTCATCAAGCAACAGGAGTGGGTGAGTGTTTTCTTAAAACTAGATAAAACCATTTAACGCTAACGGGAACCCAGTGAAATTAAAAGTAAAAAATTAAAAAAATACGTTATCAAATAAATTTAAACAATGACCGTTTCCGAAACCGTGCATAAAGATAATGTGAAAACATAAACGCACTCCACAGCCAAGAGCTTATGAATTCAACTGGTCTAGCTGCCTATATAGCACTTAAATTTGGTTTTTGTTTTGATTCTCCTGATTCGGATTTCGGTATATAGACCTTCCTGCATGGGCTTACATAGGTTTATCTGATAACAGCCATTGATTTGCAAAATATTCTTTTTCGATAGTCGCGATGCATAATTGTCTCTATTTCAGCTAGTGTTGTTGCGGCAAATGAGTGTAATTGTTTTGATGAAAATATGTTAAAGTAAAGTAAATTAGGGAAACAAAAGAATGATTACTATTGAATATAATAACAAAGCGATGGTTTTAGATTAAACTTATTATGATTAATGTTCCTACGATGAAGAATGATTTTAAAAAAAGTGAAAATTAAGAGAGTAAATGGAGATACTGCTTATTAGTCGAGCTTTAATGAATAAAATACAAAGAATTTTGATATGAGTATCTAAGAGTTTTACAGACATGGGGTCGTAAATTTAAACAACAATAACAAGAATATGGTTGGGTGCGTTAAGAAAACTAGTGGCCATTAACATCATCGCCAATTAAGTAAATTATTTTGTCTTGGTCTTGTTTTTGAGGGACTCTTTAATATCAAGTGCGAAGCGTTGTGTTTATGCTTCAGCAAGAACCTACCCCACCCGGAATGATCTGCCGTTTAATGGGTCCCGTCGCCACTGATTGCACCTAAACTACCAAACAGTTGTCTTGCAACATTACCATGCAACACGCTACAACATTCAAACATTGAACTGGCGTAAAATATTTAAAAAATGATATTTGGTTTCGATATCTTTTCGTGTTATCTATTAAGTATTTAAATTACCGTCTAGCTTGGTAAATCGCTTTTGGTGCATAAATAAAGTGAAACATGTCGAAAATGACTGAAGCTGTCAAAGGAGCCATATTGGCTATACGATCGGAAAATTTAGTCCTCCGCGATTTTAGCCCTTAATTTGGCTTTTTAAATAATTTTAGACTTACTTTAAAAATAAATACAAAAACAATTTTTTAGACTTTCTCAGTTTTTTAAAAAAGTAGCAAAAATTTTAATTTAAGATTTTTCTAAAAAAAAATTGGAACCGAAACAAGAGTTGTTTTGGCCAAATATGTATGTTCTTGAAACAATTAACACAATTTAAATAATTTACGAAACTAACATTTTTTGTCTGTCCGGATTTCTTTGTTCGCTACTGTATAATGAGGAAGATAAAAAGAAATCGTTAAGGCCCTTTTAAAATTTTGGCACAAAGGTTAAAAAATAAAATTATATAATATCAAAACCATTTTATTTAGACCAACTATGTTAAAGCAGCGTTAGCATTTCATAATACATTTAAACGAGATATAGTACTTGTCAGTAGCTTTACTAGTTCAAAAGCTGTAGGTGTATAAAGATTAGCTTTTTCCAGCTGATTTCCCGGAAATCTAGCTAGTTTTTCAGAAATTCGTGCGACAAATGTTTTTATTAACGACCAACCCAACATATCGCAATTTATTATTGAAACCGACAACCAGAGGCTTAACAAGATAGAACTCATCTACTCATCTAATAAATTTCAAAATAAATATTTTCAAGAAAAGAATTGGGTCCTAGCTGGCATCATCTGCCAAACTTCATTGACAACACTACTAGCAAAGAGCGAGCAGCACCCCACCCCCCGCTACAACAACCCTATCTTATGCAGAGCAGCGGCAGAACACACACGAACAGTTTAAAACCGCTGTCGGCACACACACATTGACTCTCTGTGCAAATTTCTCACACAAATTAGGTGTGTGCAACTCTCCGCTGCTCTGCGCTCTGCTCCAACTCCATTTTTACACCCTTGCAGAGGGTATTATAATTTCAGTCAGAAGTTTGCAACGCAGTGAAGGAGACATCTCCGACCCTATAAAGTATATATATTCTTGATCAGCATCACAAGGAGAGTCGATCTAGCCATGTCCGTCTGTCCGTCCGTCTGTCCGTCCGTCTGTCCGTCCGTTTCTACGCAAACTAATCTCTCAGTTTTAAAGCTATCTGCATGAAACTTTTCCAAAAGTTGTCTTTATATTGCAGGTAGTATATAAGTCGGATCGAGCCGGATCGGACGACTATAGCATATAGCTACCATAGGAACAACCGAAAAAATAATTTTAAAAAAATATAGCTTCGGTGTTTTTTAATTTTTTTTTAGTTCTTCGACATATAGCAATGGTTAACTATTTCAGAATTACGGTTTAAATTTCATCAAAATCGGACGACTATGTCATATAGCACCCATAGGAACAATCGGAAAAATAAATAGAAAAAAATTATAACTTTACTGTTTTTTTAATTTTTTTTAGTTGTTCGACATATAGTATTGGTTAAATATTTCAGAATTACAGTTTTAATTTTATCAAAATCGAACGACTATATCCTATAGCTCCCATAGAAATAATAAAAATATATAAAATACATCTAATAATTGTGCTGCAAATCATCATAGCTTCAATGTTTTTAAACATATACGCAAGTAAATCATAATTTTAATGTTTTCAAAAGTATTCAATTCTTGCAATAGCTGCAAGGGTATATGAACTTCGGCTTGACGAAGTTTGCTTTCTTTCTTGTTAAATATGCAATGACGACATAGCAAAATTGTCAATAACAATTATAGCTCGATTTTGCAATCTGTCTACGGATGGATATGGCCGGAACACACACAGAGCCTAATAACTAAAGCATAACAAGTTTCACAGTGTTTTGCGATTAGTGTTAGAGCGGGCGTGGCTCCGTTTTGAAATAAACTTGCGCTACGTATGAATTACTAGAATCTGCATGTCAAAAACAAATCTCTAGCTTTTTTGGTTTCCGAGACCTCGACGTTCATACAGACGGACAGTCAGACGGGTATGGCTAGATCGACTCGGCTCTTTTTTCTTGCTGTTGCATTCTTTTCAACGAATACAATATACCCTTATAGTTTACGAGTAACGGGTATAAAAATGTTAACTTTGAAATGTATTTTTGAAAAACTTTTAAACGGAGAATCGGATACAAGTAATTTTGATGTCTTTTGACGCGCATTTTTAACAAAAAAAAGAGCCCATAAGCTAAAATTTTAAAAATGTTTAATAAGTTTTTTTAACTGCCCTTTCTTCTGAATCAATTTATTTGTGATTTTGATATGAACACTATAGTCTTTAAGCTATACCTTTCGATTTGTGTATTACTCGTGACCCTCGGACCATCACAGCAGATTTTCTCACGCTTTTGGTGCGCATCATCACTACATCAGTTAAAAGATTGATTAGGATTTTGTTATAAATAACAAATCAAACTTCTCTTTATTGAGTTGGATTAAGAACTAATTTACTTAAGTTAAACAATTATTGATTATAGTTACGCGTCGCTCCATCCTGCCACCGTCTCTTCCGCCGTTGCTGTTTCTGCGGACGTTCTTTGATTTTATTGGATGCTGCTTCTGGTCGCCGTTGGCCAAACTTAATTATAATTGGTCGGTGCAATTTAATTATTGTTTTTATACCCTTGCAGAATGTATTATAATTTTAGTCAAAAGTCTGCAACGTTTTTAAACATATAGTGAATGAGATGTTTCGGACCCTATATATTCTAGATCAGCATCATTAGGAGTGTCGATCTAGCCATGTCCGTCTCTCCGTCCGTTTCTACGCAAACTAGTCTCTCAGTTTTAAAGCTATCTGCATGAAACCTTCCCAAAAGTTGTCTGTCGATTGCAGATAGTATATAAGTCGGAAAGAGCCAGATCGGACAACTATAGCACATAGCTCCCATAGGAACAATCGGAAAAATAAAGGAAAAAAATTATAACTTTGCTGTTTCTTATATTTTTTTTAGCTCTTCGACAAACAGTAATGGTTAAACAATTCAGAATTACGGTTTAAATTTCATTAAAATCGGACGACTATAGTATCACTAACCATACAACATATAGACTGGTCATTTCATACAACGAATTTGGACACAAAAGAACGGAAAGCGGGAGGCCCCCCGTGCTCAGAGCTGCAGGCCCCTGCACTTCGTGTGCATTCGGGTTTTTTGTTCTCTCATTCTTATTCTCAATTTTTATGCTCGCGCATTTCAGCCGTTCAGTCGCAAAGAGGCGCATTTTGAAGAAGATTGCCCTGCGCTTGAATTGCTCTTTGTATGTATGCGTGATCATGCATTATCATACACGGGAGCATGTTTATTTAATTTCGGCGCATCGAGAATATTTTGTCTTTTGGTACTTTTCAAACTTGCAAATTCTTGCAATAGCTGCCAGGGTATATGAACTTCGGCTTGACGAAGTTTGCTTTCTTTCTTGTTAAATATGCAATGACGACATAGCAAAATTGTCAATAACAATTATAGCTTGATTTTGCAATCTGTCTACGGATGGATATGGCCGGAACACACACAGAGCCTAATAACTAAAGCATAACAAGTCTCACAGTGTTTTGCGATTAGTGTTAGAGCGTGCGTGGCTCCGTTTTGAAATAAACTTGCGCTACGTATGAATTACTAGAATCTGCATGTCAAAAACAAATCGCTAGCTTTTTTGGTTTCCGAGACCTCGACGTTCATACAGACGGACAGTCAGACGGGTATGGCTAGATCGACTCGGCTCTTTTTTCTTGCTGTTGCATTCTTTTCAACGAATACAATATACCCTTATAGTTTAAGAGTAACGGGTATAAAAATGTTAACTTTGAAATGTATTTTTGAAAAACTTTTAAATGGAGAATCGGATACAAGTAATTTTGATGTCTTTTGACGCGCATTTTTAACAAAAAAAAGAGCCCATAAGCTAAAATTTTAAAAATGTTTTATAAGTTTTTTTAACTGCCCTTTCTTCTGAATCAATTTATTTTTGATTTTGATATGAACACTATATAGCTTTAAGCTATACCTTTCGATTTGTGTATTACTCGTGACCCTCGGACCATCACAGCAGATTTTCTCACGCTTTTGGTGCGCATCATCACTACATCAGTTAAAAGATTGATTAGGATTTTGTTATAAATAACAAATCAAACTTCTCTTTATTGAGTTGGATTAAGAACTAATTTACTTAAGTTAAACAATTATTGATTATAGTTACGCGTTGCTCCATCGCTGCCACCGTCTCTTCCGCCGGGAGCATGTTTATTTAATTTCGGCGCATCGAAAATATTTTGTCTTTTGGTACTTTTCAAACTTGGTACCCTAAGAATATGGGCGTATTTACTATTGGGTTATGATAAAAATATGAATATCATATGTTATAATATATTTTATAATATTGCAGCATACATTTTAAACAAGTAATAAATAATAAAATACTTTATATATTTTTGTAAAGGTAAATTGAACAAATATAAAAATCCGCATTTTATCTTTAAATGTAATTATAATTATAAATTTTAATTTTACCAATATCTTGGATTATAAAGAATTGTTTAAAGATTACAATTGTTAAAGACAATTAAAATTACACTGTGAATCATTAAAAAATAAATCAACCAAAGATCACTAAACACAACATTTAAAACAAGTGTCCTAAAAACCCGCTCCCCTTAAAAGCAATCGTCGGTAGGTTGTTGTATGGTTAGTGATAGTATATAGCTCTAATAGGAAAAATAAATGAAAAAAATTATAACTCTGCTGTTTTTAAAGTTTTTCTTTAGTTATTCGACACAAAGCAATGGTTAAATGTTTCAGAATAACGGTTTAAATTTCATCAAAATCGGACGACTATAGCATATAGCTCCCATAGGAACAATCGGAAAAATGAATAAACAAAAATTATAACTTAATTTCATCGAAATCGGACGACTATATCATATAGCTCCCATGGAAACAATTAAAATATATATATATATTTTATATGTAACTTTTCTATTTTGTAATTTTTTTTTAAATTCTTTTTGATTTATTAATTCGACAGTTTCGTTTTTGCAATAGCTGCAAGGGTATATAAACTTCGGATTGCCGAAGTTTGCTTCCTTTCTTGTTTGATTTATTTTTCCGTTTGTTCTTATGCTATAGTCGTCCGATCCGGCTCGATCCGACTTATATACTACCTGCAATAGAAGGACAACTTTTGGGAAAGTTTCATGCAGTTAGCTTTAAAACTGAGGGACTAGTTTGCGTAGAAACGTACGGACAGACGGACATGTCTAGATCGACTCTCCTAGTGATGCTGATCAAGAATATAAATTATAATTATTCGGGTTTTGTCCCCTGCTTCTAAAACTATGACATAGGTTAAGCAGTTTACTGGGAACAGTTTTGGTCAAGCGCTCGAATGTACGCACTAGATTTATAATTCGCGTGCTTGTATAAGTAAGATAAATAGAAAACAGAATTGAAAACCCGAAATTAGAAAAGAATATAGATTAAGAATTTAAGATAGTGAGAACAGACGAGATAGATTTCAGACATTTAAGATGCAGACAACGAACTGGGGAGACTGTGGTGGTAGAAGTCCCCCAATTCCCCTCCCTGCCATGATCGCCTTTAGGCACAGACTACAGCTGGCGATCCCTTCAATCCGTTCCTATATTTCCAGGGACTTTCGGTTAAGTATGGCTTCCAACTAAAACGCTTAGTTTCAGTTCGTAGTGTAGTAATAAGAACTAAGTAAGGAACTACTCTTAATAAACATGGCCAAAGTAGTTTTAAGTTATATAGTTAAGTTATATTTTAATGTGTGTGTAACTCTGGATATATTTTGTGTGTGCTATCCCTGGTTTGTAAAAGTATCGATGTGTTTTGCATCCCTAGAAAAAGACGCACGAAGAAGAGAGCGAGGCATTCGAAAAAGCGTGGCCGGTGCGATCAAACGAAAAAGCTGAATAAAAGATAATTAAATAAAAGCAGAACAAAGAACACTATAATTCAGAAGTGGTAACAGAACCTAACCAAGTTATATTGGAATAGGAAAATATCTGTTAACATGGCTTCACGCATTAATCTCGGCGAACTCAAATTAATGGAAATCAAAAGTTTCTGTGAAAAACTTGGCTTGTCCACAAAGGGAAGCAAAGCCGCACTAATTGCGCAGTTAGGTGTTGTACTACCGTCTGAAATTGCTCCGGAGTTGTACTACGAAAAGGTGGAGTCTACGAAAGGTGGAGGCGAAATTGGTGTTGAGAGGGCTGTCGCCATTGCAGCCAACAACAACAACGAAGAACAAGTCGGCGAGATGGCTTTCGCCAATGCAGCCAACAACAACAACGAAGAACAAAGCGAGGAAGAAGATGAAGACGTTTTCGGCAACGAACTTAAACTTGTCGAGACAGTTGATCGTGGTGGCGTTCAACTTCCAGGAACCGGCGTTCAACCGAGTACTTCAACCTTTGGCGTTCAACGTAATCCAGCTAGCAACATACTGGCCGAATCGGGTGGCAACGCTGCGAGAATGAAACAGGCGATGCAAAATTTACGTTTCGAAAATGTGGACCGTCTTTCTAAGCCAGAAATGAACTTGAACACCGTGGAAGAGCTACTCCCAGAATTCAACGGCAATGGCAACATAAACGAATGGTTGCTGGTGGTAAAAAATGTTCGTGATGTGTTCAAAGTCAGCGATGACGTCATGCGTCCGTTAATTTGCTCACGCTTAAAGGGCAAGGCAAATTTTTGGCTGTTATCTCGCCCATCATTGTTGTCTGGGAGTATCGACTTGATTCTGGCGCAACTAAAAATTATTTTTGGAACCAAGGATAACGTCCTGGAAATGCGACGCAAGGTTGGCAAACTTACTCTGGCAGAAGACATCGCTATGAGTGTTCACGAACTAGTGCAGTACTTAATAGATGGCATACAAAATGTACAACTTAAAAACCAAGCGAAACTACTATGTACGTTTTGCAGTGCCTGCTGATGTATTGGAAGCCTTTCAAGATGTAGAGAAACCCAGATCTCCGGTACATCAAAATAGGATGCAAGGAAAGTCTTCATCAAACGCTGCGACCCCGGAACAGAGGGTCATCAAATGCTTTAACTGCCACAGTCTGGGCCATCTGATGGAGCTTGCTATGCCTGTGGAGAAGTTGGACACTTAGCTATAGAGTGTTTATTGTACAAGAAGAAAGAAACTGGCAACGAATATGTAAGACATTTTAGAGTTCAATTTAAAAATACGATACATAATTCAAATAAATTGTATTCCATAGAGTGCCTCATAGATTTTTTAAATCTAAGTAATTTTAAGCTCGTACAAATAGTTAACGATGCTAACCAATTATTTGTTAAGCCAGTGGGTATACATTTAGTGGAAAAGTGTGAAAGTGATTTCAAACAAAGTAGATTTCAATGTAAAGAAACAGGTAGATGTAGAGACAAAAGTAAAGAGCAATCTTGGAAACAATTACAAAGTAGATTTCAATGTAGGGAAACAGGTATATGTAGAGAAAAGAGTAGAGAAATCGAACAAGCCCGAGGTAGCGAAATGTTTAGAAATTATATCGAATATTAATGTTGAGGCCGATGAAACTATAGATGACGAATGAAGAAAGTTACAATGTGGATTCATTCGATAGAGACATGCTTAATATAAATGTTATTTGCGATGGCAAAGCAACTAATACGATAGGAAAGGAGGTGAGTCAAGAAACTAGAAATAAGTTTAAATGTTTGTTTAAAACTTTTTATGAAGACGCTGATCGTCCGATGGAACCTAAAATAAAGTGTATTATGAAGATCACAATTGAAAGTGATATACCATTTCGGTGTCCCCCTCGAAGATTGTCTTACGCAGAAAAATCCGAAGTTCAAAAAAGATTAGACGAGAATTTAGCCAGTGGGTATATACGGCCAAGTGAATCTGAATATGTGTCGCCAATTGTTCTCGTAAAGAAAAAGAGAGGAGAACTTAGAATGTGTGTCGATTATCGTCGCCTTAATAAGGTTACTCTTAAAGATAATTACCCGATTCCGTTAATTGACTACTTGTTGGAAAGGTTTCGAAACTTGATTTGAAAAACGGATTTCATCATGTGTTCATGGATGATAATTCTGTTAAGTATACGTCTTTTACCACCCCACTAGGGCAGTTTGAATTTCTAAGAATGCCGTTTGGCTTGACGAATGCACCACCAACATTCTAAAGATTTATAAATAAGATATTTGCCCATATGGTACGACCGGGAAAAGTTGTGATCTATCTTGATGATAGCGACGGAGAGTTTGTATGAGTATTTCGAAATTTTTAAAGAAGTTTTGAAACGTATAGTTGAAAACAAATTAAAACTTAGACTTGATAAATGTGAATTCTTGCAATCATCCATTGATTACTTGGGAGATGGAATAAAAGCGAACGAAACGGGCTTAGAAGCAATTAGGTCTTTTCCAGTGCCCTCAAAAGTCAGCGAGGTCTCAAGCTTTATAGGATTATGCTCTTATTTCAGAAGATTTATTAAAGATTTTTCTATTATTGCAAAGCCACTTTACGATTTAACCAGAAAAGACAAGAAGTTTGCTTTTAATACAGAAGAACTAGATGCGTTCACTATACTTAAGGAAAAGTTAATTGAAGCTCCAATTTTAGCAATATATGATCCAAGAGATGAGACAGAGTTGCACTGTGATGCAAGCTCATTAGGTTATGGCGCAATATTATTACAAAGGAAAAGGGATAACAAATTTCACCCTGTCTTTTATTTTTCGAAACGTACAACCGATGTGGAGTCAAGGTACCATAGCTTCGAGTTGGAAACTTTAGCAATAATAAACGCATTAAAAAGATTTCGAGCTTATGTGCAAGGAATAAGATTCAAAATTGCGACTGATTGCAATTCGTTAACTTTAACTTTAAATAAAAAAGAAATAAATTCTCGTATATCAAGATAGTCTTTAGAGCTTCAAAACTATGACTACGAGCTTGAGCACAGATCGGGAAAAGAATGCAACATGTGGACGCACTGAGTCGAAGTAATAGTATTTTTGTAATTGAAACAAATAAATTCGACGAAAATCTAATTATATGTCAAGAAAGCGATGAAAATATAAATAGAGTGAAAGAAATGTTATTAAATCAAGAGGATGAGCACTATGAACTACGAAATGGTGTCGTGTATAAGAAAAGTAACGATAGGCTACTGTTTTGTGTTCCACAGTCAATGGAAGAAAATGTTCTGTACAAATACCATGACGAAATGGGGCATGTAGGAATTGACATATAACGGACCTCATAAGTAAGAGTTATTGGTTTCCAGGCATAAGAAAGAAAGTTGAGATTCACATAAAGAACTGCCTACGGTGTATAGCATTTTCTAATAAAACAAGTAAAACTGAGAGTTTTTTACATCCTATTCCGAAAGGTATAAGTCCATTTGAAGTTATTCATATTGATCACTATGGTCCGATAAATAGTAAGGAAACGAATAAAAAGCACATACTAGTAATAATTGACGCATGTACAAAATTCCCCAGATTATATCCAACCAAAACAAAACTATTTCAGATCGTACAGTAGACATAAAAACATAATATCTGATCGAGGCAGCTGTTTTACGTCAAAGGAATTTGAGGAGTTTGTAAGGCATGTTAAAATAGGAACAGCTTTGCCACAAGCTAACGGGCAAGTAGAAAGTGTCAATAGAGACTTAGGTCCAATGATAGCAATGTTAACAGACGTAGAGAATAATCAACCATGGCACAAAATTTTAGACAAGGTAGAGTTTACAATGAATAACACAAAAAACCGAAGTTTGAATCAATACCCAAGTGTAATGATGTTTGGGGTTAGATAGAGGGGTTGTTATATTGATAGTTTAAAAGAAAATGTTATCGATGAAAGTCAAGAAATTTTGCACAAAACGAAATACGACTACAAGCTAATATATGCCAGAAAAAAGCGCAAGGATATAACAAAAACTATGTTGATTCAAAGCGACAAAAACCGCAACTATTTTCTGAAGGAGATTATGTTGTTGTTCGAAATTTAAACTCGCAGCAAGGCGTGTCCAGTAAGTTAATTCCCAAATTCAAAGCGCCTTATGTTGTGTCCAAGGTGTTAGATAATGATAGGTACTTTATTGAAGACGTAGAGAACTTTCAGCAGTCACAAGTGCCATATTCGGGTATATGGGCGGTGCATAACATGAAACCCTGGCTTAATGGAAGAGACAAAGTTGATGTTAATGATAGTCCAGATATAAAAGATAAGGAAATTGATCCTGCTGATAAAATTAGCAATACAAATAAAATTATTGAAAATAAAAACAAAAATAATAGTAAAAACATAGAAGTAAACGACAATTGTAAAATAAATAAATATGGCCAAAGTAGCATTGTTACTAAATGTAAGTCAACGAGTATCGGGAGATCCTCATAGTCAGGACGGCCGAATTGTAGTAATAAGAACTAAGTAAGCAACTACTCTTAATAAACATGGCCAAAGTAGTTTTAAGTTATATAGTTAAGTTATATTTTAATATGTGTGTAACCCTGGATATATTTTGTGTGTGCCATCCCTGGTTTGTAAAAGTATCGATGTGTTTTGCATCCCTAGAAAAAGACGCACGAAGAAGAGAGCGAGGCATTCGAAAAAGCGTGACCGGTGCGATCAAACGAAAAAGCTGAATAAAAGATAATTAAAATAAAGCAGAACAAAAAACAATATAATAGTTATATTTTTATTCTCCATAATAAATTTAGTAATTTTCAAAATAAACGAAAAAAGAAAAATAATTATTTCCAACTGCAAACTAACAATATTTATTAAGCATTGTTAATTCAGATAAGTGGCAGATAGATTCCGAAAGAAAAACTGCTGCGGAAGTAAAGGGTTAAATATATATGAGTACATAGGATAATATAGTAAATAATATAATATAGTTCAATCATAAGTAATAAGTTAAAAGATTGGTTATGATTTTTATAAAAAAATCAAACTTTCCTTTATTGAGTTGGATTAAGAACTAACTTACTTAGATTAAACAATTGTTTTTATAGCTACGCGTCGCTCCATCGCTGCCGCCGTCTCTGCCGCTGTTGATGTTTCTGCTGACGTTCTTTCATATTATTGGTTGCTGCTCTTGGTCGCCGTCGCCGTTGGCCAAACTTAATTGTAATTGGCCAGTGCATTTTAATTATAGTTTTTGTTATATGCACTAAGTTGAGGATCAACTTTGGAAATTGGCTATTCTGCATTCCCACGATCGCTGACCAAAAGGTGCAAGCTAAGTTCGTTAGAACTTTATTGAGAGCATTGCTTTGCTGTTAGTTGTGCAATTAATGCTCTCTTCTTCGGTTTGGGAAATTCTATTATTGAGGGCATTGCTTTGCTGTTTGTTGTGCAATCAATGCTTACTCATTTCCTCTGTCTGAGAAATTGTATTATTTTGGGTGTTAACTCTTCCCTCCTTAAACGCGACTGTCCTCGGTCGCAACGTAGTAGAGTACAGGTCCGGAGTGCGTGGGCTTTTCTTGCGTTTCTGGCACGGAAACTGGTGTCCTTCTTTTCTTTATTTTATTTTATTTTATTATTTATTTTATTTCTTCTTTTATTAATTGAATTTTATACTTTAAAATATTTGCTTTCTGATTTATGATTTCTTCCGAGCTCTGGGTAATTTTCAACATTGCATTAGTAGCGTTAGTAAGTTGGTTTATTTTTTGATTAATTAATCTGTTAATTACTACTTGTCTATTGTTGTTTTCTAGCTGCTCATTTATCTTGTCTTCTAAGATCTGATAGTCGTGAATTGTTCTGTGAATTGGAATAGTCGAGGACTGTAGTTATTCCCAAGCATGCTGGTAAAAATAATCTGAAAAATTATGTTCTTATATTATTTTTATGTATGATTTTTCCGGTTTGTGTTTTAATGGTGGTCGTTCTATTTTCCGCTACTTTCTCGGTTTTGTATCTAGGTGTAAGTTTAGTTCCTAATCTTTAATCTATTTTTACATGTACAGTTTCGCCTGACTTAAAAAGTTTTGGTAATATTTTTCCTTGATTGTGGTATTCGAGGTCGGCTGTTTGTTTATTTTTAATTTTCTTTTTTATTTCTTCTCGTTTCTTTTCTATGTCTTCTGTTGAACTAGAAATTGTGCTTCTGAAAAATATGTCTATGGGTCTTTCTTTTGTTACAGAATGTATCGATTTATTATATTCTTGAACTGCTTTAGAGATTAAATCTTCAAATGATATGCTCCCGTTGTCTTTTTTGAGACACCGCATGATTTCAGATAGGGTTGAATGAAACCTTTCTATTTGTCCGTTACTTGTCGATGCGTACGGTGCGGTGGTGTGTAATGATATTTTGAGTTCATCTTCTAACATAAACTTTATTGCTGCTGAGCCAAATGATCGTTCGTTGTCCATTATTATCCATTTCGGCATACCGAAAGCAATTAACATTTCCCTCAACGGATTTTTAATATCTTCAGATGCTCTTGACTCTAAAATTTTTACTTGAACATATTTTGAAAACTTGTCAATTCCCGTTAAGACTCTATGTTTTTCGGTAATATAAATATCTATGTGAACTATTTCTCCTGGGTAATTAGGAATAGGGGTCGGTTGGATTTCTCCTTTTGGGGGGTGTCTATCGTATTTTGATTCTTTACAAGTTTGACAGGCTTGAACTATTGCTTGGATTTTCTTGGTAAGTTGTAAAAGAAATAATTCTTCAAAATTTTTTAATTTGTTCTCTTTTGCATCTCTATGGGCTCGTTTATGTTCGAGGATAATTATTTCGTTTTGTTGGGACTCCGAAGTTACGTCGTCTATTTCGTTTTGAGTAAACCTTACCTTGTATGATTTAAAATAGGTAGGTTAAATGTTTTGAATTTTTCCCATTACCTCTTCGGATGTAATGATTCCGTTTATAAGCTTCGGATCAAGTTTACTAGTTAAAATTGCAATAAGTTTTTCTTCCGTGTAAGATTTTTGTTTAATTATGTGACTGTGGTATGTTGGGAATGGCATTTCGAAGCTATAGGATTCTGTATCGGCAGTCAGTAATAATAATTGGTTTTTAAATACGTTAATTGGAGCTTCTACTGAAAATATGAGGTTGTGTGACGAGCTTTCGTCGCTATTGGCTGATGCTGAGGAGCTGAGCGGGGGCCCGGGACAACGCGTCCGCTACCACATTAGCTACTCCGGGCTTGTACCTGATCTCGTGGTTATACTCGCCAATGAGGTCTCTCCAGCGTTTAAGCTTAGCGTTATGGTTATTTACGCTATTCGAAAAACTCAAGGGTTGGTGATCCGTGTATATTACCACTTTTGAATACCCGTAAAGATAATGTCTTAAACTTTGGAGCGCCCAAACGATCGCGAGCATCTCTCTTTCGTTAGTTGCGTAGTTCTCTTCAGTCTTTGACAGGGTGCGTGAAATGAACGTTATTGGCCTATGATTTTGTTCTAATACTGCGCCTATTGCGTAACTTGAAGCGTCAGTAGTCAATTGAAATTCTTTTCCGAAATCTGGATAGGCAAGGGTAACCTCCCTGGAGACGAGAGTATTTTTAAGTTTCTCGAATGCTGTAATCGCATCTTTGCTCAAGTTGATAGCAGTTCTGCTTGACTTGGTCTTAGATATCCGGCCTTCTTCGCCTCTTAGAAGAATGGTTAGGGATTTTGCTATTTTGGCGTAATCTTTTATGAACCGCCTATAATAACCTGTCATGCCCAAAAAGGAACGGAGATCTTTTAATGTTTTTGGGACTGGAAATTTTGTAATCGCTTTTATTTTATCTATGTTGGTTTTTACTCCATTTTCTGATATTGTGTACCCCAAGAAGTCTACTTCGTTTTTAAAAAAATGACATTTCTCTATTTGAACCCTCATATTTGCGTTTTGTAGCGTTGAAAATACTCTTTCCAAGTTTTTGCCGTGCTCCACTTCGTTTTTGCTAAAGACTATAATATCATCAACGTATACATAGCAAATTTTCCCTATGTATTCTCTCAATATGTCGTCTAACGCTCTTTGAAAAATGGAAGGGGAATTTTTCAAACCGAATGGGAGTCTCGTAAATTCATATTTTCCGCCATTTACCGCGAATGCTGTTTTTTCTATGTCTGTATCTTTCAGTGGTATTTGATGAAAACCGCTCTTGAGATCTAATACCGAAAAATATTTGTTGTCCCCGAGCTGCGCAATAATTTCTCCAATTTCGGGTATGGGATACCGATCTGAGATCGTAACTTCATTAAGTTTCCTATAATCAATTACTAATCTGTACTTTTTTCTTCGGACTGGCCGGACTTTTTCGGAACTACCCAGACTGGTGCATTATATGGTGATCTTGAAGGTCTTATAATACCATCTCTTAGCATCTCAGTTATTTGTTTTTCTACCTCTTGTTTGAGTGATATTGGGTATGGGTAATGTTTTCCGTAAACTGGAGAATCTGATGAAGTTCTGATCTCACCTACTACTTTAGTTGTGTATGCTAACTTTGAATCGGGATCTGCGAAGAGGATTTTGTGGCTTTGTACGAGGAGTTTTATTATTGATTTTTGTGACTCGGTCATATGGCTGACTTGCGGTCCAATTGTATTTACTGCTTGTGTCGCTAGTTGATGAATTTTAATTTTGCGTTTATTTCCGAGAATTAATATATCATTTTTTACATCTATTATTGCTCCTAGTCTTTTCATTGTGTCATTGCCCAAGATACCATGAAAGGTTTTCAGGGTGTCTAGTAAAAAGAATTTCATGGGTGTATCCGAAATATTAGCGAGCTTAAGTATTGCGTGTTGTGTTATTTTATTGTTACCACCGACTGAACTAACTGAAAAAGTGTTCTCATTTGGCTTTGGATTTGGTACTAATTGATTTTGAATATAATTTTGATTAGAGCCCGTGTCGATTAAGAATTTTAGAATTTTTCCGTTCCCCGTGGTTACTTTAAAGTAAGGTAGTGAGGAACGATTTATTCTAAAAAATAAAGTTCTGACATATCTATGTATTCTTGTTGTTCGTTATCGCTTTGCCATACATATTCCTCCTGAAGTTCGTTAACGTTATTTTCTTCTGCCAACTGATAATACTCTTGTTCTGAACTTGATAAAGCTTCATCTGAATTTTGCTGCGCGTTACTTCCTGTCTCTGGTTGAATATGGAACTGTCTTGGCATCTTATTATTATTTGGGGCATTAGCGGTGCTGAGAGGTCTTTTCCCTGCATAATCATTATTTGCTGGTTTGTTCATATAATTTATATGACGTGATCGAACTGACTGATCTACGTCCATAGGTACCGGTTTCGGTTGTGGTCGTGGCGGAGGTTTTGGTATGTTATAGGACGCTACTACACCGGATTGGTTTGTATAAGGTTGACTATAAGATTTGAATTGGTTAGTTTGAGTAATTAGGGGTTTTCCGGATTGGTTTGGGTTATGGTAGAGATGCGGATGGAAATTTTGTTTGACGGCTACCATCCGATATGGTTGTTGGGGTTTAGGTGGTAGCATGGGTGCCCTCCCTAAATACGGAGTTTTTGGTGTCTGGTTATTCCTAGCATTTTGATTCTCTAGCAGACTGCATAAATGTAGAGCGTGTCCTAAGTCATGTGGTTCTTTAATGGCCAGCAATTGTGCCAGGTTTCCATTAAGTCCTCTGACAAAAGTGTCTAAGGCTTTTTTCCTATACATGGCTGTCAGAGATTGTATAGTTTCTTGTGAGGCATCTAAGCTGCCAATTTGGTTCAGAATTAGTGATAATTGTTGATAAACTGCCTGATAATATTCATCTATAGTATTGTTACCTTGGTTAAGAGCATATAGTTGATATTCTAAGGTCTTTAAATCGCGCTTATCGGCGAAATGCGCTGTTAGGCATTTTGAAATAGCTGTCCAATCTAAGGGGGTATTATATGATTCTAATACTGCGTCCGCTTGACCAGTAATTTTGTTACGGATTGCTAAAAGAATTCCATAATATTTTGGTGAACCTATTCTGTTTTCATAGATTTTTAACACCCTCTCGACACTTTTCCTCCATGATGAATATTCACTTTTGTTTCCTGAAAAGTCTCTAAGTGTCCGAACAATGTCTGGTAATTTATCTAACTCACTAAGATTGTGCGTTAATTCTCTTTTAATTGTTTGGTCTGTATATTTGGAAAAATCTTTATTTGGATTAAGTATTTCCTTTACTAGTCTACTGAGATTTGTCTCTAAGATTGTTTTTATTTTGTCCTCAATGTCCCTCTCGGTCATGATTCGTGTGTTTATTTGTGTGGAACTGGCTGATGAGGGTCCGGTAAGATTCGCGAGTCTGTCTGCCAAATCTTGTTCGGTCATTTTGGGTATGGATATATGAGCAGCGAAAAGTTTAATTTAATTTTTTAATTTTAGTTATTCAGAATTCGGAAGTTGTCTTCTAAGAATTAGGGTGTGCGATTTTTTATTACCTTTGTAATTATTGTGTGGGAATTTTTATTTTCCCTATATTTTGGATTTTTTTCTTTTTAACTTACTAAAATATGTCTTCTACACTTTATATTTGGGTAAAATTTTTTCGATTAAATATTTTTTATGTTTTTGTTAATAAATTGCTTAAAACTATTCTTACAGTAGTAACATATCTCGGCGTGCTCTCGTGATGACAGGCTCGGCAGATTCCGTTTTATCTCACTCTGCAACGATCTCTCCTGAGTGTGAGTTTACTAAGGGGCCTTCTCTGTACCTTAATTCACGTTCCCTTCGAACGGATACTAAAGGGCTCACGGCGATAAAATTTGGCCTGATTATTCCACCGGGTACAAGTCCTGTTTTTTTTTCAGCAGTGACAATTTGCGGCGTTTTTTAAACGGCACTTTTGCACTTCCGAATCTCGGTATTTTTGGTTTTTTACTTCTCACTGATTAGGCGGAGGTTTGAAACGAAACGTCAGAATTTTTTACTTTCTGAACTTCGCGAGACGCGGAACTTGTTATATATTATATATTATATATTATATATTATATATTATATATTATATATTATATATTATATATTATATATTATATATTATATATTATATATTATATATTATATATTATATATTATATATTATATATTATATATTATATATTATATATTATATATTATATATTATATATTATATAAGTTAACACCCAAAATAATACAACTTCTCAGACAGAGGAAATGAGTAAGCATTGATTGCACAACAAACAGCAAAGCAATGCCCTCAATAATAGAATTTCCCAAACCGAAGAAGAGAGCATTAATTGCACAACTAACAGCAAAGCAATGCTCTCAATAAAGTTCTAACGAACTTAGCTTGCACCTTTTGGTCAGCGATCGTGGGAATGCAGAATAGCCAATTTCCAAAGTTGATCGAACTCAACTTAGTGCATACAACAAAAACTATAATTAAAATGCACTGGCCAATTACAATTAAGTTTGGCCAACGGCGACGGCGACCAAGAGCAGCAACCAATAATATGAAAGAACGTCAGCAGAAACATCAACAGCGGCAGAGACGGCGGCAGCGATGGAGCGACGCGTAGCTATAAAAACAATTGTTTAATCTAAGTAAGTTAGTTCTTAATCCAACTCAATAAAGGAAAGTTTGATTTTTTTATAAAAATCATAACCAATCTTTTAACTGGCGCCCGAACAGGGACCTGATTAAAACCGCGAAAGGATAACAAGTTCCGCGTCTCGCGAAGTTCAGAAAGTAAAAAATTCTGACGTTTCGTTTCAAACCTCCGCCTAATCAGTGAGAAGTAAAAAACCAAAAATACCGAGATTCGGAAGTGCAAAAGTGCCGTTTAAAAAACGCCGCAAATTGTCACTGCTGAAAAAAAAAACAGGACTTGTACCCGGTGGAATAATCAGGCCAAATTTTATCGCCGTGAGCCCTTTAGTATCCGTTCGAAGGGAACGTGAATTAAGGTACAGAGAAGGCCCCTTAGTAAACTCACACTCAGGAGAGATCGTTGCAGAGTGAGATAAAACGGAATCTGCCGAGCCTGTCATCACGAGAGCACGCCGAGATATGTTACTACTGTAAGAATAGTTTTAAGCAATTTATTAACAAAAACATAAAAAATATTTAATCGAAAAAATTTTACCCAAATATAAAGTGTAGAAGACATATTTTAGTAAGTTAAAAAGAAAAAAATCCAAAATATAGGGAAAATAAAAATTCCCACACAATAATTACAAAGGTAATAAAAAATCGCACACCCTAATTCTTAGAAGACAACTTCCGAATTCTGAATAACTAAAATTAAAAAATTAAATTAAACTTTTCGCTGCTCATATATCCATATCCAAAATGACCGAACAAGATTTGGCAGACAGACTCGCGAATCTTACCGGACCCTCATCAGCCAGTTCCACACAAATAAACACACGAATCATGACCGAGAGGGACATTGAGGAAAAAATAAAAACAATCTTAGAGACAAATCTCAGTAGACTAGTAAAGGAAATACTTAATCCAAATAAAGATTTTTCCAAATATACAGACCAAACAATTAAAAGAGAATTAACGCACAATCTTAGTGAGTTAGATAAATTACCAGACATTGTTCGGACACTTAGAGACTTTTCAGGAAACAAAAGTGAAGATTCATCATGGAGGAAAAGTGTCGAGAGGGTGTTAAAAATCTATGAAAACAGAATAGGTTCACCAAAATATTATGGAATTCTTTTAGCAATCCGTAACAAAATTACTGGTCAAGCGGACGCAGTATTAGAATCATATAATACCCCCTTAGATTGGACAGCTATTTCAAAATGCCTAACAGCGCATTTCGCCGATAAGCGCGACTTAAAGACCTTAGAATATCAACTATATGCTCTTAACCAAGGTAACAATACTATAGATGAATATTATCAGGCAGTTTATCAACAATTATCACTAATTCTGAACCAAATTGGCAGCTTAGATGCCTCACAAGAAACTATACAATCTCTGACAGCCATGTATAGGAAAAAAGCCTTAGACACTTTTGTCAGAGGACTTAATGGAAACCTGGCACAATTGCTGGCCATTAAAGAACCACATGACTTAGGACACGCTCTACATTTATGCAGTCTGCTAGAGAATCAAAATGCTAGGAATAACCAGACACCAAAAACTCCGTATTTAGGGAGGGCACCCATGCTACCACCTAAACCCCAACAACCATATCGGATGGTAGCCGTCAAACAAAATTTCCATCCGCATCTCTACCATAACCCAAACCAATCCGGAAAACCCCTAATTACTCAAACTAACCAATTCAAATCTTATAGTCAACCTTATACAAACCAATCCGGTGTAGTAGCGTCCTATAACATACCAAAACCTCCGCCACGACCACAACCGAAACCGGTACCTATGGACGTAGATCAGTCAGTTCGATCACGTCATATAAATTAAAAGACCTCTCAGCACCGCTAATGCCCCAAATAATAATAAGATGCCAAGACAGTTCCATATTCAACCAGAGACAGGAAGTAACGCGCAGCAAAATTCAGATGAAGCTTTATCAAGTTCAGAACAAGAGTATTATCAGTTGGCAGAAGAAAATAACGTTAACGAACTTCAGGAGGAATATGTATGGCAAAGCGATAACGAACAACAAGAATACATAGATATGTCAGAACTTTATTTTTTAGAATAAATCGTTCCTCACTACCTTACTTTAAAGTAACCACGGGGAACGGAAAAATTCTAAAATTCTTAATCGACACGGGCTCTAATCAAAATTATATTCAAAATCAATTAGTACCAAATCCAAAGCCAAATGAGAACACTTTTTCAGTTAGTTCAGTCGGTGGTAACAATAAAATAACACAACACGCAATACTTAAGCTCGCTAATATTTCGGATACACCCATGAAATTCTTTTTACTAGACACCCTGAAAACCTTTCATGGTATCTTGGGCAATGACACAATGAAAAGACTAGGAGCAATAATAGATGTAAAAAATGATATATTAATTCTCGGAAATAAACGCAAAATTAAAATTCATCAACTAGCGACACAAGCAGTAAATACAATTGGACCGCAAGTCAGCCATATGACCGAGTCACAAAAATCAATAATAAAACTCCCCGTACAAAGCCACAAAATCCTCTTCGCAGATCCCGATTCAAAGTTAGCATACACAACTAAAGTAGTAGGTGAGATCAGAACTTCATCAGATTCTCCAGTTTACGGGAAAACATTACCCATACCCAATATCACTCAAACAAGAGGTAGAAAAACAAATAACTGAGATGCTAAGAGATGGTATTATAAGACCTTCAAGATCACCATATAATGCACCAGTCTGGGTAGTTCCGAAAAAGTCCGGCCAGTCCGAAGAAAAAAAGTACAGATTAGTAATTGATTATAGGAAACTTAATGAAGTTACGATCTCAGATCGGTATCCCATACCCGAAATTGGAGAAATTATTGCGCAGCTCGGGGACAACAAATATTTTTCGGTATTAGATCTCAAGAGCGGTTTTCATCAAATACCACTGAAAGATACAGACATAGAAAAAACAGCATTCGCGGTAAATGGCGGAAAATATGAATTTACGAGACTCCCATTCGGTTTGAAAAATTCCCCTTCCATTTTTCAAAGAGCGTTAGACGACATATTGAGAGAATACATAGGGAAAATTTGCTATGTATACGTTGATGATATTATAGTCTTTAGCAAAAACGAAGTGGAGCACGGCAAAAACTTGGAAAGAGTATTTTCAACGCTACAAAACGCAAATATGAGGGTTCAAATAGAGAAATGTCATTTTTTTAAAAACGAAGTAGACTTCTTGGGGTACACAATATCAGAAAATGGAGTAAAAACCAACATAGATAAAATAAAAGCGATTACAAAATTTCCAGTCCCAAAAACATTAAAAGATCTCCGTTCCTTTTTGGGCATGACAGGTTATTATAGGCGGTTCATAAAAGATTACGCCAAAATAGCAAAACCCCCTAACCATTCTTCTAAGAGGCGAAGAAGGCCGGATATCTAAGACCAAGTCAAGCAGAACTGCTATCAACTTGAGCAAAGATGCGATTACAGCATTCGAGAAACTTAAAAATACTCTCGTCTCCAGGGAGGTTACCCTTGCCTATCCAGATTTCGGAAAAGAATTTCAATTGACTACTGACGCTTCAAGTTACGCAATAGGCGCAGTATTGGAACAAAATCATAGGCCAATAACGTTCATTTCACGCACCCTGTCAAAGACTGAAGAGAACTACGCAACTAACGAAAGAGAGATGCTCGCGATCGTTTGGGCGCTCCAAAGTTTAAGACATTATCTTTACGGGTATTCAAAAGAAGTAATATACACGGATCACCAACCCTTGAGTTTTTCGAATAGCGTAAATAACCATAACGCTAAGCTTAAACGCTGGAGAGACCTCATTGGCGAGTATAACCACGAGATCAGGTACAAGCCCGGAGTAGCTAATGTGGTAGCGGACGCGTTGTCCCGGGCCCCCGCTCAGCTCCTCAGCATCAGCCAATAGCGACGAAAGCTCGTCACACAACCTCATATTTTCAGTAGAAGCTCCAATTAACGTATTTAAAAACCAATTATTATTACTGACTGCCGATACAGAATCCTATAGCTTCGAAATGCCATTCCCAACATACCACAGTCACATAATTAAACAAAAATCTTACACGGAAGAAAAACTTATTGCAATTTTAACTAGCAAACTTGATCCGAAGCTTATAAACGGAATCATTACATCCGAAGAGGTAATGGGAAAAATTCAAAACATTTAACCTACCTATTTTAAATCATACAAGGTAAGGTTTACTCAAAACGAAATAGACGACGTAACTTCGGAGTCCCAACAAAACGAAATAATTATCCTCGAACATAAACGAGCCCATAGAGATGCAAAAGAAAACAAATAAAAAAATTTTGAAGAATTATTTCTTTTACAACTTACCAAGAAAATCCAAGCAATAGTTCAAGCCTGTCAAACTTGTAAAGAATCAAAATACGATAGACACCCCCCAAAAGGAGAAATCCAACCGACCCCTATTCCTAATTACCCAGGAGAAATAGTTCACATAGATATTTATATTACCGAAAAACATAGAGTCTTAACGGGAATTGACAAGTTTTCAAAATATGTTCAAGTAAAAATTTTAGAGTCAAGAGCATCTGAAGATATTAAAAATCCGTTGAGGGAAATGTTAATTGCTTTCGGTATGCCGAAATGGATAATAATGGACAACGAACGATCATTTGGCTCAGCAGCAATAAAGTTTATGTTAGAAGATGAACTCAAAATATCATTACACACCACCGCACCGTACGCATCGACAAGTAACGGACAAATAGAAAGGTTTCATTCAACCCTATCTGAAATCATGCGGTGTCTCAAAAAAGACAACGGGAGCATATCATTTGAAGATTTAATCTTTAAAGCAGTTCAAGAATAAAATAAATCGATACATTCTGTAACAAAAGAAAGACCCATAGACATATTTTTCAGAAGCACAATTTCTAGTTCAACAGAAGACATAGAAAAGAAACGAGAAGAAATAAAAAAGAAAATTAAAAATAAACAAACAGCCGACCTCGAATACCACAATCAAGGAAAAATATTACCAAAACTTTTTAAGTCAGGCGAAACTGTACATGTAAAAATAGATAAAAGATTAGGAACTAAACTTACACCTAGATACAAAACCGAGAAAGTAGCGGAAAATAGAACGACCACCATTAAAACACAAACCGGAAAAATCATACATAAAAATAATATAAGAACATAATTTTTCAGATTATTTTTACCAGCATGCTTGGGAATAACTACAGTCCTCGACTATTCCAATTCACAGAACAATTCACGACTATCAGATCTTAGAAGACAAGATAAATGAGCAGCTAGAAAACAACAATAGACAAGTAGTAATTAACAGATTAATTAATCAAAAAATAAACCAACTTACTAACGCTACTAATGCAATGTTGAAAATTACCCAGAGCTCGGAAGAAATCATAAATCAGAAAGCAAATATTTTAAAGTATAAAATTCAATTAATAAAAGAAGAAATAATTAACATAATATACGCAATTACATGGGCCAAATCTAATACAATAAATTCATTTGTACTTACAAACACAGAAACCAAAATAGTGGAAGAAATTTTTAAAAAAGAAAATAACTTATTTTTTAACATAGAAGAATTATTGGAATTTGCTCGAATCAAGTTAGCCACAAATGGCAACGACCTTATTTACATTATTAGCTTACCAACCATTGAATCAGATAGTTGTAGAACTTTAAAAATTAAAGCAATAAAAAAAGCCCAAATAATAAATGATACAAAATATGAAAATTTTTTTGAATGTAAGAGACAATTATTGGCAATAATTAAACCTTGTGAATCCTATAATGATAAGACAATTTGTAATTCAGAAAATTTGTTAGACTTAAGCAATGATACTTGCGTAAACGCTCTATTAAACCTTCGAGAACCAGAATGTAAGATGATCAACAAACATGATCAAACATATACCGGATTTCGAAGAAATACTACCAGGCACCATCCTGCTAAACAACTTCAATGGACCAGTCTCACTAGATGAAAAACTTCTACAACTGCAAGGCTCTTTCATAATACAATATCGTAATTCGACGGTAACAATTGGTGAAACCATCTTCAAGTCAAAGGAAATCAACGTAGTCGAACCAGAACCTCCGTTATTCCAACTATTGGGCGCAAAGACTAAGTTAGAGGAAGTTCTCTCACTACAAATGGTCAAGAAACTCAACATTAACAACACAAAAGCGCTGGAAAAATTAAGAAGCAAGGCAACCATAGAATCTTCCGTTAGCTACGGATCCGCCATCATCCTACTACTACTTATAATAGGATCAATCACGGAACTCCTACGAAGACGTAGGTCAACGGAAAGGACACCAGTTTCCGTGCCAGAAACGCAAGAAAAGCCCACGCACTCCGGACCTGTACTCTACTACGTTGCGACCGAGGACAGTCGCGTTTAAGGAGGGAAGAGTTAACACCCAAAATAATAATATAATATTCCTATGGGAGCTATATGATACAGTCGTAATTCTGAAATATTTAACAATTACTATATGTCGAAGAACTAAAAAAAAATTAAGAAACAGCAAAGTTCTGTTTTTTTTCCCCCGATTGTTCCTATGGGAGCTATATGATATAGTCGTCCGATTTTGATGAAATTTAAACGGTAATTCTGAATTATTTAACCATTACTATATGTCGAAGAACTAAACAAAAAATTTAAAAACAGCAAAGTTTTAATATTTTTAAATTTATTTTTCCGATTGTTTTTATGGGAGCTATATGATTTAGTCGTCCGATTTTGATGAAACTTAAACCGTAATTCTGAAATATTAAACCATTACTATGTGTTGAAGAACTAAAAAAAAAATTAAAAACCGCAAAGTTATAATTTTTTTCATTTATTTTTCCGGTTGTTCCCATGAGTGCTATATGCAATAGTCGTCCGATTTTGATGAAATTTATGCCGTAATTCTGAAATATTCAAACATTACTATAAGTCGAAAAACTAAAAAAAAAAATTAAAAAACACCAAAGTTATATTTTTTTTATATATTTTTCCGATTGTTCCTATGGGAGCTATATGCTATAGTCGTCTGACCCGCTTGTTCCGACTTATATACTACCTGCAATAGAAAGACAACTTTTGGGAACGTTTCATGCAATTAGCTTTAAAACTGAGGGACTAGTTAGCTTAGAAACGGACGGACAGACTGGCGGACTAACGGACATGGCTAGATCGACCCTCCTAGCGATGCGGATCAAGAATATATATACTTTATAGGGTCGGAAACGTCTCCATCACTGCGTTACAAGCTTCTGACTGAAATTATAATACCTCTGCAAGGGTATAATAATGAATTTCGGCCATAGGAACAATCGAAAAATATATATATAAAAAAATTATAACTTTGGTGTTTTTTAATTTTTTTTTTTTAGTTTTTCGACTTATAATAATGGTTGAATATTTCAGAATTACGGTATAAATTTCATCAAAATCGGACGACTATAGCATATAGCTCCCATAGGAACAACCGGAAAAGTAAATGATAAAAATTATAACTTTGCGGTTTTTAATTTTTGTTTAGTTCTTCGACATATAGTAATGGTTAAATATTTCAGAATTACGGTTTAAGTTTCATCAAAATCGGACGACTTTAACATAAAGCTCCCATGGGAACAATAAAAATAAAAAAAAATAGTAAAAAATATTTAACTTTTTTTTTTTTTGTAATTTTTTTTAGAAATACTTTTTGATTATTTAAATATTTGACAGTTCAGAATTACGCTTTTAATTTTATTAAAATCGGAAAACGGTATCATATAGCTGCCATAGCAACTCAAATAATTGAGCTGCAAATCATCATAGCTTCAATGCTTTTAAACATACACGCAAGTAAATTATAATTTTAATGTCTTCAAGAATATTTAATAGCTGCAAGGGTATATGAACTTCGGCTTGCCAAGTTTGCTTTCTTTCTTGTCTATAGCTAATTTTTATTTTCATGTTTAGCAAAACGTCGTATCAGGTATTTCTCTACTAATTTGTCGCGAGGGGCTTAACATATTCTTTTAATTATTCGGCTTTTGTCCCCTGCTTCTAAAACTATGTCATAGGTTAAGCAGTTTACTGGGAACGGTTTTGGTCAAGGGCTCGAATGTACGCAATAGATTTATAATTCGCGTGCTTGTATAGGTAAGAAAAATACAAAATAGAATTGAAAACCCGAACTTAGAAAAGGATATAGATTCAGAATTTAAGATAGTGAAAACAGATGAGATAGATTTTAGACATTTTACATGCAGACAACGAACTGGGGAGACTGTGGTGGTAGTAGTCCCCCATTTCCCCTCCCTGCCATGATTGCCTTTAGCCACAGCCTACAGCTCGTGATCACTTCAATCCGTTCCTACATTTCCAGTGACTTTCGGTTAGGCATGGCTTCCATCTAAAACGCTTAGTTCATAGTTATATTTTTATTCTCCATAATCATATTTAGTAATTTTCAAAATAAACGAAAAAAGAAAAATAATTATTTCCAACTGCAAAGAAAAACTGCTGCGGAAGTAAAGGGTTAAATATATATGAGTACATAGGATAAAATAGTAAATAATATAATATAGTTCAATCATAAATATTGTAATAATAAATAAAAAGTTTGTAAGAAATTTAAGTAGATAAATGAATGTAAAAGGGCAATTAAATTTTATGAGTTTTATTAATATTAAATAATAAAAGAATTATTATAATTTTTTTTATTTTATTTTTATTTCTCGCAGTTTTTAGGGAAAACATCAAGAATCAGGGAAAAATAATGAGTTTTGGGCAAAATTATTTAATATTGAATTTTAATTGAACTGAGCAAATAAATTTCTTGCGGTGTATGCCATACCAAAAGTTTATCCCAGAGTAATGTGAATGTTCCGTATAATCACGGGCACACACCGAGAAACACTGTAAACATTAAAATTTAATTTAATTTATATACGCCGAAATTTAATATATTTGAATAAATTCATCACTCAGAAAAATTGTTAAAGCAGCACCACATAATGTTTAATTAAGCTTTAAGAAATAATTTGGAATTAATAATGCAGTGGTCGTTTTCTTGAAAATAATACGAGACGGTAATTTAACTTTATTTCTCCACGTGTAGTACCACGTGAATCTATATGAACTGATTTAAAAGAATCCGAGAGCAAAAGAAATAGGGCAAAAGAAAACAGTTATCACTTACACTTGTGCTGCTCCATCGCCGTAAGATCTTTGGACGGGGGAATACACATGCAAAAAATTTCCACTCACGAATACTGTACTTCTCTCTTGTTTTTGTTTCACGGTGGTTATTATACCCCTGCTGAGGGTGTTATAATTTCAGTCAGAAGTTTGCAACGCAGTGACCCCATAGTATATATATTCTTGATCAGCATCACTAGGAGAGTTGAACTAGTCTCTCAGATTTAAAGCTATAGCTCCCATATGATCAATCGCAAAAATAAATGAAAAAAACTTATAACATTGCTAATTTTTTATTTTTTTTTAGTTCTTCGACATATATAATATGGCTAAATTACGGGTTAAATTTCATCAAAATCGGACGACTATAACAAAAGCTCCCATGAGAGCAGTAAACAAATAAAAAATACAAATTTTTATTCTATTGTTCCTATGGGAGCTATATGCTATAGTCGTCCGATCCGGCTCGTTCCAACTTATATACTACCTGCAATAGGAAGACAAGATTTGGGAAAGTTTCATGCAGATAGCTTTAAAACTGAGAGATTAGTTTGCGTAGAAACGGACGGACAGACGGACATGGCTAGATCGACTCACCTAGTGATGCTGATCAAGAATATATATACTTTATAGGGTCGGAGATGACTCCTTCACTGCGTTGCAAACTTCTGACTGAAATTATAATAGCCTCTGCAAGGGTATAAAAATTGCTTATATATCTTTATTGTTTCGATGGGAGCTATATGATATAGTCGTCCGATTTTGATGAAATTTAATCCGTAATTCTGAAATATTTAACCATTACTATATGTCGAAGAACTAAAAACAAAATTTAAAAGCAGCAAAGTTCTAATTTTTTAAAATTTATTTTTCCGATTGTTCCTATGGGAGCTATATGATACAGTCGTCCGATTTTGATAAAATTTAAATCGTAATTCTGAAATATTTAACCATTACTATATGTCGAAGAACTAAACAAAAAATTTAAAAACAGCAAAGTTCTAATATTTTTAAATTTATTTTTCCGATTGTTCCTATGGGAGCTATATGATTTAGTCGTCCGATTTTGATGAAACTTAAGCCGTAATTCTGAAATATTAAACCATTACTATGTGTTGAAGAACTAAAAAAAAAATTAAAAACCGCAAAGATATAATTTTTTTCATTTATTTTTCCGGTTGTTCCCATGAGTGCTATATGCAATAGTCGTCCGATTTTGATGAAATTTATGCCGTAATTCTGAAATATTCAAACATTACTATATGTCGAAGAACTAAAAAATAATTTAAGAAACAGCAAAGTTCTGTTTTTTTCCCCCCCGATTGTTCCTATGGGAGCCATATGATATAGTCGTCCGATTTTGATGAAATTTAAACGGTAATTCTGAAATATTTAACCATTACTATATGTCGAAGAACTAAACAAAAAATTTAAAAACAGCAAAGTTCTAATATTTTTAAATTTATTTTTCCGATTGTTCCTATGGGAGCTATATGATTTAGTCGTCCGGTTTTGATGAAACTTAAGCCGTAATTCTGAAATATTAAACCATTACTATGTGTTGAAGAACTAAAAAAAATTTAAAAACCGCAAAGATATAATTTTTTTCATTTATTTTTCCGGTTGTTCCCATGAGTGCTATATGCAATAGTCGTCCGATTTTGATGAAATTTATGCCGTAATTCTGAAATATTCAAACATTACTATAAGTCGAAAAACTAAAAAAAAAAATTAAAAAACACCAAAGTTATATTTTTTTTATATATTTTTCCGATTGTTCCTATGGGAGCTATATGCTATAGTCGTCTGTCCCGCTTGTTCCGACTTATATACTACCTGCAATAGAAAGACAACTTTTGGGAACGTTTCATGCAGTTAGCTTTAAAACTGAGGGACTAGTTAGCTTAGACTAACAGAGGGTATTATAATTTCAGTCAGAAGTTTGCAACGCAGTGACGGAGTCGTTTCCGACCCTATAAAGTATATATATTCTTGATCAGCATCACTAGGAGAGTCGATCTAGCCATGTCCGTCTGTCCGTCCGTTTCTACGCAACCTAGTCCCTCAGTTTTCAAGCTAACTGTATGAAACGTTCCCAAAAGTTGTCTTTCTATTGCAGGTTGTATCTAAGTCGGAACGTGCGGGACGGACGACTATAGCATATAGCTCCCATAGGAACAATCGAAAAAAATATATATAAAAAAAATTATAACTTTGGTGTTTTTTAATTTTTTTTTTTAGTTTTTCGACTTATAATAATGGTTGAATATTTCAGAATTACGGTATAAATTTCATCAAAATCGGACGACTATAGCATATAGCTCCCATAGGAACAACCGGAAAAGTAAATGATAAAAATTATAACTTTGCGGTTTTTAATTTTTGTTTAGTTCTTCGACATATAGTAATGGTTAAATATTTCAGAATTACGGTTTAAGTTTCATCAAAATCGGACGACTTTAACATAAAGCTCCCATGGGAACAATAAAAATAAAAAAAATAGTAAAAAATATTTAACTTTTTTTTTTTTTGTAATTTTTTTTAGAAATACTTTTTGATTATTTAAATATTTGACAGTTCAGAATTACGCTTTTAATTTTATTAAAATCGGAAAACGGTATCATATAGCTGCCATAGCAACTCAAATAATTGAGCTGCAAATCATCATAGCTTCAATGCTTTTAAACGTACACGCAAGTAAATTATAATTTTAATGTCTTCAAGAATATTTAATAGCTGCAAGGGTATATGAACTTCGGCTTGCCAAGTTTGCTTTCTTTCTTGTCTATAGCTAATTTTTATTTTCATGTTTAGCAAAACGTCGTATCAGGTATTTCTCTACTAATTTGTCGCGAGGGGCTTAACATATTCTTTTAATTATTCGGCTTTTGTCCCCTGCTTCTAAAACTATGACATAGGTTAAGCAGTTTACTGGGAACGGTTTTGGTCAAGGGCTCGAATGTACGCAATAGATTTATAATTCGCGTGCTTGTATAGGTAAGAAAAATACAAAATAGAATTGAAAACCCGAACTTAGAAAAGGATATAGATTCAGAATTTAAGATAGTGAAAACAGATGAGATAGATTTTAGACATTTTACATGCAGACAACGAACTGGGGAGACTGTGGTGGTAGTAGTCCCCCATTTCCCCTCCCTGCCATGATTGCCTTTAGGCACAGCCTACAGCTGGTGATCACTTCAATCCGTTCCTACATTTCCAGTGACTTTCGGTTAGGCATGGCTTCCATCTAAAACGCTTAGTTTCGGTTCATAGTTATATTTTTATTCTCCATAATCATATTTAGTAATTTTCAAAATAAACGAAAAAAGAAAAATAATTATTTCCAACTGCAAACTAAGAATATTTATTAAGCATTATTAATTCAGATAAGTGGCAGAAAGATTCCGGAAGAAAAACTGCTGAGGAAGTAAAGGGTTAAATATATATGAGTACATAGGATAAAATAGTAAATAATATAATATAGTTCAATCATAAATATTGTAATAATAAATAAAAAGTTTGTAAGAAATTTAAGTAGATAAATGAATGTAAAAGGGCAATTAAATTTTATGAGTTTTATTAATATTAAATAATAAAAGAATTATTATAATTTTTTTTATTTTATTTTTATTTCTCGCAGTTTTTAGGGAAAACATCAAGAATCAGGGAAAAATAATGAATTTTGGGCAAAATTATTTAATATTGAATTTTAATTGAACTGAGCAAATAAATTTCTTGCGGTGTATGCCATACCAAAAGTTTATCCCAGAGTAATGTGAATGTTCCGTATAATCACGGGCACACACCGAGAAAACACTGTAAACATTAAAATTTAATTTAATTTATATACGCCGAAATTTAATATATTTGAATAAATTCATCACTCAGAAAAATTTTTAAAGCAGCACCACATAATGTTTAATTAAGCTTTAAGAAATAATTTGGAATTAATAATGCAGTGGTCGTTTTCTTGAAAATAATACGAGACGGTAATTTAACTTTATTTCTCCACGTGTAGTACCACGTGAATCTATATGAACTGATTTAAAAGAATCCGAGAGCAAAAGAAATAGGGCAAAAGAAAACAGTTATCACTTACACTTGTGCTGCTCCATCGCCGTAAGATCTTTGGACGGGGGAATACACATGCAAAAAATTTCCACTCACGAATACTGTACTTTTTTCTTATTTTTGTTTCACGGTGGTTATTATACCCTTGCAGAGGGTATTATAATTTCAGTCAGAAGTTTGCAACGCAGTGACCCCATAAAGTATATATGTATATTCCTAATCAGCATCACTTATAACTTATAACATTGCTGCTTTTTACTTGTTTTTTTAGTTCTTCGACATATAATAATAGTTAAATATGGCTGAATTACGGTTTAAATTTCATCAAAATCGGACGACTATAACAAATAAAAAATAATTTTTTTATTTTATTTTAACTTTTTATTTTGTAATTTATTTAGAAATTCTTTTTGGCTAATTAATAATTTGACAGTTCAGAATTACGCTTTCAATTTTAATAAAATCGGAAAACGATATCATATAACTGTCATAGGAACTATCAAATAATTGAGCTGCAAATCATAGCTTCAATTTTATTAAACATATACGCAATTAAATCATAATTTTAATGTTTTCAAGAATATTTAATTTTTGCAAAACCATTTTGCAATTTAACTTTCTTGTTATCATTAATTTCTTTTATATTTTGCCATTAATCTGCTTTACCATTATTACATTTAATTTTTTTATTTTAATAAAGATTTACTTTGTTGTTTTCTCTTTTTCTCTCTGTGTAGGGGCTGTTTTAATTTGTTTTTAAATTTTCCACTTTTATTCATTTCTATATTTTCATTTTCACACATTGTTTTATATTTCCAATTGGTTTGCTACGAATCTTCGTACTTATTGTTTTGTTTTTACCACTTTTATGGTTAATGCCTGGTCTGCCAGTGGGTGGCTCACGTTTTGGGAGTTTTTTACTGCACTTTCACTTATTTTTATACGCCGGACGCTTCGACCGCTTGTCGTTACTTTTAGCGCTGACTGATTCAACTGCTCGCCGAATTTGGGTATATTTCTCTGCTGAATCTGCTACCGCCTTACTGCGCTTGGGAGTTATGCGAAATTCCGGGACTTTAGCTCTCTCAATTAGACTTTTCTCTCTGAAGGTGTAAAAGGCTCTCCCCAACTGTCTGTTCTTGCTGCCATTCTGTTTAAGAGAAATTGCTTTTTAAAAAAAACCAAAAAAAAAATTTGTATATTTTCTTTGTAGATATTCTAGCCTTTTCCACACTTCGGATTGGCAAAATTCTGGTAGTTGAATACGCACTGGAATATTATTAAAAATTTTATAGCCGCCACTGGAACACAAAGGCGCGTTGGACTTAACCTTTCCCTTTTTATAGAAAAACTTCTGGAACCGTCCGCTACGTTTGGTAACTGAAATTGGAAAGACTGGGTTGAGGTTCTGACGGATTTATATACCCCCCAAGGCCGGAAATCGGGCACTCGTGTATTTCTGGTTTCCGTCTATAACTTACCAACTTTTTTATAGCTAAACCATTTTATAACCTTGCAGAGGGTATTATAATTTCAGTCAGAAGTTTGCAAAGCAGTGACGGAGACGTTTCCAACGCTATAAAGTATATATATTCTTGATCAGCATCACTAGGAGAGTCGATCTAGCCATGTCCGTCTGTCCGTCCGTTTTTACGCAAGCTGCATGAAACTTTCCCAAAAGTTGTATTTCTATTGCAGGTAGTATATAAGTCGGAACGAGCCGGATCGGACGTCTATGGCATAAATAAATCAAAAAAATAATAACTTTGCTTTTTTTTAATTTTTGTTTTAGTTTTTCGAGATAAAGTAATGGTTAAATATTTCAGAAATCGGACGACTATAGCATATAGCTCCCATAGGAACAACCGGAAAAATAAATGAAAAAATTATAACTTGACGGTTTTTAAATTTTTTTTTAGTTCTTCGACATATAGTAATGGTTAAATATTTCAGAATTACGGATTAAGTTTCATCAAAATCGGACGACTATAACATAAAGCTCCCATGGGAACATAACAAAAAAAAAAAATAGTAGAAAAAATTTAACTTTTTATTTTCGTAATTTTTTTTTACGTTTTTAATTTTATTAAAATCGAAAAACGGTATCATATAGCTGCCAAAGGAACTCAAATAATTGAGCTGAAAATCATCATAGCTTCAATGCTTTTAAACATACACGCAAGTAAATCATAATTTTAATGTCTTTAAGAATATTTAATAGCTGCAAGGGTATATGAACTTCGGCTTGGCGAAGTTTGCTTCCTTTCTTGTTTATAGCTAATTTTTATTTTCATGTTTAGCGAATCGTCGTATCAGGTATTTCTCTTAATAAATTAAACTTTATTTTCAATTACATATTATCCTACTAATGTTTCGCGAAGGGCTTAACATATTCTTTTAATTATTCGGGTTTTGTCCCCTGCTTCTAAAACTATGACATAGGTTAAGCAGTTTACTGGAAACAGTTTTGGACACTATGCCATTGTCTATTGCCTACTTCTAAGGGTGATTTGTTTTTATACCCTTGCGGAGGGTATTACAATTTCAGTCAGAAGTTTGCAACGCAGTGATGGAGACGTTTCCGACCCTATAAAGTATTTATATTCTTGATCAGCATCACTAGGAGAGTCGATCTAGCCATGTCCGTCTGTCCGTCCGTTTCTACGCAAAGTAGTCTCTCAGTAAAGCTATCTGCATGAAACTTTCCCAAAAGTTGTCTTTCTATAGCAGGTAGTATATAAGTCGGAACGAGCCGGATCGGACGACTAGAGCATATAGCTTGCATCGTAGCAAATATGTTAAAATTGTTGTTTTTTTTAGATTTTTATAATTATTACAAAGAACACAAAAAAGTTCATGCAGGACACAATTTTATGTAAGTCTTGGCAAGTTAAGAGGTTGGTAGTTGCAGGTTGGTCTAAAAACCACATTGAAAGTTAAGCGGCTTACCAAATCTATGAAGTCAATATCACCTCTGACAAAATTGTGTTCCAAGCATGAATTTAAAAGATTAGGTAAATAAAGCAATAGTAATATATATAAGTAAGAAGGAAACCTTACGTTCTGATCCCAGTTCAAAACATACACAGCAAAAAGGAGAACTGTATTTTTGTACCGATTCAATACAATTGATGTGTACTTGATTTTGGGGTCTCCAAACGGGAGCGCAATGTTCCAAAATTAGGTCGAACAAGGAAAGTAAATAATAATTTAGTTATTAAAGAATTGCCGACTTCTTTCGACCATCGATTGATAAACCAAAGAATTCCCAAGGCCTTGTTGTAGACTTTATGTGGGCGTCGAATTTTAATTTTGGGTCAAGAAGATCTCCTATATCGTTGACCGAATATATACGGTCCAGTGACATATTATAAAGAGAATAGCTTATATATGAAGGGTTACCCCTATAGAAAGTTATTACGTTACATTTAAGGCAATTCAGATTTAAGTGGTTAGATTGACACCATCTCTTAAAACAATCAATATCAGACTGTAAAGCGAAACTCGATTGCAAATAATTATAGGACAAGCAAAGGTAAACATCATCGGCAGATATTAGTACTCGAGAATGTCTCATAACAGATATAAAGATCATTGATAAATAAAAAAAAAACAAAGGCCCCAAATAACTACCCTGAGGCACTGTAGATGTTACGTGAATCCTATTAGCAACAAGTATTTTTAAAATAACCCTCTGAGTTCTTCCATTCATATAACTTGACATCCAAGTTAATAGATTATTCGGAAACCCAGGCTGATCTAATTTTAATAAAAGAAGAGAACGGTTTACAGAAGCAAAAGCCTTACTAAAATCTGTGTATAAAACATCATTTGCATTTTACAATACAGTGGATGTCAATTTAAGTATGTTCTTGGTACTGACCTTCGCTTATACAGGTATGACATTACATTGTTTGCCTCATTCATTGACGAATTCATTGAAGCTCAGAGACAGAGACAACTATATGGATACTTCTTGAGATTTTTTTGGTAATAACTTCACGGTCATTCAGCTTTTTAACGTTAAATTCAAACTTTATTGTTTTGTTTATTTTGTTGTGTGTATTCCGATAATTTAAACGTTTAAAGAGTTTTAGTTGTTACCTTTAAATGGTAAAAATTATTTCGTATACATTTAAGCCTCGTTTTTTCATTCCGTTCATTCCGCAAAATTGTACATTTTAGATACAATTTTGCTCATTGATGTATCGGCTACGGTGGTATTTCATCGAATGGTATTTTTATATCAAAATCCGGTTCATATTTTTTATAGGGTATCGTTTCTGACAATTTTTTTCATTCATTGCTCATTGGAATCGTCATATGTTGTCTTGCTTGCACTTACGTAAAATCGTATAGCTAAAACAAACAATGAGCAATGAATGAGTCCAAAAATGTAGTGCCATAAACAAAACCATTGGTGTTAACTATCACATGTTCCTCTTTACATTCCCTACATTGGTAATGTATGGAAGACGTTTGCATTACCCCTGACGTTATGTCACATCATATTTATACTCGATATTTCATTGGCAGAATTAACTTGTACATATTTCTCTGTAAACGCGAAGGTAATATTTATAAAAATTGATTAATTAAATTAAATCTACAAAAATTCAATTTAATTCATCTTTGTATTGACTTTAATTCAAAAGAATGCCTTTACTTAAGAGATGTCAACTTATTTATAAGTATTAGTCCGTTACCAAAGAATAAACTATCAGCGCACTGCTAGCTGATTAATGTAAAATTTTCAGGGACCGTAAATAATGATTTTTTTGTTAAAATCAAAAAATTAGCCACTTGTAATGGGCCTAGACAAGAATGGTATATACCAAAATTATTCACTTTGTCTAATAAACGCATTTCGTCAAGCTTTTATTATGGTTTTATTATGGCTTTACACTATAATGGACTTAATTCTAAATTTCAAAACAATATTCGTGCTTACGCACACATTCAAAAATAGTTATGTATAAGTATAGAAAATTTATGAACTGTTTTAATTCAGGCGGTACAGGGAAGCCTTTCAGTCCACCAGTACTATATGGAATGCATTTATTCCAGTTATTGCACGTAAGGGGTGTTTTAAATCAATGCCCGAGTTTATGACACACTTCGTAATTTATGACATCAGAGTACCGTAGACTTAACTGTGAACTCTGAATGTACACACTTAGATGACGTTAAATTGTTACGCAACGACACGTGCTTCTTGATCGTTGCAAATTAACTTCCTTATTTTTGTAGCTTTGGTTTGGTTGCAGCCAATTATGTTGAAATATGCATTCCTGTATGCGACTCTGCTGTACTTATGCTTCTTGAAGTGAACTCCTAGTTCTTGTTGACATCGCGGAGATGCGAGTCCGCAAAATTGCGACACCGGCGGCAGCGGTGACAGCGTGGCAGCGCCAGCTCTAGGTTGGTCGACGGTGACCAAGAAGAACTGTAACTATTTTCTACATATATTAACCCACGCACAGGGAATGCAAGTTAACCAACTCGTGAAACCGGGCCGCTTATGGAATTAATAAACAATTTTTTCAAAATTCAATTTAAACAATCTTTGCCTATGCCTTTGCATTTGCCTTTGTCTTTGCCCATGCCTTTGGCTTTGGGGTCCGCTCTTGGTTTCCCTACCAAGATAAACAAACAAATCTTAAAGTAAACATAAGTTTCCACTCGAAGCCCAATCAATTGCGTTCTAAGTTCAAACTATTGCGACCCAAGCCCAAACAAATTGCATCGGTCAGCATATTTGAATTTCACAATAGGATGCCATGATATTATCCTAAGCTTATATTCTAAACAAAAGGAAAAGTTCGAGAAGCTCAAAGAAATGCTTCTGGCCGAGGTTCGTTGGATAAGATTATAGAATTAAGCGGGCAGTCCATCTTTGATCAAGAAACAGTTCGGAAGTAAGAAATTCGAATGTGAAAAATAAAGTGTATTGTACTTGTGAAATTAAATAAAAAGGTTTAACACCAAGTTACAAAAAATAAAAAATATTTTTTTAAAACTATATTACTAGTGATAAACTTAATTTGCACGTATTTTGATTCTACTCAGAATATAAATTTTCCATTTGCATATGAACAGCAGTTATCGAATTGTAAATGTGAAATGATCGCCTGTTCGCAAAACTTTTGTCTGCGAACTCAACGAAGGAATGTTAGAGCGAGACAACTATATTGTCTAGTCGGCTTAAAGCTTAATAGTTTGGTAGGCTTAACCCTTAGCTGTCCGAATGTGGTTGATTTTATGAATACATAAAAAAACATTTTATTTTGTCATTACTGGCTATCTCGTTACCAGGCTCAAGAGTTGGCACAGCGTTGGGACTGAATAATACTTCCTCAGAAATAGTTCGTTACACCACATTCAGTATTGATGGTCAGCCTTTAGAAATTCAACAAGAACCCCTAGAACTGGCTTTATAGCGCCTTGTGTGAGTGTGACAAACTTCCAACAAGTGGTCATGTGAGTCCTGCAGGAAAATGGAATTTATGATGATTGGTTTTATGAAGCAGACTCGTGACGGTTTAAAGAAACTTTTTGGAGTATTGAAACAACCCTCTGAAGGGTTCAACGCGGTAAGTAAACAGTTTAGTAGTAAAAAACTGCTAAGTGAGTAACCTTAGCGTAAAAAATCCGATCCCATTAGAACGGGCCCTTCATTAAATTTAAGTAAGTTTCCTTACATGCCTTACTTATTTTTGTAACCTGTTCTTATGTCCCCCCTGGGTCTGACATTTTAATTTATGAACATTATTTGTCTGTTGTTAAATCTGTTTTGTCTCTACTTTCTTACAGGGATCATTTGATTCTTTTGGGAGATTTTTATCTCCCAGATATATCTTGGTCATCGCCTACTAGCTCGCTCGTTTGCACGCCTTTGTCGAATCATAACTTTGTTGATGGACTTTTATACCTATCATAACAACAAATTAGCTTTATTCGTAACTCTTTAAATAGGCAATTAGAACTTGTATTTACATATTTTCATTTAGTTTGTAAAACTAAAACGAAATGCTTCCGTAAATGCAACTTTAATAAGCTAAACTTCTTGATTTCCGTATACAACTGGACAAACTTATACAAAGCATGGATATGGAAACTGCCACTGAATTATTCTATAGCCTGATGAACTCGTTTTTTAATGAATGCGTTCTTGACAGTCTTCCTCCAAGACAAATAAACAGACCTCCGTGGCTTACACCAGAGCTTCAAAGACTAAAAAACGTAAAAACAAACACAAAAAGTACAAAAGGACGTGAAAGCCATCTGATTTTTCAAAATACATATGCGGTTGCTCGGTCGGATTTTAATGTTTTTAACAGTCGATGCTATTCTATGTATTTGAACCGGTGTAAAGCCGAATTTTCAAATAAATTTTAAATGTAAAGCGAAAAAACTCCGCCTTGCCTTAATTAGTACGATTAAACTCAACTGAGGCGTCTACTGACTCTGAAATTGCTGATTTATTTGCCAAGTTCTTCCAAACTACCTATAGTGCGGATTCTTGTCTAAATTCGGTTGACTCTTACAAATTAAACAGGTCAAATTGTATTTTTTCTCCGGTAATAACAGAAAGTTATTAAATAAAGGATTTGGAGGCCACAGCACGAACATACAGAACCGGCTTCCTGGGTGCGTGCTGAAATGTTGTGCCCCAACTATTTGTAAACCGATTCTTAATCTGTTTCAATTGTCCTCAACGTCAGTTTTTCCAACTATCTGGAAAAATTCTTTTATTATTCCACCCCATTAAAAGGGAGGAAAGTCGGATGTTCAAAATTATAGAGGTATTTCTAAATTGTCTGCAACACCTAAAGCATTTGAGTGCACTATTTCTACTCATTTTCAATATTTGTGTTCCTCACTTATAACCCCTTATCAACATGATTTTGTCGAGCGAAGGTTTACTACCGGGAACCTACTTAAATTGACATCTAATATAGTTAAAGGATGTAATAATAAAATGCCGACTGATGTTATTTTTACAGATTTTAGTAAGGCTTTTGATTCTATTAATCATTCTCTTCTTTTATTTAAATTGGACCAGTTCGGGTTTTCAAATAATCTTTTAACTTGGATTTCAAGTTATTTGAATGGAACTCAGAGGGTTATTTTTAAAAGCGCAGTTTCCAATTTGATTAACGTAACATCTCGAGTTCCTCAGGGTAGTAATTTGGGCTCACTGCTATTTATTTTATTCATTAATGATCTTCCTTCTGTTATAACACATTCTCGACTATTGATGTATGCTGATGATGTTAAACATTGTTTGTCCTAAAAAAATTTGCAATCGGGTTTCGGTTTACATTATGACATTGACTGTTTTTAGAGATGGTGTCAATCTAACCTCTTAAATCTAAATTACCTTAAATGTAACGTAATGATAGTTAATAGGCGACCGAGGCATTTGCCAACTTGGACGACAAGAAGGAGAAGCTGATGCTGTGACGGGTTTGCTATGGTAACCGCCACAGTATCTAAAAAGGGCAAGGATCCCCGTATATGTGGGAGTTATTTCCTGTCAGAGATCCAGCAGTTATGCATTGTGGTACTGCGAGCAAAATTCGCAGCGTGCGCTCTTGTTTTCAGTCATTTTTATGCAAAATAGTTTTTATATTCGAAAGAAATCAAAATTGCGCCAACCGTGCATATAGAAAACAGCTGTTGTAGTGGTAGCACGAAACAATATATCGTTAAGCGTCGGTATTTTCCGGTATTTTTTCTAAAAACGTTCGGGGCGAATGATTTTTAATCGCATTTATATATCGCATATATTTTAAATGCAACATTTAGCCGTATGGGATTCCCTGTGTAAATAAATGCGCATTAGACTAAATGCGTTTTATGACGCCAATGGAATCCGTCTATAACTCTAGTAGGTTACTATTGCTTAATTTACGTACTCTTGTAAATCGTAGAATCATGCTTGGTACTATTTATAGGCACAATCTTGTCAAAGGTGATATTGCCTCCATAAAATTGGTAAGTCGCTTAACTTTTAATTTACCTTTCAGACCAAGTCGCAACTACCATCTTCTTAACTTGCCAAGATTTACCTCAAATTTTGACCCTCATCAGCCATTTCTCGTTATTTTTAATAATTATTATTATCCAAATATATATTCAAATTTGCATTTCAACCTCTAACCTTGTCTTAAAAACTATAATTTAGCATATTTACACCGTATTTAGTTTTAGTTTTTTTTATAAATGTCTACATTATGTTATAGGGCCCGCGTGTAACAAGCTCGTGCTTGGTTGCGTTGGGCCACTTGTGCCATTTATAGTGCATCAATGTTCAACAACAAAGGTGATATTTGCGCTCGATAGTGAAAAGATAGGTCTTATGCAAAACCACTATAAAACAAGAAAGAAAGCAAACTTCGGCAAGCCGAAGTTCATATACCCTTGCAGCTATTGCAAGAATTTAACATTTTTGAAAACATTAAAATTATGATTTACTTGCGCATATGTTTAAAAACATTGAAGCTATGATGATTAGCAGCTCAATTATTTGATAGTTATTTTATATATTTTTATTATTTCTATGGGAGCTATATGATATAGACGTCCGATTTTGATAAAATCTAAACCATAATTCTGAAATATTTAACCATTGCTATATGTCGAAGAACTGAACAAAAAATTAAAAAACAGAAAAGTTATAATTTTTTTCATTTATTTTTCCGATTGTTCCTATGGGAGCTATATGCTATAGTCGTCCGATCCGACTCGTTCCGACTTATATACTACCTGCAAAATAAGACAACTTTTGGGAAAGTTTCATGCAGATAGCTTTGAAACTGAGAGACTAGTTTGCATATAAACGGACGGACAGACGGACAGACAGACAGACTGACAGGCGGACGGACAGACGACATGGCTAGATCGACTCTACTAGTGATGCTGATCAAGAATATATATACTTTATAGGGTCGGAGATGTCTCCTTCACTGCGTTGCAAACTTCTGACTGAAATTATAATACCCTCTGCAAGGGTATAAAAAATGCGTTTGGCCCCAAACGCAATAACGCAGCCAGAGTATTAAGGGCCGCTGTTCGTGCCGGCAAAATACTTTCCTATTCTTATTAGATAGGAGTACAATTCACAGAAGTGGGCAACCTCATTTTCAAAGGTCATTTATTCATCGAACTTTTTGGCTTTTTGGCACAACAACAACAACAAACGGCTTAAGAAACTTGAAGTCTTGCAGAAGTTATAAGAGTTCAAAAAATTTAGTTTTGTAAAAGTAGTACTTACTCTTAATCTAATTCCCAGCGGTGAAAATTACAAAATGGATAACAAATGTATTATTTTCCTCCAGTAACCAGGAGAAAAAGGATTACAACCTGGATTACATTGCTATAGGAATGGCCGTCTTATAAGTTAGGACATATACAATCAGCTGCAAAAAACATAACAAAATTAAAAATAAAAATAAAAATAAACTCGTAATTACTAAGGAAATTAAATTACACACATTTTTAAAAATGCGTTTCAGAGTGCTTGCAAGTACAAGTACAAACATTTAACGCGTTTAAAATAGTATTTTTGCGAAACCGTCATTTTGTCAAAAAATTGTATTTTGAAAGTTTTTTCAATTAATAACTAGATTTAACTTAACGAAATCTGTTTGATTTTTTGATTGCAGAGGAATCAGTTCAGAGATATAGACAAAACGTCTTTTAGAGGAGCTCCCGGAGATCAGCTGTAGCTCCCTTCCAAATTAATATTTTTACTAATACTAAGTCTAAAAATACAGTTAAAGACAACATTATATGTCAACAAAACATTTGATCAATAAATTTAAAAGTTTTCTCAGAAAAATTCTGGAAAATTCGCTTGTTTACCGCCTTCTTACACTCATAGAAATATTTTTTTAAACACTAGAAAATCGTCCTAACATTAAACCGCCCGTAATTTAAGGGCAACTTTTCTTATAAGGAAAAAAATGGTCCCAAATATTAGATAAATCGCCATTAAACATTTTGTTTAGATGCGATTTCACTTGAGCATGTGCCAACATTTTTTTTCTTAATTGAGGGGCGAAATCGCTCTTAATTGTGAAATAAAAAGTCATAAAAAATTCCCTGGAATCAAGAAAAAACGTCCAAAAATGTACAAAATTGGTATCTTAGCGGTCTAATGCGCTGCCCCTTAAAATGTTGGGAAGCCGATATATATAATAATATGATATATATAATATATATAATATAATAACCTAATTTTAAGTGTTTATTATTTTGCAACATAGAACGATTTGTTAGCGCAACGCAAATATTAAACTAAACCTTTAACCCGAGCCGAGTGCATGTAAATAACTTGTTTAGCTTCATTTAATTAATTTTTGTTTTTAAATTTGAACTTAAACTAATAGACCACAAATAAAGTGAAGAAAATCTGAATAAATCAGATAAATCTGCAGAGATATTTATCTTTAGAAGCAGCGAATCCGTTCCTTATATCCTCCTTTATTATTTCCAAGTTCACGTTCCGTTTATTTATTATTATTTCCAATTAAACACGAGGGAAGAAAATTATAGGAGCAGAGAGACATATTTTATTCTGTTGGCATCCAAGATCAAAAGAGGAAGTAAGAACTTAGAACAAAAGTAAGCTGCGTTTCAAAAAAATCCCAAATGATGCGTTATCGATAACTTAAATATAATTATAATACTTTTGTCTAAATAAAAAAAAACTGTTTCAACTATTATTTACTGAGACGATATTCTGATGCGATATTTCAATACACCTCCTCAAAAATAGTATAATTATATATTCTTTGCGTTTTACTTAATATTAGTCAGTGTCAGTATCTGCTATAGTGGGAGTTGTACAATTCCAGTCCAACATCTGTTGCACGGTTTGGGGAAAACCCACAAAAACCCAATCAGACTGTTTGAAAAAAAAATTAAAATTATCATTACGTTACACAATATTTCATATCAAATAAAAATGAACTCAAAGTTGAAACAGCCCCTCGATTTTCCATGAGATCAATTTTGTTCCACTTATATTTCCTTGTTTAGTTTATCGAATTCCTTTGATCTCGTAGATCACAAAAACGTTGCGCTGTCAATAATTTAGTCAGCATATCTGCGATTTGTTTACCTGTGGGAGTATACAAAATTGCAATTAAGTTCTTTTCAACCTGTTCTCTTGTAAAATTATATTTTATATCTATATGCTTTGAACGTTTATGACATGAAGTGTTATTGGTAATACTTCTACCTTCTTGGTTATCTTCATATAATTTATTTGGATTAACAACTTTAATCTTTAAGCTTTCTAGTAATGATTTAGCCACATAGCTTCTCTAACTGCCTAAAATAAAGCCATATATTCAGCTTCTGTTGATGAAGCTGCTACCGAATTCTGCTTTTTTGTGTTCCAAAAAATTACATTAGAATCAAACATTTTAAATAAGTACCCTTTAGTACTTTTTCTTTCTGATTCACTTCCACCACAATCTAAATCAACATAGCCGACCAAAAACTCAATAAAATTTGGGTTTTTCTGATAAGATAACTGTACCCTTTAGGTACCTTACAAATTTCTTCAGGCATTGCCAAAGTTCTGTTTTATTATTTTATTCGCAATAACGACTTAGAAGATAAACATAACATGATGTACATTAAACATCCTATAACATTTCTACATGGGGCGTCACACTAATCATCTGAGCTTAAAGCAATATGATTAGGTTTAGTTGGAAGAGGACAGTTACAGGATTGCAATTATCCATATTTTATTTTAAAATTATATTTATTTGACCATCACTTCTGTCAACTTTTATACCTAAGAAAAATGTAATCTCATTTAAGAAGAAGAATTCTATTTCTATCAATGCTTTCTCAAATTTTTCAAACCAACACATTGCACCTTGCTTGAGACCATAAATTGCTTTATTTAGTCTTCAAACTTTATTTTCTCTACATATAAGACTTTCGGGTATTTGCATATATATTTCTTCTTTTAATATATAAGCAATCTAAAACTCGAGGTCATTGCTACAGTTGCAAATGTATCATTATAATCAACTAAGTATTCTTGCGTAAAACCGCGAGCAACGAGTCTGGCTTTGTATTTTGTTGGTTCACCGAATTCATTTTGTTTGATGTGAAAACCCATTTACAATCTAATATATATATTTTTTTAGTAAATGTGAACCTAGTTCTTTTATAGCTTTCTCCCAATGTGTTCTATCTTTACCATACTTAACCTCGACAAATTTATTTGGTATAGAATAAATTAAAGATTGAGTATTCATTACAAAATTATTTATTAAATCTTGATAAGATATTTAGGGCTTATTTTCGGTTAATTTTTCTAATATCTATCTGCGATTCCAAGTCTTCTTTGTCATAAGACTTTTCACCAGACATTTCTGGATCGGCATTCTCAAATTCTACCTTATCACTAGACTTTTTATCTGCTTGATCAGATTTCTTATTATTACTGAGGACGTTTTCATTATCAACATTTGACCGAATACTTTCACCATTTTCATTATTAGGATGCATATCCTCCTCAACCACAGCTGTAGGTTTTAACATACTTGTTTCATCAACAACAACATCTCTTGCTGTTACAAATATTTCTTTTCCAACACTCCACACTTTGTACCCATTTTTATTATTGATTTATAGTTAACAATGAACTGCTAACTTACACATATATGCAAAATTAAGTCTAACTTTAACTAACTAAATATTATATGATTCAAGAAAAGCATAAATGTTTGATGGTATCCGATCAATAGAATTTTCCAAAGTTATGCAGGATATACTGCCTTATAATTTGAACAAAGCACCCGAAAGGGCTCATGAAGGGCATAGTTGGATCTACAAATTGGCAAGTGAATAGGGCGAAAAGTACGAGTAAGTCTTGAGGGACCAGCGATGTTAATATAGCTAAGGAGGAGGCCAGAGTTTACCTCACCTATGATAAGCTTATGCAAAAAAATAACTCCGCTGCACATTCTTCGATGTTTTAAAGACTTTAGATCAATTAACATTAACCTTGAAGAGTAAGGTGGTAAACGCCTCAACGGGTCCCAATTCAGCTGCCGAAGAGCAAATAATAAAAATTCCTTTTGCACTGACTTGATTAATTTTTGTTAATCAATATATTGAGGGCTCCAAACACATGCGCAGTATTCCAAAATAGGGCGAACCATGGAATACAGAGTTCCATACAGAGTTTTTGTTGTATACGGGTTGTAAAACTCCTTGGCCCAACGTTTTATGAAGGTCAAAACAAAAAAAACCCTTAGCTTCCCCAGTGGTGACAAAATAAGGCTTTTCAAAAATAACTATTATAGTGTTCTTTGTTCTGCTTTAATTTAATTATCTTTTATTCAGCTTTTTCGTTTGATCGAACCGGCCACGCTTTTTCGAATGCCTCGCTCTCTTCTTCGTGCGTCTTTTTTTAGGGATCCAAAACACATTAGCATGGAATAGTTATTAGTATTTAGAACACCAGTAGTGGGGACTTACTTAACCGGCGGTCGGGAGCGGCGGTCGTCGGGTGCGGCGGTTAGCTAAGACACCCTAAACCCATGGTGCTTGTCTAGGATAAGCCGGGTTCGCTGCTCCCGTAAGTCCCCACTACTACCCCAAAAACAGAGGAAAACCGAAAAAATTATATGCACCCACAAAAAAAAAAAAAAAAAAAAAAACATTTTTCAAGACCTTTCCAATGGTATACTTTTTTTAATTAAAAATTACTCTTTTTGATCAAAACTATCAAAATTATAATTTCACACCTTCGCGCACAAGCAGACGTGAGGACGCACAAGTGGATGGGGGTTGAGATTAGAGTTCGTGGGTATGCGGGTTCACTTTCTCGTACATTTTCTCAAACGATAAGGATCGGTCCGAACATTTGGTGAGAATATTTAGAAACCAAATAAAACGAGTGAGTTCCATCGGATATCATGTACACTGATTATGAAATTTGTATGTGAATGTATTTGGAAAAAAATTCAACTGATTATAAAACCGTTAAAAACCCCCCGCTCCTGCATATTCCAGCTACTTTCAGCTTAAGGCTTTGGGAAATGTCCATGGTTGCAATGCAACAACTTAAGCAAATGTTGACCCTAACCTAAGGACAAGGTTGATACACCATCAATATTTACCTACAACCTGAACCCTCCTACACCACGTTCACCACCCGATAGCTTGTTATCCATCCTTGTATTGATTTGACCTCTGATATCCATTAGACAGGTGTCTGGGCGGGTTTCTATATTCAAGAACCAATCGGATTGGTTCTAGGAGTAAAACATACCTGTAAGCACTCCCTGTTTATGTCAAACTGTTAAGTGAACATTCTAGACTATAAAAATGACACCACTCAAATTGCTCAAATGACACTACTTTTGGAAGTTTAACAATAAAAACAAGAAAGGAAGCAAACTTCGGCAAGCCGAAGTTTATACACCCTTGCAGCTATTGCAAGAATGAAATATTTTTGAAAACATTAAAATTATGATTTACTTGCGTATATGTCTAAAAACATTGAAGCAATGATGATTTGCAGCTCAATTATTAGATAGTTATTTTATATATTTTTATTATTTTTTCGGGAGCTATATGATATAGTCGTCCGACATTGATAAAATTTAAACCGTAATTCTAAAATATTTAACCATTACTATATGTCGAAGAACTAATAGAAAAATTTAAAAACAGCAAAGTTATAATTTTTTTTTGTATTTTTTTCTGATTGTTCCTATGGGAGCTATATGATATAGTCCTCCGATTTTGATGAAATATAAACCGAAATTCTGAAATAGTTAACCATTACTATATGTCGAAGAACTAATAGAAAAATTTAAAAACAGCAAAGTTATAATTTTTTTGTATTTTTTTCTGAGTGTTCCTATGGGAGCTATATGATATAGTCCTCCGATTTTGATGAAATATAAACCGTAATTCTGAAATAGTTAACCATTACTATATGTCGAAGAACTAATAGAAAAATTTAAAAACAGCAAAGTTATAATTTCTTTTGGATTTTTTTTTCGATTGTTCCTATGGGAGCTATATGATATAGTCGTCCGATTTTGATGAAATTTAAACCGTAATTCTAAAATATTTAACTATTACTATATGTCGAAGAACTAAAAAAAAAAATAAAAAACAGCAAAGTTATAATTTGTTGTTGTTTTTTTTTTCGATTGTTCCTATGGGAGCTATATGCTATAGTCGTCCGATCCGGCTCGTTCCGACTTATATACTACCTGCAATAGAAAGACAACTTTTGGGAAAGTTTCATGACATAAAGATTAAAGATAAATTGAATAAAAAAGTGATTAGCCAAGACAGAGCTTTGGCACACTTTCTGAGGACACGGACACAGCTAGGAATGTTTCCAGCGACAGAAGGGCTTAAAGAACATTGCCAACTTCAAATTGAAGAATAATACAAATATTATTGATGCAAGGCAGATCAGGGTAGGGAGTGGAGAAGTTATAGAATTGTAGAGAGTGACTGAAAAAAATTAGCAAAAAGATTAGAAATGTCCAAAGATGATGATTCAGTTCGGATCATTACAAATGTTTTCTCTACATGGATCGATGTATCATTCATAACAAAGTTAAGAAGCATATATAAACAGCACACGGGTCGTGATATAATTGGAAAAATACACCGCAGAATTGGATTTTAATTTTTTTTTATACAGCCTCGATTTTTTATTTTTGAGGTAAGACAAGTGCCTATTGAACCATGGGGGCATAGATGTGTCACTTACCGATACCTGAGGAATGAAAAGATTGATCGACGACTGCAATATCAAATAAAAGGATCAATGGATAGAACCAGAATGCTGGTGTAAACCAACGAAATCGGCATTGCGGAAACATTTTACACGTAAGAAGTCAAGAGACTTCTGGGATAGACTCCCTGTGATAGTCTCCATATGGTTCTTAACAAAGATTATCTGACGCAGAGACGAGTCCGTCAGGCCGTCGATAAAGTCGTGCTGGCTTTTGGCAAAAAGGAGATTGGAGTCCAATGAAGAGATCCAAGACACGTTAGATATCTTAAAATCTCCCATTATAATAATGTGGTCCTCATCGGCAATAGAAGAGGATACTAATTAAATGGCTGACAGGTGCATTAAATAGAGAGAAGTGTCAGATGTAGGTGGAATGTAAGAGCAAGTTATATAAATATTAATGTTATTGATATTAATTTTAACTGCAACGAATTCAATGGAATGTGGGTTTTCAAAAGGAATAATCTCCGAATAATGTGAGTTGTGCACTGCAATTAATACGCCACCGCCCAGGGAGATGCGGTCTGTTCTATAATAACAAACTTAACAACGAATATTTCTTGATCGGAAACCGAAGAGTTTAGGCATGTTTCAGTTAAAGCAATGACATCGGCGTCGGTGGAAAGACTTTTAACATGCACCTTACCCAGTAGGCTTCGCAAATTTTGGTATAAAATTGACAGATTTGTTTTTTTAGTTTTTTGAAGCAGCTGAATTTGAGCCACGAGGCTGCTTTTTCTGAAGATACTTATGTACCAAAGTATTAACTGGCCAAAGTGTAGAATAAAGTGCCTTAGAGAAATAGGAATTAGTGATACGAATTTTAAAAGAAGAGATATTGAACTTTGAACTATGTACAGAAAAAGCGTTGTCCGGGGCATGAAGTTTCTCACAGAGAAAGATCCTAACATCCTCGGCAGTGGCTTCGGGATAAAGTCTCGTCACGATTATTGATTTTTGAAAAACCCCTTTCAGAGGAATCCCAGAGACAAGGTCCAGAAAGGGTAGTGTGAGTCAGTGGCAGAGGCGGTGTTAAATAGTTCGGCGAAAGGTCCATATTATTAGCATTAGTTAGCGTCGAGATGGATCGTAAATCATAAACAAGAAGTTGAAGATTGTGGATTGAGATTGGGATTTTTATTTTCGGTGACTCGCTAATAAGAATCTTAAGTCCGAGAAACTGAGATTCCACTGCCAGGAATTTGTCATTCATAGCGTTGAAGAGTTTACGAACTTCAACAAATCCAGTCCTTATTTTGCCTCATGAACGTACGCATTTCATCCGTCATCTCGTGGAAAGACGTGCAGGACCGGGTAAAACCAACTCGTTTGGAGATTAAATCCCCAACATGACCGTTGAAGCCAGCTCCAGTACACTTAACATGCGAACAGTTACCACTTAAAATGCCATTATACTCGCATTTATTAGCAGTGCAAGTGATGGTCATTTTGGTTAGTTATCAGGTCACTGTGCACAGAAGAAGAGGGGAGCCCGGGTGTAGTTTGTGAGCATCCGTATCAGCCTCGACCGTAAACGAGTAATGTTGGGCAGCAGCTGCAAGCGCTTAACAGCAGCTGAGCGGATACCGTATAAACGTTGAAGCAGTAGCGGGGTGAAGAGCGGTCAGATGTAAGCGTTGAACAGCAGAGCAGCAGGGCAGAGAGCGTGTAAACGTTGAAGAGCAGCAGCAGCGGTACAGAGAAACAAGTGCAACGAATGCAGCTTCGTGTAAATGTACGCGATGAGCACTAAGACCGCAGTGTCATTAACAGCACCAAACTTTAGAATATACCTTTCCATGACTTTTCATCAAATTTTTTTTTTCGTAGTTTAATACGAACATATACTGTGGAACCAAAAACTTCTAAATATTTTTAACTTGGCTTTTTGTTAAGCCACATTTCATATGGTGTTTTTAATAATTCTTTTAGTGCATTACTTGGACTTCTATATAGTAAATAAGTCTCTCTTAAAACAGCTTCACCCCAGAAACTTTTCCGTAGGTCGGCTCCTATAACTAAAGCACGAGCTTTTTCAGTTATAGACCTTATAATCCTTTCGGATACACCATTTTGCTGAGGTGTGTGTGGAACACACATTTCATTTTCAACACAAAATTCTCGCATTTCATTCGATAAATTTTCTTTCCTTTTTCTATGTACAGATTTACTACTTTTAGATTGAAGTGTGCTTCGCTTTTTGAAATAAAATCCCTTATGGCAACAAAAACATTTGACTTGTAATAAAGAAATATGTTACACAGTATTGTGTATATTGATCTATAAAAACAACATAGTAATTCTTTTTATTTATTGTTGGAGGTGATATCGGACCACAGACATCGGAATTTACTACAAATAATTGCCTATCTATGTGATCTCTATTTTTAACCTTTTTAAAACGAAGCCTAGTTTGTTTTCCTTTTATGCAGGCTTCGCATAAATCATTAATTGGATTAACATTAGTTATTTAGTTAAGTATCTTCAAATAAATTATTATTTTTAATTTCAATCAATTTTCTCTGACTTATATGCCCTTACCTCTCATGCCATATGTCAAAACTTAATTGATTTGATACACACGCTTTTCTAGGTATTGGAAATCTTACAGAAGGGACATTATCATTAAAATGTGCATTCATTATATTTATTTTTTCTTTACTCACTAGCGCACCTCCTGGATGAAATACAATCGTAAACCAGCATCTTGCATTTTTTTAACAGATATAAGATTTTGTGATACATCAGGACAAAAAATACGTCGTTTAGGGTAGCGTTGGTCAAAAAATCGGTTAGCAGTTCCATTGTTTCCTTTTTAGTTGCAAATATAAATTCATCCGACTTTGCAACAGCGATTTTTATTGGTCAAAAGATGACAAAAGTTCTGTTTCTTTTTTCCCTTGAGCCAACTTTTATTCACAGCTTGCAATACTTTTAAGCTTGTGTCTTTTGATTTTTGTCATTATTGACCATTGACTATTGACCATGAAATTCAAGTAGTCTATTTTCAAAAGAAAGTTAAAGTTGATGAGTTGATGAGTGGCGTCGGCGCTGCTGAAGGGCCGAGTGTGGTACTGCTTGTTGATATCGACACTGCGGAAGGGCCGAGTATATCGCAGCTCGTAAAGTATCGCACTGCTTTGTGTGCGAGATCGGCGCTACGGAAGGGATGTGTGTTGCACCGCTTGATGCTGGCGCTGCGTTATGACCCGATGCACTGCTTGATGTTTGTGCTGCGCGATGGATGGGTGCACTGACTGGTGTCGGCGCTTCGGAAGGGCCGATTGTGCACTGCTTGACGTCGCCGTGTCTCGTCGTTCGAGTACGTCTGGTTCGTAGTGTTCTGGGTCGTTTAGAGGAACGATCTTCTTGGTTTTTCCGGGTATTCCTCCTAGTTGATTGTTCCTCGAGAATCGTCGGAACGCAAGTGAATTGTCTGGGGCTGTGTCTCGGCTTATATTTTAAGTTTTTAATGTGAAAGTTGAATTGTACATATTTGTGACGGTGGGTCGTCACACTCCGATATCAAACTGCGATATCGTACCTCGAATGAGTATGGCTGCATTGCCAATGCCCATCTGACAATCCGTCCTGAAGGGCTCTCGATCGAGTTAAGCCATTTATGTGCTTGGTGGTCAGTGATAACGACGAAGTGGTACCCCTCCAGGTACATCTTCATTTTCTGGATGCCCCAGTGAATTGCCAGGCACACTTTTTCTGTAGCCGAGTAGTTTTGTTATGTTTTTGTAAGCTTCCGACTGGCATATGAAATAACGTGTTCTCCGTTTTCGTAGTCTTGGGTCAGTACTGCTCCTAGTCCGTAATTACTGACGTCCGTCTGAAGTACAAAGGTTCTTCCAAAGTCCGGACAAGCCAAGACCGGTGCTTCGGTTAGGGCTTTCTTTAAGTTTTTGGTCGCCTCTTCTGTCTCCTCGGTCCATTTGCACTTTGTCCCATTCTTAACCAGCTTGTAAAGCGGTTGCGCTAGTTCAGTGAAGTAAGGAACGAATCTTCTGTACCAGGAGGCCACCCCTAGGAAGCTGTGTACTTGCTTCGTCGTCTGTGGGCTTGACATGTTGAGGATCGCGGCTATCTTTTCTGGATCGGTGTGTATACCTCTTGCGCTGATTACGTGTCCTAGATATTTCAGTTCTTCCTTAAAGAAGTGGCATTTCTCTGTGTTGGTCTTCAGATTTGCCTTGCGGAGTCGCCACATTACCTCCTGTAGCTTCTCCAGGTGTTCCTGTTTCGTATGCGAACGCGAATGGTTCCATCTCCGGTCCGATGACTGAGTCTAGAGCTCTTTGGAAAGTCGCCGGTGCTGTGTGTAATCCGGAGGGCATTACTTTCCACTAAAACAGTCCGCGTCCTGGTACAGTAAAGGCAGTGTACTGTTTACTGTCTTCGTCCATCGGTATCTGCCAGTAGCCACTTTTCAGATTCAGTGTGCTTATGTATTTTGCCTCGCGGAGTTGGTTGAGAATGTGATCCATTCGTGGCACTGGGTATACGTCTCGCTCAGAGTGCTCGTTCAGTTGCCTATAGTCTATGCAAAGCCTCAATTCCTTGTTTTTCTACTCTCCGATTACCACTGGCGAACTGTAGCGGAGTGCGAGGGTTCTATAAGGTGCTATGAGTTCGTCGACTTGTTTGTTTATTATTGATTGCATTGCTGGGTTTCGAGGGTAGTACCTCTGTTTAATTGGGCGGTCGTGCTTCATGAAGATTTTGTGGCTTGCAATGTGACTTACTCCTTTGATTTGGCTCATCATCTTCAACTCCCTTTTGAGGGTCTCTTGGATGTGAGTCTGTAAAATCACCTGTTTCTAGTGATTCGATGCCGTGTCTCTTGTGTTTCTTGCTGCTGCGTTAATTGCACCGCGAATTCCTGTGCTGCCTATGTTGACTTGTGCTAGTAGGCGTCGACCGTTTAACTTAACTGACGTTGCGGGTGTGGTGTGTGCCCTGGGTGCCCGCTCTGATCCCATGGTCGGCTTCCGTTTCCCGTCGATTCATTCCGGCGGCAGCAATGAATTGTTCGTATTCTATCCTATCCGCATACCCAGCAAAACAGTCTTGGTTGGTTATTGCATCCACGGGCTACGTGTCCCACTGCTTTGCACCTCGAGCATCTATTGATCATGTCCCAAGATCTTGTGACGCCTCTGTTAAGTACTGGTTGCGTTTCTTGGGGACTCCACAGGTTCCTTGGTGGTCTCCAGTAAATTCCTGGTGGTTGGTGTCCCAAGCGAGCTTCCAGTGTTTGTTGCGTTGTCTGTTGTGCTGTGGGCTCATGTGGTTGTAGTGCCTCGAATACCTCGGCTAGTCGGAGGTATTCCGCTAGGGTTCGGCATTCTCCATGTTAAGCGTATCGCTTGTTTCGGTACACCCACTCCAGTTTTTTTTCTTCTGTGAACGTAGTAAATCGCATGATTTTCCTGAGTTCTAGAGCATATTCCTTCACCGGCTCGTTCTCGCCCTGGTGTCTATGTGTGATGCTTTCCATAGCTTTCTCCTTATGATCCGCTGGCCTGTAATAAATACTCTAGGAATTCTTTTCGAAAGGAGCTCCATGACGGCATCGCGTGGGTGTGCCACCAACCCAAGGCACAGCCTCTGAGAAGTATTACCATTGCTCCTGCTGCATGATCTAGATCTATGCCGTATGCCTCTGCCAATTCCTGTGTTCTACTTATGAACTCTTCTAGGTTTCCAGTTCCGTCGTATTCTTCTCCCCAACTTCGTATTACTCCCATCGTGGCCACTTTATTTTGTATATCGCTTGATGCTGGCGCTGCGCAATGACTCGATGCACTGCTTGACATTGGTGCTGCGCGATGGCTGGGTGCACTGCTTGGTGTCGGCGCTTCGGAGGGCCGGTTGTGCACTGCTTGACGTCGTCGTTCGAGTACGTCGGGTTCGTAGTGTTCTGGGTCGTTTACAGGAACGATCTACTTGGATTTTCCGGGTATTCCTCCTAGTTGATGTTTTACTCGAGAATCGTCGGAACGCAAGTGACTGGTCTGGGGCTGTGTCTCCGGTTATATAGGCGCCGCTTAGTGTGACCAGATCGGACGATGATGATAGTCCCGCTTTGGGTAATCGGGTTTATTGGGCAATGATTATCGATAATCGATAACTTCGTCGAATAAGTGTGACCGGGTGCTGTTGGCTTTGGGCGCGCATTTGAATAATAAAAGGCCAGTATTTGGAATGTTCTTTTACGAGTGTTTCGATGGCGGTAATAACTCCGACATCCATCTCATCTAATTTCGCACCAGATGCAGTTAGTTCCGTTATAAGATCCTCAAAAATATTAAAATGATTTATTAAATCCACATCGCTTTTTAATTTTAAGGAAAGTAACTGTTTTCGGACAGACAACTGTGTCGCTAAGCTTTTGCGTTCATATATTGAGTCTAAGTTATCAAACATTTCTTTACTTTCTTGTGACCAAAAAAGAATCACTTAAATATTCTATAATTGTATTTATAGCCAATTTTTCAAAATTTTCGCACTCTTGAGAATCTATATCAGTTTCAGCAATCACTTTAATCGCATCATTTTCGCTTAACAGCGCTCTTACTCGGAATTTCCAAATTGAATATTTTTCACTATCGAACGGTTATATTTTTCGTTTTCCTTTATCCATATTAATAATTATTAATCACAAGGTGTACGTATCTGCGATGGGGACCTGGGCCCATAACCTGAAGAAAATTTGAATAAATCAGATGAATCTGCAGAGATATTTATCGTTAAAAGCAGCAAATCCGTTCCTTATATCGTCCTTTATTATTTCCAAGTTCACGTTCCGTTTATTTATTACTATTTCAAATTAAACACAACGGAAGAAAATTATAGTAGCAGAGAGACACGTTTTACTCTGTTGGCATTCAAGATCAAAAGAGGAAGTAAGAACTATGAACAAAAGTAAGCTGTGTTTCTGAAAAATCCCAAATGATGTGTAAGAGCGATCTAATGAAAGACGTCTACATTTGTTGAGTTATCATTTCAAACTGTTTTTATTTCAATACGTTTCTTAGCAAGTAACATTGGTGTGTTTATTATTCTATTCTTATCTATGGCCTACGCAGAGACCGCATCTGTTTTGCCCTGAGCGGGAGAGCTATATTTTGACCCCCGCCCAAGTCCTTTGTGTAGTGTGGGAAACATTTCAAGTGATAATATTTAGAGGCTCAAATGACCTGCACGTACAGATTACAAGTGCAAACAAATGTTCCCTTGGATTTTAAGTAACAGATCGTAATTTATGGCTCTGGCTCCATTGACAAGTGACATGCACAGAACTCATAAAATCCTATATTTGAAGTCATTATCTTATTTCTAATAACCCACGGAGTGACTTGTTTATCCCTTAACTGTGAAAACATTCTAAAGTGCGATAAGGGAGATCACAACTACCCTGATAGCACTTGTAACTAAAATATTCTGTGACCGCTCACAGGAGGTCAAGTGGCTGCTCCGTTCAGCTTATATGTTCATACTTATATTTAGACGTGTTCATGTTTGAACATTCTGCCAAGGGCCAGGAAGAACTATTGCTTGCATGCGCCTTGATACATTAATTCTTCTTATTATATATAGGATTAAAACTGGCATAACTATTAGTCCTATGATTACGGCAGCGTGGCCTGACATATGATGCAAATTCAGTCCTTTATTTTCGTAATGATTTTCTTTTATTTCTTTTAATTCGTCCTTTAATTTGTTTATTTCCTCATTATAATTGATGGCCGGTAATGTTAACGGATGCCAAACAAAACTTGGAATCTTACTTATGTTATTTACATAAGAAATTGCTATAGGCTCATAATTTTCTGACTTAATACTATGATGAGCTATTAATATTTTGTCATCAGTTCTTATAGTGCAGCCAGATACTATAGTTAGAATTGCTTGCTCCGGCAGATCAATTAACTCTTGTGGAAAATTATTACATTGTATCCTAGCCTTTGTTGGTTCTGAAACCTTGAATATCCAACTACCTTTCTTTTGTAACTCAACCCAGTAAGAACTTTCCTGAGTCATTTTTTTATAAACACATTTAGAATGACTATTTGGCTTAAAGGGAGTTATCTCGCACGTATTGTCACTTACGCTACTCCAAGGCCAGTTACCTTCACATATAACATTATTAGTTTTCCATTTTTGACACTTATTTAAAGTAGCTTCTGTCATTAAGTGATAGGAATCAATTTCAAAATTGTAAACTAAATATTTTGAATTTAAATCTGCAATAATTAGATCATTCTCGGTTTTTACTGGCATTGAAATTACCCTAAACAAATGGGAAGGGTGTCGACCAAATAAAGGGATTTTTACATTTAAAATTAATTTATTATCTACAAAAATTCCTTTAGCCGTTAATAACGTGTAAATTTCCTTTATTTCCGTTCCAGTTCTTTTACCTGGTAGTACTAATGTTTCTAGTAATGCATCCTTTATCCGAGCTATTTCGGATTTCAGTTGCATAGGCTTCAATATATTTGGACTTAATCTACCATGGTTAATATTTATAAGTAGGTTAATTACTCCTGCTTGAATCTTTTCGCATTCCTCAATTAAAGAACCTAACTGCTTAGTTACCATAAAGAAATTAATTGACTCTTTATAAACATAATAACTTTCTTTCAAAACCTGTGTTATATTTTCTATTCTCGTATTCATGCTTCTGAAATTTGAGTTGACTTCATCCGTTGTTCTTTTAAGGATATTTAATGTCGACTCAACAACGGAAGTTTGCTTTTGACTAAATCTGACGTATTTTCTTGATTCTCTAAGAGGTTTTTCATGTTGCTCTCTAGGTTTTCCCTATCTTCAGCGTCCATTACACCAAACAGTATGTGATACAGAGAGCCCATAAACTCAAATGGAGCTCGCTTTAATCTCTTCCTATCTTGGGTCATAAAGAGTTTATTATTTTCTTCCAAATCTGTAATTTGTCGTTGAGTGTTATCAAGAACAGTATAACATTGATCTTCAAATCCATGAAGTTTACGACACACCACTCTCATTTTTTCATTCAAAATCTTTCCCCTTTTTATCATATCAAAATATAATACACAATTAGATCCCAAGATGATGCTTTGACTTCGACGTTCCCCATTGGATCTAAATAAATTGACGTAGTGTTTTTGAATTTTTCAATTGACCATTTTTGTTGCCCTTGCGCAGGTAAACTTGCATTAGACACTTGGCAAACTAACAATAGGAATAACATTATTGCCATTACTCCAAGTTTATGGATTCTAGGGCTATTTCGAGTCCCCCTTGTCTGTTTCAAAGGACTAGGTGATTCACTTTCTTCGGCCTGAATTCCAGTTAAAGGGCAAACTTTTGTAATCGGTCTTAAAATTGAACCGTCTTGAAGTTTTACTTTCACTATTCTAACTCGATCGTCTTTTCCTTTATGTACCTCTTCTACTCTTCCCAAGGGCCATCTAGCAGGGTGACAATTTTCAACTTTTAATAATACAATTTAACTTTTGTTAATATTTTGCAATCATATTTTCCATTTATTTCTTTGTTGAAGTGTGTTTAAATAGTCATTCTTCCATTTATTCCAAAATTCCCGTTTCATTTTTTGGATCAACTTCCATCTATCCAAATTTCCAAGTTTTTCTTCGGAAATGGTTTCAATAGGTCCTATAGTGGGCCTTCCTATCAGAAAATGACCTTGTGTTAAAACTTCTAAATCGTCAATGTCAGTATTGGCTGTATAAAGGGGTCTAGAATTTAATACAGCTTCAATTTGGCATAAAAGAGTGGCCATCTCTTCATATGATAAGTTAGATTATTATCCCCTATTATTCTTTTAAGGTGATATTTTACCGATTTCTCTCCGGCCTCCCATATACGGGGGTATAAAATGCCATTCAATTTGTTCGTTCTCTAACACTTGAATAATTTTAGTATTTTCATTAAGTACTTTCTGTAAATCTTCATTCAATTTCCTAGAGGCACCTACAAAATTTGTTCCATTATTAGAAAATATTTTTGCACATTTTCCTCTTCTGGAAAAGAATCTCCTCAGCGCAGCTAAAAAGGCATCTGAAGTCAAATCACTAACAACTTCTAAATGGATAGCCTTCGTTGCCATGCAAACAAACACAACAATATAACCTTTATAGGATTTTTGGCCTCGATTCTTTGAGCATCTTATCTGATATGGGCCAGCTAGTCTACCCCAGTATTTAAAAACGGGTGGGCCATAGTAACTCTATGCTTTGGTAAATTGCCCATAATTTGTTCTGCTGTAATTTGTCTATATCTTGCACATTTTTCCAAAATTTTCTTTGAATATAATTTCGCATCAAATTAATTCCGCCGTGTAATGATTCTCTATGTAAATCTTTGATAATTTATGAAGTTTAATGACACTTATCTAGAATTATCGGATGTTTTGTATGAAATTCGGCGCTGGAGTTCTGTAATCTACCTCCTACTCTTAATAGTCCGTCTTTATCCAAAAATGGATTCAATCCTAATATTTTGCTTTTAATTTAAATATCTTTTCTAAGTTTTAAGCAAATTATCTTCGAACAAAACTGAATTTCTTGTTGTGTTTTTATTATAAATACCCTTGCTAACTTTATTTGATTTACTGTCAGATATGCTGGAAATGATTTATTTTTTAATTTCATATCAATAAATCTTAGAATATATGCAATAACCCTTTCCAGTTTACGCATACAGGAGTACCTTTCTATTAGTGATAGTATAAAGTGTCTTGGTTTCTCTATTAAGGTAGTACTGACAATAATACTATCTGCTTCATCTTCTATTGGCCAGTATTTTTCCGACTTGGCTAACCATTGTGGTCCGTTCCACCAAATTTTACATTCTAATAATTTTTCCGGTGTTACACCCCTTGATGCTACGTCTGCAGGGTTTTCTTCTGATCGAACATGTCTCCACTCGATCTCCTTAATTTTCCTTATTTCGTCAGTTCGTCGTCGAATAAATTTGTCTTTATTATTCCCATTTTTAATCCATGTAAGTGTGATTGTTGAATCACTCCAACCATATGCGTTCGTTTGACTTCCAATTGCTGTCCTAACTCTATCTATTAATTTCGAGAGGAGATGTGCAGCACAAAGTTCTAGTTTAGGAATGGTTTTTCGATTTTTCTTCGGATTAACTTTGCTTTTGCTAGCTATAATCATCGAAGAGGTTCCCACCTTAGCATATACTACAGCTGCGTATGCTTTATCGGACGCATCAGTAAATCCATGAATTTGAACTGGCATTTTATCTTTGGATTTCACCCACCTTGGAATTCTTATACTTTCAAGAAATGTTAAATTTTCTTTAAAGCTTTTCCATTTATTGGCATCTGAATCTGACAAGTTCTGATCCAATTTTTGCTCTGTTTACCAAAGTTGTTGCATAAATAATTTTCCAATTATTGTCACTGGAGATAACCAGCCTAAGGGGTCATAAATTTTTGCAAGTATTGATAACACTACTCGCTTACTAATTTTAGTACAGGGCTCATTGTTAAAATTGAATTTAAATTCATCTTTACCAGGTTCCCATTGAAGACCCAGTGTTTTTATGGATTCATTTTCTTGAATTTCTAATATTTTATTTTCTTCTTTGCTTTCCAGAGCCTCAACTATTTCTGAGACATTGGAAATCCATTTTCTTAGATTAAAGCCTACTTTTTCTAATTCAATGGTTATATATTCCACGTGTTGTTTGGCTTCCTGTATGGAATTAGCACCTGTCATAAGGTCATCCATATAAAAATCATTTTTAATTATATCCTTTATTGACATATTTTCGCATTTATTTGAAATTTCAGCAAGCACTCTTGTAGCTAAATAGGGTGCTGATGCTGTACCGTAAGTAACCGTTGTTAGTTTGTAATTTTTTAGTTTTTTATTTGGAGAGTCTCTCCAAATAATGTGCAAATAATCTTGATCTTCTTCATCCATATTTATTTGCCGGTACATTTTTTCAATGTCCATGAATGCATGAATTTTATATAACTTTCTTTATGTTTAATATTTTTATTTAGTTTTCTTTCTAAGTTATAAAATCGCGCTATTGCTTGCGCTTTGGAGTCTCCTAATTCTTTTTCATTTTTAAATGGAATTTTGACCACATATCTCCCATTTTTATCCGTTTTAGTGGTCTCTAAGAAATGTCTTTCACAAATTTCTTCCTCAATGTCATTATAATCATTTTCCATTTCCCAAAACCTCTCTAAATCTCCTACTTCTATACTAGTAGCCACAATTAATTCTGTACCTCTAGATTTGGTACAACCATAATCCATCCGAATTCGGTATTCTGCCCTAGTAGTCCGTCTATTTTAACTACTCCATCTTTTAAAATATTTGGATATAAATCCACTCCTATAATAATATCTACTATACTTGGTTTATTAAAGTGAGGGTCCGCCAACGTATATTTTGTCCACTTTGACTTATCAACATCTAAAGTTTTGATCGGTAAAGCCTTCATTAGTTTCGGAAGAATGATAGCTTCAATATTCAGGGGGTTTTTTGTATCGTCGCGCATTTTTATAGTTAAATTAACTTTGTGCTTTGAAGTACAAGTGTCTGAACAGGACACTCCACTAACCTCGGTGATAGTTTGTTTACGAGATAAATTTAATATTTGTGCAGCTTCTTCTGAAATTATGGTGCATTGCGATCCACTATCAATTAATGCCCTTAGGTTTTCATAGCCCCCTTTATTTGATTTTACTTTAATCAATGCGGTAGCTAGAAATGCTTGTTCCTTAGTAACACAGGTGTTTACTTTTTCTCTTTTTTCAGTTGAAACATGGAGCATGGTGTGATGTGGTTTTTTGCAAATTGAGCATAAGTATTCCGAGTTACACTTCTTGAAAACAGAATGCTTAAAACATCTGTTGCACAAGTGCTGTTTTCTAATAAACTCCGCTCTTTCTATCGGGCTCATTCCCCTAAACTTATAACAATTTGTTACAAAGTGTCCAACCATTTTACAAAGTAGACAACTTTCCTTAACAGTGGTATATACCACTTTTTTAAAAACTTTCTTTTCATCATTTAGTGCTGAGCTAAGAGAACTCACACGTTGCTCTAAAAATTCCATTACATCGCTTAGTAATTGAATTTCCTTGGTTTTTTTTTATATGCGTTTCGTATAATTGAAGCGCCTCTCTTTTGAATTTTCGGATGATAATGTGTGCGAAAATAACATCAACATCCTCATTTAAATTCGCTTTTGTTTTGATTAAATGAATTGATTCATTTATTGAATCAATAAACCATTTAATCTGTTTTGCTGAATCGTTGTCTAGAATAGGCAAAATTTGGCTGTTGCTTCGATGTCTTGGTTTGACTGGGTTGTTGTTGGTTGTTTAATTTATTTATTTTTGTTCTAACCACTTAAGGTTCGAGCTATTGAGTTCGTCCTTTTCTGTTCCCGTATAACCGAACACCTTTTTTTTTTTAACAATTTACCAATGTTCTGGCCTTGGTAACGCCCACGTTGCGTAACACACCCGTGTTATTTTTCAGAATTTTGTGCCCGTTTGGCTTATTAACTTTTGTTTTTTAACAAGATTTAAGCTTGTGAATTTTTATATTTTTATTTTATTTATTTTTATTTTTATTTTTGCAACCTCGTGCGCTCGCAACAAATCAAACTTTAAGGTGCTGGTTTAAAAAACTCTGAGTCTCTTACCACTGGTGGGGGAAAACTACAGAGTGCCTCGAAGGACCAAAATGTAACCTTTAGCTGATCGCGCGCTAGTTATAGTATGTTGTAACGGTAGTGGTCAACGGTGATTCTTACTCATCCAATATTCAGTTAAACGATTTTATATAAACAGTTGATGTGTTCGCTTTGGTTGTTCCAAACGGAATAATTTTTATTGTGGCTTGAGATTCAAATCAAACCTCCGCCAAAGAATTTTATGTGTTTACAATTATGTAGTTTTGGGTGAGTAAATGCTAACAAAGTATTTTCTGGAGCTCTGCTGAGAGGGTGTCGTTTAGCAACATCCTGCCTTGTGCTGATGTTGCATTTCTTATGTGCAACTTATGTGGGACAACGAACGGCTAGCTGTCGGTCACTGTCCACTTGGAAGAGGGTAACACGGGGAGGTTTAGGCGGTGGCATAGTCGATGGTACCGGTACGGTAACTCCTCCCCCCCTAGAATGGAGCGATGGCCACATCTGTGGTATATCCAGAGCGACATTGTGAAGAAAGGCGTTGGGGGTGAAGATTGTTTTTGTTTTTCTAATTCTCCATATTGCCAGTACCGTTATCGCTAGGAGCACCAGCATACCATATATTACGGAAAAATGTGTTTCTTGTACTTTTCCCATGTACACTACTTTTTTGAGGTTTCTCATATCTTCAAGATGTAAAACTTCTAGGTTTAACTCCTGTTTGGTGTTATTTATAAGTATCTGCTTACTTATTGTAGTGGTAAGTACTATATGGTCCTCTTTCTGTTCCATAACTTGGCCATCATACTTTATGCCATTTATTTCGATCGAACAGTTTGCATATTTGATTGCTAACGCCCCTGATATTGTAATATCTTCTCCACACGTGTTGTTTACAGGTAAGTTCAAAGCATTGAAAATGAATATGTGTCCATCCTCAGGTGCCAAAACCATTTCTTTTCCCTCTAGATTTACTGAATCGCATATTGGTGGTTTGTTCGTTAAAATCTTCCTCAAGCACTCCTTTCCTTTTGTCTCAACACCCAACTCTTCGCTCTCACAAATAAAAGTTTCATGAACTTTTGAACATTGGTTGTTAAAGAAACTTATTTTATACTTATTAATTGCTACATAATTTGGTATTATTAATAAATGAGTTCCATTAATTGGAATTGGTATAACATGATATAGCTGATAAACATTTGGCTCAAAAATTGGAGCTCTTACTCTAAATATTATGTCTGTCTCATTTATTTGTGTCTGTATATTTATTAGTTCGTAAACTTGTTCATTTGAAACAATTTTGAGCCCTTGACTCTCTACAAACTGTATAATCCTCTCTAATTCTGTCTCTGCTAAAATGAATTTAGGCACAATGCGAAGTTTCGCTAACAATATGCTTTCCGCAATATTGTTTAAGTGTACTGTTAACAAATCAATACTGTAACTAATCCTATTCAAATGCTGGAGCATATGTATTTCATTGTGCTCTTGTGTTAGTTCCCTAAATACGTTATTCTTATAATTTTTTATAAACAAATTTATATCTTCCTGCTCCTTATTTATGTGCTTAGTAATTTTCGTAAACCTATTCAAGGTTTCCTGATAAAAGGTTCTTTGCTCGTCTGCTTCTTTTGTAAGAAATCTTGTTTCATTTCTCAATTCTTTTATTCTATTTTCTCCTCATCATATGCGTCCATATTTCCCGAAACTATTTTTATCATGCTCCCTAATCCATTAAAAATTCCTCTTTTGACCCTATTTCTTGGTTTAAGTACTTCTAGTTTCTCCTTCACCTGATACAATTTTTCCTTAACCACCTGGACTGCCTCACCTGAGAATCTAACCTTCTCCATGTCTAACAACGCGTTCTCAATCTGTGCAATATTACCTTCATAGTCCTTAAAGTTTATTATATGGTCAAACATCTTCGCTCCGACCATTACTCTTGCCTTTCCCAGTTCCATTTTTACGATCGCCTCTTCTCGTTTTAGTGCTTTCACCTCCATTGTCTGTCCATGGACTAATATGCACCTGTAACCGTGATTGATTAATTTTTATTTTGTTTAATTCTTTTTTTAATTTTTGATTTATGTATCTTCTGTTTCTTTTTTGTAACGAATGTAACCCCATTATCCTCATCTACTGTGTGTTCCGTAAACCTAGGTGTTAACTTATTTCTTCTATTCTCCTTCCTATAAACTACATCCTCTTTTTCTAACTCCATGGGTTCTTCTCTTCCTTCATTGAGTTTTCGCGTCCTTTCCTGTTTTTGTCTTTCCAACCTGTTCTTAACTTCCTTATAAATTTCCTCCTGATATGCATTTAACTTCCTTAAGTACTCGTGCTCTGTATCGAAATTAATTTCCCGTTCAAAAACGTGTGTTCTCCCCGAGAACAATTCGAACGGCTTCAATTTCGTACTGGAGTGTATTGAGTTATTATAAGTTAGGAAAACTTCATCTAAAACTTCCTCATGCTCATTTTCTAGTTTTAAGTCCTTCCTTGTTTTCATAATTATCCTATAAATTTCTGTCAGTGTTGAATGAAGCCTTTCAACCGGTGAATTGCTGGACGATTGTTGAAATGACGTCACATGCAATTCAATTCCGTACTGCCTACAGAAATCTTTGAATAGTGCCGAGGCATACTCTGTGCCTTGGTCACATATGATCTTTTTAGGAACGCCGTACTGACCTATGAACTTCTTTATTGATTTAACAATATTTAAACTGTCCCTTGCCGGTATAGTGTATCCCACGGCAAACCTTGAAAACTTGTCTATTATTGTTATTACATAGTTTTTGTTGATTGTATATAAGTCCGTATGAATGATATCAAGTGGCTTGCACGGGGTTTCCGTATTTTGAAATACCACCTTTTGCGGTTGCCGATCATATTTCAATGTCTGGCAAGTTTCACACGCATTAATGACCTGTGTTACTCGGTTTTTCATAAATGGAAAATAAATGTCCCGTCTCATCTTCCAAAACGTTTCATCTATTCCCCTATGATTACCTGAGGTGTGATACCTTTCTATTTCTTCTCTTTGTTCACTAATATTTGTTATTTCCCGCATGAAGGTAAGACATCGTACTGCTTTATACAGTTTGCTCCTGCAAAAATAACTCTGAAACGCTTCTTCTACCTTTTTAAAAACTTCATCTGACGTGTATATCGCACACAACCTGTATGGTTTGCAATTTCCTCTTTTGTGAACTCCTTTTCTGTTATCGTCCTTCTTGTCTTGTTCTTAAAAGGTGTCACCACTGTTCTGCTTGGTGTCGACCCAACCTCAAATATTAACTGGATATTAAAGTCATTCAGTGGCTTTTCTGCCACATGAATGCAACTTAATTCCAGTTCACTTGTATGGGCCGCACAAGTAGCCTGGGTTGACCCTAATTCACTGTTGTGAACTTGTAGTTCAATTCTGCTCAAGGCGTCTGCCACGACGTTTTGTGACCCCTTTTTGTAGGTCACCTCGTAGTCATATTCCAACAGTTGCAGCTTCCACCTCACCAACTTGGAATTTAGTTCTTTAAATCCCATGAGCCAAGTTAGTGGGCGATAATCTGTGACTATTGTGAATTTGTGACCAAACAAGTACGGTCTGAAGTGTTTTATGCCCCAAACTATGGCAAGCATTTCCTTTTCTACTGTGGAATAATTTACTTCAGCCTCATTTAACGTTCTGCTTGCAAATGCGATTGGTCGATCACTTCCCATTGCTCCTTGTGATAACACTGCACCAATAGCAAAATTGCTAGCATCTGTGGTCAAAATGAAGGGTTTTGTAAAATCTGGATATCTCAACAATGGATCATTGCATAACAACGTCTTGCAATATTCAAAAGTTTTTGTATACTCCTCATCTATGATTATCTGTTGTTTTCCTTTTAGTCTCTTAGTTAATGGTTTCGTTATTTTTGCAAAATCTTTTATGAATTTCCTGTAATAGCCAATAAGTCCAAGAAATGACTTTATTTCCTTTGGTGTTTTGGGCAAAGGAAAAAGCTTTATGGCTTCAATCTTCTTTGGGTTTGGTCTGACTCCTTCTTGTGTCACTACATGCCCTAAATACTCTATCTCCTTTTTTAAAAATTCTGATTTGTCTGTTTGAAGTTTAAAATTTGCTCCACTTATCCTTTTAAAAACTGTCCTCAAATCTTGCATGTGACTTTGTAGGGACGGGGAATACACAATTATGTCATCCATGTAGACTAGACAAATCTTGCCCACCAACTCTCCCATCAGGTTATTCATCACTCTTTGAAACGTCGCTGGAGCATTTGTCAGTCCAAATGGCATCCTTACATATTCAAAATGCCCGTTATCCGTTGTAAATGCTGTTTTTGGAATGTCCTGTTTTTCCATCTCAATCTGATGGTATCCGCTAGCCAAATCTAATACCGAGAAATACATGGCTTTTCCCAATTTATCGAGTACTTCGCCAATTACTGGCATCGGATACCTATCCTTCACTGTCTTCTCATTCAACTTCCTAAAATCTACCACCAGTCTCCACTTTTGTTTTCCTGACAGGTCCAGGTGAGTGACTGTGCCTAATAACTTCCTGTTCTAACAATTCCTGTATCTGATTCTTCATTTCTTCTCTTTGTTTAAATCCATACCTATATGGCTTTTTATAGATAGGAATATCGTCCGTTGTTGGAATTGAGTGAGTTACCGCATTGGTAAATGTCAGTTGATTTCCCTTTGTGTGAAAAATACTTGGAAATTCCGAACACAGTTTTTTAAGGCTTGCCGCCTCTTCTGTATTTAGATGGGACATATCCAATTTTGCATGGCTTGCATCACCCCCAGCTAATTCCGTTGTGTTCATTTCCCTGCATACATACTCCTGTTTAAATGGTCTTAGCATTTCGATTTCTACATAATCGTTGGAATCATATGCAGTGACAGCCAACGGCTTTTCTAGGTATAATTTCTTTTCTTTTCCTGTGAAATTGACGACTTCTAGGTCGGCCTGTCCCTTCTTTGCATAATAAATTCCACCGGTTATTTCTAACCCTTCTTCCACTAGTGTCGTTTGTATCAAAAATGAACCATTGTTTACTGAAACTGGTAGGGTGACAATTGTTTTAGTCGCCTCCTCCAGGATATGTATGTTAGTGGTCCTATTGGGCTTCAAATGGACTTTAACTGTCCCTGTCTTGGTTCTTAATACGAGATTTTCTAAATCTAAACTTGCACCTAACTTAATTAATATGTCCATTCCCAATAATCCATCAAACCAGGAATGAAAATGGAATAAAAAGAAATCAAACAATTCCCCTTTTGCAATTTCCTGCAGCTCGACATCTTTTATATAACTGTTTATTTTATGACTCCCTATTGGAGTTTTAACTACAAGGTTTTCTTTCAATTTTTGCTGTTGATCTTTACTAACCATTGCGGGATTTAAATACGAATTTGTAGCTCCCGAATCTATTAATAATTTTAGTTTTTTTTCGTTATTTACTTTAACTACCACGTATGGTAATGTCGCCTGATGGGTATTCTTCCTTATATACCCTGTCTGTTTTTTGAGGCATTCTGGCAAAAATTTCCCTCGTCCTCAATATTATTCAACTCCTGCTCCTCTTCTCTTTCTACTGTATTCAATTGCCCTGACTGCCATCGTTTGGCACCTCTAGGCCCAGTTGATGAGCATTCTGCAATTTCTTGTTTTGGCATTATTGCCCTCTTATTATACCCTGAAGAGTTAGAGGTCGACTGATTGTCATATCCTCTATTCCTTATTCCTTCCTTATTCCACCTGGGGTTCCTGTTATATCCACCTTGTTGCCTATATCCTTCATTATCTCTGTTAAAGTTGTTATTGTATCCTCTGTTTCTATTATACCCAAAGTTCTGCCTGTTATAACCCCCTGCCATACTAAAATTATTGCTCCTGGGTACCTCTTTAGACCGGTAATAAATGTCTCCTTCTTAACCGCTATCTCGTATGCTTCCAAGAGCGTCTTCGGAGCTCTTCCCCTCACGGCACTACCTAAATTGCCTTTAAGACCTGTTACGAACGCCTCCAGACACGTTTCCTCATATAACTTTTTCTTCGCCTGAATTGCGATGGGGTCCGTATCTGTCCTGTCCGTAACATTACACAATGCCTTATGTACATCAGATACCTCTGAGTAAAATAATTCTACTGTTAGTTTTTTATTTTCCAACTGGTTTAATTCCCTCAGTAAATCAGGTTCTGACCTCTTGTCTGCAAAATGGGCTATCAAAATTCTTTTAATTACATCCCAATTTAATCCACAATTTGATTTTACCAAAATGTCGTCGGCCTTTCCTTGGATTTTATTCCTTATTTGCCTAAGGATCATTAGTCCCATAGGTGTTTGATCCATCCCTCTAATCATTAAAAGGATCTCCTCTGCGTTTAAGATGAACTCGTTTATCCTTTCTTTTTCCCCCATAAAAACATGCATTGACCGGATCACGTCGGAAATTTTCACAGTACCAAACATCTCAAATGTTGCCTGTTGCATACCTAAATTGTCCTGATGCGTCATTGTATTAGCTTCCCTGTTCTGCACTGCTCTAGAAGTTGAGGGCTCAAAATTTAACTGTTCAACTATCGTTGGCAAACTGGTAGCCTTTTTTATAACTTTACTTCTAGTCAGAGGTCTAAGTGACTCTTTGACTTTGCTAATTTTTGACATTTACAATTCTCTTTTGTTTACTCTTTCAACTATTATTATTTTTTTTTCTTTGCTTGTGCTTATTATATAGTATATGTGTATCTTGATATATATGTATATATTGTATTATGTATTTTCTTAGCTTTTTCCTGATGTGTCTTTAATAATTCCTTTTCCTTAGAAGTGAGGTGTGTGTCGGTGTCTTTTATCTGTAAAATTTTGTTATTATCATTTGTTCAATTGTTTTATTACAAAAAAAAATTTTGTACTGTGTTGGAAGTGTTGTGTATGTGTTTCTTTTTATTTTTATTTATTTTTTTTTTTTTTTAATTTTCTTTTCACCCTTCTATACCCTTGCGCGATGCAGTGGTATCAGGTTCCCTTGTATTTTTGTAACATATATATATTCTATTATTATTGCATAATCGTCACCCTTGCGCGATGAAGTGGTTTCTGATATGGCAAAATTTCTTCTTGTAGGTGTTATAATTTATTATATTTAACTTTTAGATTCACCAAATACCCTGCGCGATGCAGTGGTCTTTGGGACTTCCTTGTCTGTTTACTATTTTTTTTTTTTTCTCAGTGCTGAAGCTAACTGGAAATCCTGCGCGATGCATTTATTCCAGCCACGAGCGGACAGTCACTTGCAATAGATATTTCTTTTATAATCTGTTTATTTATTGACAGGCAGAGTATCCACCCAGCGACCTGGGTTTCTTTTCCCAAGCTGCATGTTTGATGTTCGCGTCCAACATCGAACTTTCGAACGTCTTACTTGCAACTCAATCCGTCGAACTAAATGGTTCGATGACGTTGCAGGTCGCCAGGTTGCGTCGCACCACATTATTTGATTTAATTTATTCTTGCCAATGTTCTTTGTTGTTGTTTCATTTTATGCCTTTCAATTTTATCATTATTATATTTGTGCACCCTTTCTTTTTTTTTTATTTATTTACACCACACACCTCACTTCCATCACATCACTATTTTAACTTACTGTTGTATATAAATTATACAAATTATTGTTTTCCTCATTTCGGTCCTTCTCAGTTCTCCGGGTATGTGTGTCCTTTTTCTCCTTCCGGCTGATAGGTCCGGCTGCGCCAGTTATAGTATGTTGTAACGGTAGTGGTCAACGGTGATTCTTACTCATCCAATATTCAGTTAAACGATTTTATATAAACAGTTGATGTGTTCGCTTTGGTTGTTCCAAACGGAATAATTTTTATTGTGGCTTGAGATTCAAATCAAACCTCCGCCAAAGAATTTTATGTGTTTACAATTATGTATGTGTGGGTGAGTAAATGCTAACAAAGTATTTTCTGGAGCTCTGCTGAGTGGGTGTCGTTTAGCAACATCCTGCCTTGTGCTGATGTTGCATTTCTTATGTGCAACTTATGTGGGACAACGAACGGCTAGCTGTCGGTCACTGTCCACTTGAAAGAGGGTAACACGGGGAGGTTTAGGCGGTGGCATAGTCGATGGTACCGGTACGGTAACTCGCTCGCAACAAATCAGACTTTAAGGTGCTGGTTTAAAAACTCTGAGTCTCTTACCACTGGTGGGCGAAAACTACAGAGTGCCTCGAAGGACCAAAATGTAACCTTTAGCTGATCGTGCGCTCGCAAGAAATCAGACTTTAAGGTGCTGGTTTAAAAACTCTGAGTCTCTTACCACTGGTGAGGGAAAACTACAGAGTGCCTCGAAGGACCAAAATGTAAAGCGATCTAATGAATGACGTCTACATTTGTTGAGTTATCATTTCAAGCTGTTTTTATTTCAATACGTTTCTTAGCAAGTAACATTGGTGTGTTTCGTATTCTATTCTTATCTATGGCCTACGCAGAGACCGCATCTGTTTTGCCCTGAGCGGGAGAGCTATCTTTTGACCCCCGCCCAAGTCCTTTGTGTAGTGTGGGAAACATTTCAAGTGATAATATTTAAAAGCTCAAATGGCCTGCACGTACAGATTACAAGTGCAAACAAATGGTCCCTTGGATTTTAAGTAACAGATCGTAATTTATGGCTCTGGCTCCATTGACAAGTGACATGCACAGAACTCATAAAATCCTATATTTGAAGTCATTATCTTATTTCTAATAACCCACGGAGTGACTTGTTTATCCCTTAACTGTGAAAACATTCTAAAGTGCGATAAGGGAGATCACAACTACCCTGATAGCACTTGTAACTAAAATATTCTGTGACCGCTCACAGGTGGTCAAGTGGCTGCTCCGTTCAGCTTATATGTTCATACTTATATTTAGACGTGTTCATGTTTGAACATGATGCGTTATCGATAACTTATAGTACTTATGTCAAAATAAAACCTAAATTTACAAATATTTTATTTTTTAATTTATTTTTTTAAATCAATTAAGTTTAAAGTTGATGTTTTAGTTGTCAACGGAGTTGTAAAAAAAAAAAAAGAATATATGTAAAGCTTTTGATCGTCGCTCTTCGCGATGACTCCATCGCTTATTGGTTAGCGAGTTCGCCTACAAACCCAGAGGCCGCGGGTTCGAGTCCGGCAGCGTGCATGTTAAAAAGGCTTTTTCTTAAAACAGTAAGTTTAATTGATTTATGTATTTATTTCTTATCCATTTAATACATTTTCATTTAAAGTAAATTCTCCTTCTGCAATAATTATATAATATTAATATGCTTAATATGCATGCTTAAAGAAAAGTAAATGTTTGTTTAAAAAATAATTAATAAAATAATTGTTTCAGCATGTATATATTTTTTTATTGAAAAATCAAAAAAAAACGGCCTAAAAAGCCTTGTTATCAACGAAAATCGCCTTAAATGTATGAAAATTTTTTAGAAATATCTCCATATTCTTTAGAAAATCGACCCAATTTTGTGAAAACGTCGCCATTAAGTAGGGAAAATTCGTCATAAAATTATGGGCCAATCGCCGTTGTATCCTTTTTTAGGGCGATTTCCTTAGTTTTAGGGCGATTTCGGGCGAAAATTTTTGTGAGTGTACTGTATATAACTCCTTAAGCAAAATTCATATGAATTATGAACTAGCAGCGATTAATCCACATTTTAAATTTAATTTTGCCGATAATATCGTTTTTTAAACGATTATCCTTATTTCTGATAGGAAAAAAAAAATTTTGGTTTGCCTTCGTTCCAAATTTGCAAAGCTGTAAAGTAATAAGCACAACATATAAGATAATTTCCAGGATAATTACAACCCAAAAAATAAGTTTTGAACGTTTGATTTCATTGAAATTCAATTTGAGACTGATTTTATTCATTTCAAAATACCCTGATCTCGGAAAAAATGAAGAAATATTTCTGTGATTAACTCTCCCTCCTTTAAATCCTGCTTGTCCTCAAGAGGTGTTACAAAAAAAAGTGGATGCGGTTCTTGGATATGTAGGATTACTTTTTCTTTTCTGTGAACACAGTTTTTTAGTACGATCAAAGAAAGAACTTTGGCGCAAATTAATGTAACTGTGGTTATTCGGTTTATTGTGGAATCATTCTGTAAGGTTTGTAAGTGCTTTCTATTTTTTATATGTAGAGCTTCCAATGCTTCTAAAGACAGAATTTGTATGCGTTGTGCTTGCAATGAGAAAATTTGAATTCGTGGGATTTCTTGATTCACTATTATTATACCCTTGCAGAGGGTATTATAATTTCAGTCAGAAGTTTGCAACGCAATGAAGGAGACATTTCCGACCCTATAAAGTATACATATTCTTGATCAGCATCACTAGGCAAGTCGATCTAGCCATGTCCGTCTGTCCGTCCGTCTGTCCATCCGTCTGTCCGTTTGACCGTCCGTTTATACGCAAACTAGTCTCTCAGTTTTAAAGCTATCTGCATGAAACTTTCCCAAAAGTTGTCTTTCTATTGCAGGTAGTATATATGTCGGAACGAGCCGGATCGGAGGACTATAGCATATAGCTCCCATAGGAACAATCGGATAAAAAACAAAAAAATTATAACATTGCTGTTTTTTAATTTTTTTTAGTTCTTCGACTTATAGTAATGGTTAAATATTTCAGAATTACGGTTTAAATTTCATCAAAATCGGACGACTATATCATATAGCTCCCATAGAAATAATAAAAATATATAAAATAACTATCTAATAATTATGTTGCAAATCATCATAGCTTCAATGTTTTTCAATATATACGCAAGTTAATCATAATTTTAATATTTTCAAAAATATTTAATTCTTGCAATAGCTGCAAGGGTATATGGACTTCGGCTTGTTGAAGTTTGCTTCCTTTCTTGGTTTGTAAATTTGTATACCCTTGCAGAGGGTATTATAATTTCAGTCAGAAGTTTGCAACGCAGTGAAGGAGACATCTCCGACCCTATAAAGTATATATATTCTTGATCAGCATCACTAGGCGAGTCGATCTAGCCATGTCCGTCTGTCCGTCTGTCCGTCCGTCTGTCCGTCTGTCCGTCCGTTTATATGCAAACTAGTCTCTCAGTTTTAAAGCTATCTGCATGAAACTTTCCCAAAAGTTGTCTTTCTATTGCAGGTAGTATATAAGTCGGAACGAGCCGGATCGGACGACTATAGCATATAGCTCCCATAGGAACAATCGGAGAAATAAATGAAAAATAATTATAACTTTTCTGTTTTTTAATTTTTTGTTTAGTTCTTCCACATATAGCAATGGTTATATATTTCAGAATTATGTTTTAAATTTCATCAAAATCGGACGACTATAGCATATAGCCCCCATAGGAACAATCGGAAAAATAATTGAAAAAAAATTATAACTTTGCTGTTTTTTAATTTTTTGTTTTGTTCTTCGACATAAAGCAATGGTTAAATATTTCAGAATTATGGTAAAAATTTCATCAAAATCGGACGACTATAGCATATAGCTCCCATAGGAACAATCGGAAAAATAAATGAAAAAAATTTATAACTTTTCTGTTTTTTAATTTTTTGTTTAGTTCTTCGACATTTAGTAATGGTTAAATATTTTCGATTTACGGTTTAAATTTCATCAAAATCGGACGACTATATCATATAGCTCCCATACAAATAATAAAAATATATAAAAGAACAATCAAATAATTAAGCTGCAAATCGTCATAGCTTCAATGTTTTTATACATACACGCAAGTAAATCATAATTTTAATGTTTTCAAAAATATTTAATTCTTGCGACAGCTGCAAGGGTATATGAACTTCGGCTTGCCGAAGTTTGCTTTCTTTCTTGTTTTCCATTTATATTTATAGTTTCGTTTAAAAATTTAATCATGCAAGTTCCTCTGAGTCGATGTAAAATATTGTTTGAATTTAGGCTGCCGATGAAGTCATTTATGAGTAGTATGCCATCGTCTATTTCCTCTATTAGTTCAATGTGGTCCGAGTTACTATAATCACACAGCGATTCCTTTCCCTGAGCTAATTTTGAAATACATTTTGAATTACTTAAATTAACAATTTTTCTTTTTTTTACAAATTTTGACATAGTTTGAAGTTTTACAAACCTGGGGTAGGCCTAGCACTATATTGTTTGATACAAAAAGTTCACTAGTTTCTAAATGTATTATTAATTGGTTTCTGATGACAGGCTTTAATAGAAGATTTTCAAAATTTAGTTTTGAATTCGGTATTTTTATTAAGTAAATTAAAGTTTTATTATGTAAGATAGACACATCAACAAATTCCAGCGTTTCCTCTATTGAAAACGAGGTAATGTTATTTTTCAGAGATATTTTATTTATTTCGTTAAGCTCAGGTTCGATTTATAAAAGAGTATTAATTACGTTAATTTTAGCCATTGTATTGCAAATTTAATGTTTCATATTTCTTCTTTCATAAGTCGAACTTGCAATTGCAAGCTTGACGCAATGTCATTATTAAAAAAAATGTCTTTTTGAATTGAATTTGCAAGCATATTAGACTTAACAACCACGTTAAATTATTTATTCTATCTTGAAGCTGATTTTTGATAATAATTTGGTCGTTGTTATTCTTAATTAAATTATTGAGGTTTCTTTCTATCATAAATAAATCTTTCCTGATCTGGATATTTATTGGCCTAGCTTGACGGCTTTTTGTTGTTAAGGTAAGTGTGCTTAGAGCAGAAAGTGATTGAATTATTTCGTGGGTTAGAGTATGATAATGTAAACTATTTTTCAATCTGTTCATTGTGTATTTTCTTATTTGTAGTAGTTCCATTTCAATCTGTTTTAAGTTTATGACGTGAATTAATTTTTTTGTTGATATCTGTAATTTTCCTATACCCCTATGTATGGTTATGGTATGTGGATCGGTATAATTTGATTTGTCGGTGGTCGCGATTGCCATTGGTATCAGCATTATTAAAAGCAACATCCTGTAATCACAAAAATGTCTCATTAAACAACGGTATTGTAGGGTTATGGGCCGATCACTCACGAACGGACTGATAACCCCAAGCGGACAACAACTGTAAATGTTATAGGTAATCATATTTATTATTATTTTTTTTATTTTATGTTTTTAGTTTCGGACTGACGTGAACAAAAATGTCCTAAGGAGTTTCGGACTTAGTTACCTTTAACATTACTTTTGTGAACTACTCTTCCTGCTTCTGTTAAAATAGTTGTATTCCTATTTTCGTTAACAATTTCTTTTTTAAAACGTGGGGATAATTTAGAGCCTAGTCTGGTGTTTTGTTTTACAATTATTTCTTGTCTGGTAGATATGATTGTATAGGTTTCCTTTCTTTGCTGTGGTTTTCTAAATCTATCAATTGTTTTTGTTTAAGTTTTTCTTTGCTATCCTGCCTGCTTTTTTCATATTGTTCTGGGTCGGTATTAATATTTCTGCCAAAAAAATTTCTAATGGTCTTTTCTTTGTTACTGAGAGTCTCTGTCTAACAATTTTTCAAATGTGTTGTATATTTGTTTGGTTTTAAGGCATCTTATTATTTCCGAAAGGGTCGAATAAAATCGTTTAATCTGTCCGTTAACTGAGCTTTTGTAGAGAGGAGCTTTAAAAATGGTTATATTTAACTGATCTCTCATCATAAAGGTAATAGATGCTTTGTAAATAAATATCTGATGATGGGAATGAGGTTATGACCAGAGCTCTACGCGTTGTGTTGTGCTATTGATAATGAGTTATTTTGGTTGCTTTTAGGGAGCCTAGGCAAGTCATCGGCCACTATGTTTTCCTTTCCGGGTTTTTTAAATTAGTTATTTATTATAATCGTCAAGATATGATTTCCATCTCTTGATCGCTATCCCTCCCTTCCAATTACAATCGTGTTTAAATGGTTCCACCGTAGAGATATCCTCTAAGTGTTTTTACTGCCCATGAAATGGCTAACATTTCTTTCTTTGCCGTTTCGTAGTTTTCTTCGGTTTGAGATAGTGTTCTAGATATGAAAGCTATAGGTCTGTCCTTTTGTGAAAGAACTGCTCCAATTGCGTGAAATGAGTCATCTGTGGTCAACACAAATTCCTCGTTAAAATTTGAATATTGTAATATTACGTCTTCTGAGATTATTTTTATTTATTAAAGGTCTGACTGGCTTCAATATTAAAGTGAATAGATTTCTTCGAACTTCTCCCATCCTCGCCCCTAAGTAAAGTGGTGAGTGGTTTTGCTAGTGCAGCGTAGCCCATAATAAACCATCTGTAATACCCTGATAGTCCAAGAAAAAATGTTAATTCCTTAACGTTTTTGAGAATGGGGTAGTTAGCGATTGCCTCTACCTTTGTTGGATTGGTTTCTATTCCCTTATCTGAAATTACAAATCCTAAAAATTCAACTTTATATTTGAAAAATTCGTATTTGTCCAATTGGCATTTTATGTTAGCATTATTTAAGGTTTCAAATATTGTATCTAAATTTTTTGAATGGGATTGTGCGTCTGGACTGAAGACAATAATGTCATCGATATAAATATAAAAGATTCTCCCTATGTGTTCCCTAAGAATGTCGTCTAGGGCACGCTGAATAATAGATGGTGCGTTTTTCAGCCCAAATGGAAGTCTTGTGAACTCAAATTTTCCGTTATTCACGGAGAAGGCTTTTTTCTCTATATCGTTTTCATTTAAAAGAATTTGATGGAACCCACTTTTGAGATCTAACACAGAAAACATTTTATTATTTCCCAGTTGTGCAAGAACTGCATTTATGTCTGGTATTGGCTATCTGTCTGCTATTGTCACACTATTTAATTTTCTGTAATCTAATTACCATTCTATATTTCTTATATTGGAGGCATCTAAGTTTTTTTTGGTACAATCCACACTGGTAATTGTAAGGCGATCTAGAGGGTCTTTGTGTGGCATTGGATATTGATAAAATTTTGAGTTGACTGGTGTGTCGGTATTTGTGCGTATCTCAGCTTTCACGTTTGTTGAGTAGGTAAATTTTTCATTTGGTTCGGCAAATAGATTTAGATATTTCCGAATAAGTTGTTTAAGATCCGATTTGTCCGAGGAATAATTAAATTTACTGCTTGGAATTTGTTGGCTTTAATATTAATTGTTTTCCCATTTTTGAAGTGCATAGTTTTGGTATTAGTGTTAATTATTGCTCCTAAATTTTTTAAGCTATCGTTTCCCAAAATGGCACCAAATGTTTTTTAAGTTGGTAATAATATAATAATAATTATTGTATTAGAGTCGTTAAATAAATTGGCTGTTTTGTGATGTGTATTTTCTATAGGATTTTTAACGAATTTTGGCAAGATGTAATTATTGTTTGAACCGGTTTAAATTAATACATTCAAAATTTCTCCACTCATCACTTTGCATTCAAAATATGACAATCAGGAGTTTGTTATTATAAACAAGAAAGAAAGCAAACTTCGGCAAGCCGAAGTTCATATACCCTTGAAGATATTGCAAGAATTTAACATTTTTGAAAACATTAAAATTATGATTTACTGCGTATATGTTTAAAAACATTGAAGCTATGATGATTAGCAGCTCAATTATTTGATAGTTACTTTATATATTTTTATTATTTCTATGGGAGCTATATGATATAGACGTCCGATTTTGATAAAATCTAAACCATAATTCTGAAATATTTAACCATTGCTATATGTCGAAGAACTGAACAAAAAATTAAAAAACAGAAAAGTTATAATTTTTTTCATTTATTTTTCCGATTGTTCCTATGGGAGCTATATGCTATAGTCGTCCGATTTTGATATAATTTAAACCGTAAATCAAAAATATTTAACCATTATTAAATGTCGAAGGACTAAACAAAAAATTAAAAAACAGCAAAGTTATAATTTTTTCATTTATTTTTCCGATTGTTCCTATGGGAGCTATATGCTATAGTCGTCCGATTTTGATATAATTTAAAGCGTAAATCGGAAATATTTAACCATTACTAAATGTCGAAGGACTAAACAAAAAATTAAAAAACAGAAAAGTTATAATTTTTATCATTTATTTTTTCGATTGTTCCTATGGTAGCTATATGCTATAGTCGTCCGATTTTGATATAATTTAAAGCGTAAATCGGAAATATTTAACCATTACTAAATGTCGAAGGACTAAATAAAAAATTAAAAAACAGAAAAGTTATAATTTTTTTCATTTATTTTTCCGATTGTTCCTATGGGAGCTATATGCTATAGTCGTCCGATTTTGATGAAATTTAAACCGTAAATCGGAAATATTTAACCATTACTAAACGTCGAAGAACTAAACAAAAAATTAAAAAACAGCAAAGTTATAATTTTTTTCATTTATTTTTCCGATTGTTCTTATGGGAGCTATATGCTTTAGTCGTCCGATTTTGATGAAATTTAAACCGTAAATCGGAAATATTTAACCATTACTAAACGTCGAAGAACTAAACAAAAAATTAAAAAACAGCAAAGTTATAATTTTTATCATTTATTTTTTCGATTGTTCCTATGGGAGCTATATGCTATAGTCGTCCGATTTTAATATAATTTAAAGCGTAAATCGGAAATATTTAACCATTACTAAATGTCGAAGGACTAAACAAAAAATTAAAAAACAGAAAAGTTATAATTTTTTTCATTTATTTTTCCGATTGTTCCTATGGGAGCTATATGCTATAGTCGTCCGATTTTGATGAAATTTAAACCGTAATTCTGCAATATTTAACCATTACTAAACGTCGAAGAACTAAACAAAAAATTTAAAAACAGCAAAGTTATAATTTTTTTCATTTATTTTTCCGATTGTTCCTATGGGAGCTATATGCTATAGTCGTCCGATCCGGCTCGTTCCGACTTATATACTACCTGCAATAGAAAGACAACTTTTGGGAAAGTTTCATGCAGATAGCTTTAAAACTGAGAGACTAGTTTGCATATAAACGGACGGACAGACGGACAGACGGAAGGACAGACGGACATGGCTAGATCGACTCTACTAGTGATGCTGATCAAGAATATGTATACTTTATAGGGTCGGAGATGTCTCCTTCACTGCGTTGCAAACTTCTGACTGAAATTATAATACCCTCTGCAAGGGTATAAAAATGAAGGTTGGTATAATCGTATGGGTATTCCTGGTCGGCTTGGTTTATGGATTCGGAATATTCTGTTAGAGATTTAGGATAGTGATTCGTCCTGTGGTTTTACGTGTCAGGGGCTTCTTGAATATTAAAATTTCTAAATTTGTTACTGCTTCGTTTAGAGGCATTGGTGGTCTTTTACCAGCGTACCAAAACCTATTGGTTTGGTCATATAATTAATATGTTTCGATTGCATGGTCCTGTCGATGTCCAAGGGTTCTGGTCGTGGTTGTGGCTTTTTAGCCAAAGGTCTGAAATGGTTGTTAAGAATAATTCTAATGAATATTAAGTTTCAACAAATTATTTATTATTTTTTAAGGTAAGAAATAAATGCTTCATTTACTTAAATTTATTTTGTAAATTGAATTAGAATTTTAATTGTAATATAGCAAAAATGTTTAATAAAATTTAAATCACTTAAATACTTTTCAAATTTTATTTAATTTGTTTTTTTTTTTTTAATGGTTATTAATTATTGTATATGAATATTTTACTAACTCAAAATAATTCAATTTATTTTTAAATTTTAGATTTAATTTAAATTTAAATGGAATTTAAACTTTAGAATTTTAACTTTAAAAATTTTATTTTTAATTTAATATTTTATTACTTTTGGTTTTGTTGCCTTCACTTATTCACTATTTTACTTAACTTAACATGATGTGGCTACACCTCCTGGTGATCCGGATGTCATCCTTTTTGTTTCCTGCTGGGGATCCTGCGAGTCACACTCAAGTAGAGGTTGTCTTGCAGGCGTTCCTGACAGTCCACCGATGGATCAGTAAACTTGTTTTTCACCGACCGATTACCGCCTTCAGCTTGCAAAATTAATCTGATTTCAGGTTTTGTGTTTGGGCCAACAGAGTCGCATAAAAAAATATTTTAATTAATTGCACTAAAAGGAACTTAATCGATTTTATAATCCTTGGTTCCTGTTCGGTCGCCAGTTGATTTTCAATATAATCAAAACCCAAAAAATAAGTTTTGAACGTTTGATTTCTTTGAAGTTCAATTTGAGACTGATTTTATTCGTTTCAAAATACCCTTATATTAGCTGTGGGATGGGGCAGAGACGTCGACGTTGCGGAAGAGACCGCGGCGGTGGCCTAGCTCTGATGAAGCGGCTGAAACTACAAGGTTTGCAGAAATGTTGCAATGTTGCCATCGACAATGTTGCAATATTTATACCCTTGCAGAGGGTATTATAATTTCAGTCAAAAGTTTGCAACGCAGTGAAGGAGACATCTCCGACCCTATAAAGTATATATATTCTTCATCAGCATCACTAGGCGAGTCGATCTAGCCATGTCCGTCTGTCCGTCCGTCTGTCCGTCCGTCTGTCCGTCCGTTTCTACGCAAACTAGTCTCTCAGTTTTAAAGCTATCTGCATAAAACTTTCCCAAAAGTTGTCTTTCTATTGCAGGTAGTTATATGTCGGAACGAGCCGGATCGGACGACTATAGCATATAGCTCCCATAGGAACAATCGAAAAAATAAATACAAAAAAATTATAACTTTGCTGTTTTTAAATTTTTTTTTTAGTTCTTCAACATATAGTAATGGTTAAATATTGCAGAATTACGGTTTAAATTTCATCAAAATCGGACTACTATATCATTTAGTTCCCATAGGAACAATCGGAAAAAAATACAAAAAAAAATTATAACTTTGCTGTTTTTAAATTTTTCTATTAGTTCTTCGACACATAGGAATGGTTAAATATTTCAGAATTACGTTTTAAATTTCATCAAAATCGGACGACTATATCATATAGCTCCCATAGAAATAATAAAAATATATAAAATAACTATCTAATAATTGAGCTGCAAATCATCATTGCTTCAATGCTTTTAGACATATACGCAAATAAATCATAATTTTAATGTTTTCAAAAATATTTAATTCTTGCAATAGCTGCAAGGATATATGAACTTCGGCTTGCCGAAGTTTGCTTCCTTTCCTGTTTTCGGAAAAAATGAAGAAATATTTCTATGATTGACATATATGATCGAACCATCAGCTGCTGCCAACCGTTTACCTGCTGATTTTATTAGAACGGTCTGATATTTGTTTAGGATGTTCTCTTATTACTTGCAGTTTACCTTCGTGCAAATATTTAAAGAAAAATGTATGTTATTATAAGCAAACTAATAGTTTGTGACATGAGAATGATTTCAAATATGTAATGTCTTCTATTAGACTTTGTCATCTTTTGTAGAGCAGAAATTTTAAAGTTCGATCGGGTCAAACTTTCGGCAATCCGAAGTTTGTATACCCTTGCAGTTATAACAATTATTTAATAAATTAATTCATTCTCTGATTTGTACTTAATGCAGACTTACCAAATCAATTGTGGAATATATCACTCAATCACTCAATACTTTGCTTAATTTTTTTTAAGCTCACAATAAAAGTAGTACTGTTTTCATACTCACAAAATAAATAAATAGAAGCAAATTTTTGGTTGGTATATATATATATATTATCGTTTAACATCTGTTGATACCGAATAAACTTTCCAACCCTTTAAACTTTCTACGGTAAATAGTTGTCAGATTTTTGTTGAGTTAAAATTTTTTTATTTTTAATATTCCGGTTTTTTCATGGCTATATGACGTAGTCGTCCGATTTGAATCAAATTTAAACCGTAATTTTTAAAAAAGACACCATCACTAAAACTAACTACAAAAATTTAAAAACAGCTAAGTCCTAATTGTTTTTATTTTTTTTCCGATTGTTCCTATGAGAGCTATATGCTATAGTCGTTCAAGTCGAATTATGTACTTCCTGCAATTCGACAAAAAATTGCGAAAATAAAAAATGTCATTAAAATGGATAGAGGATCATCGAATTCGTAAGATTTTTGAAACGAAGAAAAAGGAATGCGGACAACGTTTCAGAAGTTCCATGTAGTGCACTAGTATCTGCGGGCTTTTCTAGTTGATGATGATATCATTATTGAACTCCGATGAAGCTTTCCCTTAAAAATTAAAATCACTTAAGCCTTACTGTTAATATTGCAACAACGTTCAACAATATAATATATCTTTATATAAGGTAAAGTAAAAAGTAATCCATTATTTGTACATGAAATTCAAAGCTTTTTTCATGGTAGCTAATTTTACACTATCCAAATCGTTCAACATTGATGGGAAAAGGTGGTAGTAACTTGGTGCGATGTCCGGGCTATAAGGAAGATTCAAAAGAACCTCTCGAAGCTTCTGCCGAGTCGCTATTCTCTTGTGTGGCCTAGCGTTGTCCTGATGGAAAACAATTCCTTTCCTATTGGCCAAAGCGGGGAGGTTCTGGGTAATTGCTTCCTTCAGACGGTCTAATTGTTGACAGCGCAAAACCGAATCAAGCATAATTGGCCGTCATTCCTGGCTTAGCCTCTGCCTGGGCCAGCTCATCCTTCTTCGACCACGACCGTTTTTGGCTCACTTTGTCGGTTTTTTTGCGATTCAGCAGCGATTCGCAGATGGAAATTCGGTCTAAACGGATTTTTTTGATGGCTCATGTGACACCCATACATCAAGTTTTTTTTTGTATTCAGCCTTTGTTAAAAGGCTCCAAACTATTTTTTGAGAAATGTTTAGCTCCTGGACAATTGATTTACTGCTTGAATGACGGTCAGACTCAACGATTTCCATTATTTTTTCGGTATTTTGGTCAATTGGCCTTCCTCAGCGTGCCTTATTTTAACATCAAAATTCCCAGGACGAAATCGACGAAACCATGATTGTGCATGGTTGGCAGTTACAGTATTAGGGTTATATACTCCATTTACATTTTCAGCTGCCTGGCTTACGCTTTCGCCTTTGTTTAAAAAATATAAAATATAGCAAATTTTTCCTTTGCCAATCTCCATATTTATCGAGCTCTCAAAGCGTTTGAGTCAAAAAACTTTTCTAAAAAGCTTTTATAGTACGAATGCTCAACTTTCTAACGTCACCTACCAAATCAAATAAATCAAATAATGGATTACTCTTTACATGAGCTTATATACAGATGGTGGTTACCACTTGCAGAGTGGTACCAAAAAGTGGAATTTAAATATATTTCCGATGTATGATGTTCTACAGTCAGCTGATAAGCTGTGCTATCCTAGTTACTGAGCATTCATTCGAGGTACCGTTACAAAACTTAATTGATCACACAGTGACCAGAATATATAATGCGCACTCCAAGGATTTTTCTACTGCAGAGAATGACAATATTCATAAAACAACTGTTAGTTACAAATGGGGTTGTTGAAGTGGCCAGTCAACTTATCGTGAAAAATTTAATGTTTAAAATGCTAGTATGATCGATTTACATATGTTTTTGGTGTGCTTGGTCCCATTACAATTAGAAATATCAGACAAATAGCCAAAATAAAGCTCACGAAATCGGAAAAATTCGAAGTACATAATCCGTTTCATATGACCATGTCAGACGGAAAATTTTCAGTGTTCTGGCAAAATCATCATCCCTAGTATGCAGAATATGCGGTACAACACCAAGAAAATTAATGAGCTCAATGCTATTAAAAATTGTCCGTGCAAAAAAAACCTTTATGAGTATGGCTTATTGAGCCTACACGCCTGGATTAAGCTCTGAATTGATTTATCGATTTTGCGATATGGATATGAAATTGAAATTTTGTATTTCAAACAGCAAAACTATTTGTAGACTTGTATTCGTGGTTTTGCATGCCTACATTTATCCATAATATTTAATACCTGGAGCAGAAGATTTTTCTTGAAGCCAGAAACAAAACCCTACAAAAATATCGATTAAACCACATTTGAAAAAATTGGTGTAAAAACACAAAAGAAGATTTGGCTCATACACTTTTTACTTCATCGGACTCCTTTATTACGATGCTATCAAAAGGTTATTTTTCCTGTTCCAAAAAAGACGAACCAATAGATAGATGTATCATCAGTGATATTAGTCATTAAAAAGGTATTCTCAAAAGCTAATCGCGATACCTTCACATAATTGGTCCAAATAAAATACATAGTTAAAAAATTATTAATTTTTTTAACTTTTTTGCAAAAAAATCGGACGATAATATCATATAGCTTCCATGGGAACAATCGGAAAAATAAATAAAAACAAGAAAGAAAGCAAACTTCGGCAAGCCGAAGTTCATATACCCTTGCAGCTATTCCAAGAATTAAATACTTTTGAAAACATTAAAAATTATGATTTACTTGCGTATATGTTGAAAAACATTGAAGCTATGATGATTTGCAGCTCAATTATTAGATAGTTATTTTACATATTTTTATTATTTTTATGGGAGCTGTGTGATATAGTCGTCCGATTTTGATAAAATTTAAAACGTAATTCTGAAATAACTACTCAATACTATATGTCGAAGAACTAAGAAAATAATTAAAAAACAGCTAAGTTATATATTTTTTTTCATTTGTTTTCCGATTGTTCCGTAATTCCGTACCGTAATTCTGAAATATTTAACCAATACTATATGTCGAAGAACTAAGAAAAGAATAAAAAAAACAGTTAAGTTATAATTTTTAAAAAAAATTTTTTTTCCGATTGTTCCTGTGGGAGCTATATGCTATAGTCGTCCGATCCGGCTCGTTCCGACTTATATACTACTTGCAATAGAAAGTTTCATGCAGATAGCTTTAAGACTGAGATACTAGTTTGCGAAGAAACGGACGGAAAAAATCGAAAATATTGTGCAAAATCGAAATTCTGAAATCTGAACGGGCGACAGTAGATGTATAGACGATGCGCACCAAGAGCGTGTGCATAGGAGACTACTATTATATAGTCGAGTAATACATCAATCGAAAAGTATCGCTAAATGCATAAGAACTGAATACCAAGACTTTAGGAAAATTGATTGATTGATGAGAAAAGTAAAAGTGGCCGCACATAAATTAAATAATTTTTGCAGAAGTCCTAAGGATTCACTGTGATACATTGTTGAAAAAGGAAGAGACTATTATTGATCTAAAGAATTTTCGAAACATTTTTGTATTACGTTAAAGAAGATAAAGTCGAGCTCTATCATAGAAATCAAATATAAAAACAATAATAAAAATATATTCCTAACTTCTTTGATAAGGTTGCTTTTTCGACATGACTTTTTTTGAACTAGAGCAAAGCAATTTACAAACTTATCACTGGACTACACAAGTGGTCACTGCGCTTCTACCAAATCATTCAGTCCAACCATCCAACCGATCATTATCGCAGAGGCTCTGATATTACAATTAAAACCTCTCCCCATTCCTACAAGTTTTTACCAATGACATATTAACATGTTCAATGTGGCTCAGTTAAAGTTAAAACTTATAGCTATTGCGTTTATTTGTTGCCCTCCAAACGTGTAGCGTTTGCAACCACAGACTACTTTAAGAACCTTTTTCAAGAACTAGGACCTAGTTTTCTGATCGTCAGAGACCCAGTTTCCACAGCTAGGGGAAGAGCGCAGGCTGACTGAATATTTCGCTGTAACATACAGCTTCTTGCAATCGGAGAACCCACGCATTACCCGTACATCATCGCACGCCATCAGCAGTTGACTTAGCTGTATATGGTTGAACCTCGCTCTGAGTTCCTAGCCATCTCAGAAAGCTCTGAACTTAGTTCTAACTATATCCTATTGGTAATTGAACTGCTGCTCACAACCTCCTCCGTAGAACACAAAATTTTCCACGAAATGTAAAAAATCTAAGATTTTAAACAGCCCTCAACCAGCTTGTTAGCCTCAAAATGGTTCTGAGCTCCCCTGGAGATATTGATGTCGCTAATGAACTAATCCACATGACTGCCGAGCTGTCTGTTTGTGGACGAGGTTCAACCAACTTTTCCGATCCACCTCATGTTTATTATGTTTAAAGTAAAAAGAGCACTGCTTCGCATATTTATGAGATCGCACGATCACATAAAACCAAATTGCTCCATAAAACCAAAAATGATCCTAATAAGCCATATGAATTTAGGATCTGGAAAGCAGAAAGGAATTTAAAACGTCAACTCTCTCGCAGAATCCCTATCAATCGTGCCGACCACACTTGGTGCAGATCAGATTCAAAAATTTCTTTGGCCTTTACCGACGTACTAGAAAATCGCTTATAGTCACTTGCGAATCGGGAAGAAGTTGAGGAAACACTAGTATTTTCTAACGCTGCCTCCTTAGTAATTGAACCAACCCACAAGAAGTTTGTTTGTTTGTTGTTTTCGAAATCAGTTTCGGAATCAGTTTCCAACTATCAAGCCTACAAATTGTTCTCTTAAGGAATGCCCCGGCGTTATAACTTCATTCCCCCGTAGCACACAAGGGTCTGGACTTCGGCATTGCTTTAATTTGACGCAAGAAAGCTGAGAGTATTCGTAATTCAAATTAGAGAAATTCTTCATCCAATTTTTGTGAACCACCTTCAAAAATTGTACTTCTTTCCGAATTGATTTCTTCCTTTGGTTAAAAGTCTTTTTAGTGCTGCCAAAAATGCATCGCAAGTTAGGTGACTGACAGCTTCTAAGTGAATGCCATACACACAAAAACCGAAATATGGTCTTCAAATATTTTCTGTTCCCAACATTTTACAGGCACTCTGTGCCTGTATTTAAAAAGAGATATTTAGCACTTACTCTGCGTTTGGGTAGACTACCCATTATTTGTTTCTTTAAATTTATTTTTTTTAATTTATTAAATTATTTATTTATTTTTATTATTAAAGTTCTTCCTAACTTAAGTAAAAAACTTATAATTTAATGCGCTTGTCACACAGGACAAGTTTTTAAAAACAATAGGCTTAGATTACTTTATAAGCATTTTAATTCTACATATAATCACTAACCATACAACATATAGACTGGTCATTTTATACAAGGCATTTGGACACAAAAAAACGTACCGCGGGAGGTCCCCCGTGCTCACAGCAGCAGGTTCATGCACTTCGTGTGCGTTCGGGTTTTATGCTCTCTTCTTATTCTCATTTTTATGCTCGCGCACTGATTGCTCGAGTTCAGTCGTTCAGTCGCACAGAGGCGCTTTTTGGAGAAGGCTTCCCTGCGCTTGAATTCGTCTTTGTATGTATGCGTGATCATGCATTCTCATACACGGGAGCATGTGTGCGTTTATTTTATTTCGGCGCATCAAGAATATTTTGTCTTTTGCCACTTTTCAAACTTGGTAACCTAAGAATATAGGCGTATTTACTATTGGGTTATGATAAAAATATGAATATTATATGCTATAATATATTTTTTTAAAATTTCAGCATACATTTTATTTTTATTTACAAATTCAAATCAGTGGTAGCAGTAAAATGTTTTACATATTGTACGTATGTAAGTTAACAACCAACTCCCAGCTTAGGCTGAGCAGGCCAGTTCTTATTCCTCTATTAATATTAATCATTTATCATGTTTATCATTCTCTAGTATTAATCACCTTTTATTATTATTATTATTATTACACTTCTCCCTCATGCATGTCCACCCTAAATTGGGTCCACTTTATTGGCCTTAGAGCTGAGCCAGCACATTGTGCCACTCCTAGCCGTGGCTCCCTTTCAGTGGATGACAGCGATCGTATGACTTCTGCAAAATGTGCAAGGTCAGCGGTCTGCCACGGGCATCCGGCTATGCATGAGCTTTTGTTCAATCTTAAGTTTTAGTTTTAATTTGGACTTGAAATAAAGAGCACTAGCTCTGTCATAAAACTCCGGCCTTAGCCGTTAATTGATTATTGAATTTGGTTATCGTGCCTTAAGGGCCGTGACAACGGAGATAAGTATCTCCCACCATAACTTCAGAAGAAGTAAGGAGTCGAAGCGACCACCCGACTCCCCAGTGGCCGCCAAACCAGGTAGTCACCAATACCTCAACCAGCGGCAGTATCCTACTGCCAGTCCCCTATTGTTACAACACCTACCGGCTCTACCCCTGCCACAGAGGAGAAGCCAGCCTGTCCGGACACCAAATAACTGACGCCCAACGGAATAATATTATTACTAATATTCGAATCCCACCCCTGAAATTGTACATTATGTAAGTAGCTGAGCGCCGACAATAGCCAAAGTCTACACATACACAAATACCAATGCATACAATTTCCTATGCCCAGCAATAGGAATTTTTTACATATATATAAAAGTGACTCGATTTTCGATTTCTGATTCAGATTTTTATGAGTGCGTGGCAAAAAAAAAAAAAAAAAAAAAAAAATAAATTTATATAACTCAAGTTACGTACACTCGTACTGGCGATTTTTTGTGTGAATGAATTATTCAAATATTAAATTAAAAGATACTTCCATGTTCTGCGTGTTGATTTAATTTTGTTCGATCTAGATTTATTTAAATGCGCTATAAATAAAAGAAACCATACGTCTCAAATAACGTACACTATGCCAAGGCAATCAACATTTATATGAATTAATTATGCAAAGGAATATTTTATTTCCTTGTTAAGGCTGGCCTTTATACGCATTCAGAGAGCCCAGTTGTTTTTCTCCTTGTGTTTCGCTACAATTTTACCCACTGTGCTTGTATTGAATTTTGTACTAGAGTTATCCAGTGTGTCTGTGTTAATAATACGCCCAGTCAAATTGACCCACACTTGTTGTCACCGTTCTGCATTTTAATTTCATTCTTGGGACAAATTAATCCAACATTTTTGTGTTTTAGGTGACGACCCATATTTTTCACTACATTTTTTCGGCTTTACATCACCACAGTGGCCCGTCGAAACCTCTTGTCTTGAGCCCAATCAATCAGTCAAACCCTCGTATCTCCCCGCGCCCTTTAACTGCCAATGAGTTGGGAGTATAGAGAAGTAAAACAGGAAATTGTTAGCGACGATAGCGAAGATAGCGAAGAAGTAGGATTTTGCCCCGAAGTTAGGGACACAGATCAACCAGAAATGAACGCAGAAATGATCCAAGCGCTTGTCGCAAATGCGGTCAGCGCCGCTCTTAACGAACAGGAAGGGCGTTTGAGAAGCGCTTTCGCCGCAGAATTAGAAGCGGTTAGAACACAGGTTAGCGCGCTGACAGTGCAAGCGCCGCAGGTGGAGGTCTATAAACGGGTAGTACCAGACCCTGCAGTAAGATGCGATGTCAAGTTAGATATAGTAAAATCTCTGCCGACGTTCAGTGGAAGCCACGATGAGTACGTTTCATGGAGGCAGGCTGCATCAGATGCCTATGAAGTATTCAAGAAATACGACGGCAGCGAGGCACACTACGAGGCCGTTGTTATAATTAAAAACAAAATTTGCGGACCTGCTCGGTCACTACTCACGTCCCACAATACGGTGCTAAACTTCGATGCAATTATAGCCAGACTAGATTGCACATATGCGGACAAAACGTCCTTGAGAGTGCTACGGCAAAATTTAGAAATGGTTCGGCAAGGAGATTCCGACCTTATGACATATTATGACGAAGTGGAGAGGAGACTCACCCTCGTCACCAACAAGATAGTCATGTCTCATAATATGGATTCGGCAACGATATTGAACAAGGAGGTTAGGGACGACGCCCTACATGCTTTCATTGCAGGGTTAAAAAGACCTCTCAAATCACTCGTGCTGCCAGCACAACCCAAGGACCTTCCGTCCGCACTAGCTTTAGCGCGGGAAGCTGAGAACAGCATTGAAAGAAGTGCGTTCGCGGCGTCCTACGCGAAGGCCATAGAAGACAAGGCCCCTTTTTATGAGGGCAATAGGCGCAATAATAAGGGCCAGGGAAGGCAGTGGAGAAGTGAGGATAAAAATCCCCACTTCGTCCCCAAACAAAACCAAAGTAAGTCTCATGAGGACAATCCCTGGCCAAAGCGCAGGGATCCTGAACCCTTAGACCAGAAGAAAGTTCAGCCCATGGAGGTAGACCCTTCAACGGCTAAATTCAGACAAGAAACAAGCTGGGGAAAGCCTCAAAGTAACAACAACTACAAAAGGCAGAACTCGTCCCAGCGTCAATCGGACCAAAGACGCCAACGCGTTAACAATATAGCCCAATCCCAACAGGAGGTAACAGATTATACCGCCACAGCCGAGGCTGAGGTCACCACCATTGAGGAAGATAGCGACTCCGCCGAGCTAAACGACCTCCTCCATTTTTTAGGGAGCGTTCCCGACTGCCGTTCGTCGAGCGACAGTTGGCTGGCAGATCAATAAAAATTCTCATCGACACCGGGGCGGCAAAAAATTACGTTAAGCCTGTAAAGGAGCTAAGAAACGTAATGCCGGTCGAAACCCCCTTCACTGTGAGCTCTATTCACGGCTCCAGTGATGTCAAAAACAAGTGCATAATGCGCATTTTTGGACTAGACGTCCCATTTTTCCTCTTGGATACATTGAGCACGTTCGATGCTATAATAGGCTTCGATTCGCTAACGCGAGCAGGAGTAGCATTGGACTTAGGCAACAGCGTAATAAAATACGCAAACGTCACCGAAAAGCTCAAATTTTTTGCCTGCCAAAATGTCAACTTCACAAAAATCGATGACATAGTGGTGCCAAGTTCGGTTAAAGCCGAATTCAAAAAAATTATTCTGAAAAGAATTAAGGTGTTCTCGACCTCTAACGAGGCGCTCACCTTCAACACATCGGTCATCGCTACTATTCGAACTACGAGTGACGAACCTGTCTACTCCAAGTTATACCCCTACCCTATGGGGGCAGCAGACTTTGTAAACAATGAAATCAAAGAGCTGCTGCAAAATGGCATAATCAGGCCGTCCAGATCCCCATACAACAGCCCTGCCTGGGTGGTTGACAAAAAAGGGACCGATGATAATGGCAGTAAGAAGAAGCGATTAGTAATCGACTTCAGGAAGCTGAATGAGCGAACAGTCGCCGATCGCTATCCCATGCCGAGCATACCCATGATTCTAGCGAACTTGGGAAAAGCCAAATTCTTTACCACCCTAGACCTGAAGTCAGGGTACCACCAGATATACTTGGCTGAAAAGGACCGAGAGAAGACCTCGTTCTCAGTTAATGGTGGGAAGTACGAATTCTGCCGACTACCCTTCGGCCTAAAAAACGCAGGGAGTATTTTCCAAAGAGCCATCGACGATGTGCTGCGGGAAGAAATCGGCAAAATATGCTACGTCTACGTTGACGATGTTATCATCTTCTCCGAAAATGAAACGGATCATGTTAGGCATATTGACACGGTGCTTAAGCGCCTACTCGATGCCAACATGAGAGTGGCACGAGAAAAAACCAAGTTCTTTAAAGAGAGCGTTGAGTTCCTAGGGTTCATTGTCACCAGAGGAGGAACAAAAACAGACCCAGAAAAGGTTAGAGCAATAAAAGAGTTCCCAGAACCAAAAAATCTATTTAGCCTCAGGTCCTTCCTAGGCCTGGCGAGCTATTACAGAAGCTTTGTAAAAAACTTTGCATCTATTGCTAGACCCCTAACCGCCATCCTCAAAGGGGAAAACGGGACGGTCATCAAGAATATGTCGAAAAAAGTAGCTGTCAGGTTTAATGAAACTCAGCGAAATGCATTCGACCACCTTCGTAACATTTTGGCATCCGAAGATGTCATGTTGACATACCCTGATTTTAAATCACCGTTTGACTTAACCACTGACGCCTCAGCGAGTGGAATAGGCGCGGTACTGTCCCAGAACAAAAGACCCATTACCATGATTTCACGCACGCTAAAGGACTGCGAGTTGAACTACGCCACCAACGAAAGAGAATTATTGGCGATAGTCTGGGCAATAGGGAAACTCCAAAATTACCTGTACGGTAACAACGAGGTACGGATCTTCACAGACCACCAGCCTCTCACGTATGCGGTATCCGACAAAAATACCAACGCTAAAATCAAGCGATGGAAAGCATTCATTGATGAGAACAACGGGAAAGTGTTTTACACACCCGGAAAACAAAACCTAGTAGCTGACGCGCTATCGAGGCAACCCCTGAATAATTTCGAGGCTGAAGTTCAGTCTGACGCGGCCACGGTGCATAGTGAGATTTCGCTCTCGTACACCATAGAGACCACAGACAAACCTCTTAACTGCTTTAGAAACCAAATTATTTTGGAAGAAGCGAACCAACCGCTTCGGCGAGATTTCATAGTCTTCGGAAATAGAACTCGCCATATCATCAATTTTAATAACAAGGACTTGCTTGTTGAATCCGTTAAAGAGATCATCAACGCCAACGTTGTGAACGCGATTTACTGCGATTTCCCTACCCTGGCTTGCATCCAACATGCCTTGAGGCAGGAATTTCCTGCGACAAAGTTCTGGCATTGTAAAACCTTTGTCAGTGACATAACCAACGCTAATGAACAACTGGAAATCACTAACACCGAGCACAACCGCGCCCATAGGGCTGCCCAGGAGAACGCAAAACAAATTCTCCGGGATTATTACTTCCCGAACATGTCAAAATTAGCTAGCGAAGTGGTCGCAAATTGTAAGGTCTGCAATAAAGCCAAGTACGACCGCCATCCAAGAAACAGGAATTGGGAACTACGCCCATCCCATCATACGTTGGGGAAATGTTGCATATTGACATTTTTTCGACCGACAAAAAAATTTTCTTAACTTGTATTGATAAATTTTCTAAATTCGCTATCGTACAGCCCTTGATTTCTAGAGCAATAATAGATGTACGAGCACCTATTCTTCAATTAGTAAACTTTTATTCTAACACCAAGACCATATACTATGACAATGAGGCCTCCTTTAATTCGGAGACAATCACGTCATTGCTGAAAAACCAATACAGCATCGATGTTGTCAACGCGCCACCGCTACACAGTAGCTCCAATGGCCAAGTTGAGAGATTTCACAGTACCCTGGCGGAAATTGCCAGATGCCTCAAAATTGATAAAAAAATTGAGGAATCACTGATTTCTCGCACGCTAAATACATTCCGGTGATAGATGGCAATGTCTTAATATGGGAACAGTACGGCCTGGTCAGGCACTCGACAAATCTGTCCGAGTTTGCCAGCATAATCGACTCCACAGTCGGAGTGCTGGAACTGTTCCCACAGTCCCATATGAGGAAACTGCTGGAAGTGGACGTTGAGCATGCGCAAAACCTATTGGAGGAACTTAAGATACACCATAGAATGGCCAGGAGCCTTGATTTTTTGGGCTCAGTCCTTAAGGTCGTGGCGGGTACACCCGACGCGGACGATTTAAGTAGAATCAACACCAATCAAGCTTCGCTTATAGAGGCTAATAATAGACAGGTTATAATTAACAAAGAGACACAGAAACACATCAACCTACTCACAGATACAGTAAACAAGATCCTCAGGGAGAAGAAGGACGGGCTTGTTGACTCAGGCCATTTGTATGAAACACTCCTCGCCAGGAATAGAATGTTAATATCAGAAATCCAAAATTGTATGATCACTATCACTCTTGCTAAAAATAATATCATCAATCCTACTATTTTTAATCACAATGACTTAAAGGCTATTTTTGACGAACAGCTCACAGAGGTCCCAATAGTCAACCTTATGGATGTATCTAGGATTAAAATTCTTCAAAATAATGTTCTTGTCCACGTTATAGTCCAGTATCCTAGAGTTAAGCGTATTTGTAAAAAAGTCCTGCTCTTCCCTGTCGCGCACTACCACACGATGCTACAAATAGAAGACAACATCGTGGCGGAATGTAGTGACGGAATCCTGGCAGTCTCCGATTGCACATCCACCAACTTGGCCACATTTTGCAAAAAAGCGCCCCACGACTCCTGCGCCAGGCAATTACATGCAGGTGGGGCGGCTACATGCCGGACGCGGCCCAGCAATTTGGAACCCCTTACAATTGTAGACGACGGGGTAATTATCGTTAATGAGAAACTGACGAGGATCACCATCGATGACGGTCCCACAGTAACCATCGTTGGGACCCACCTTATCACCTTTGAGAGAAAAGCGGTGATCAACGACTCCGTATATTTGAACCTCAATCACTCAGTGAATATGAGCCCGGGAATTGCGGCCTCCCCCTTAATTAACATCACAGGACACGATCACATACTAAGTCTGCCATTGTTACAGCGGATGAATGAGCATAACCTGCGTCTAATGCAGGAGCTCCGAGATGACGTGTCGGATGGAGGTTCCCCGAGGATTTGGTTCGCCGCAGGAGTTGCCGTCAGCCTCACACTATGCGGCTTAGTCCTGCTCCAACAAGACTGCAGGCGCAGACGAGAGGCAGCCCAGCTACAAAAATCCATTGACGAATTGGCTGTCGCCGAGGACGGCGTCTAATTTAAGGGGGGAGTAGTTAACAACCAACTCCCAGCTTAGGCTGAGCAGGCCAGTTCTTATTCCTCTATTAATATTAATCATTTATCATGTTTATCATTCTCTAGTATTAATCACCTTTTATTATTATTATTATTATTACACTTCTCCCTCATGCATGTCCACCCTAAATTGGGTCCACTTTATTGGCCTTAGAGCTGAGCCAGCACATTGTGCCACTCCTAGCCGTGGCTCCCTTTCAGTGGATGACAGCGATCGTATGACTTCTGCAAAATGTGCAAGGTCAGCGGTCTGCCACGGGCATCCGGCTATGCATGAGCTTTTGTTCAATCTTAAGTTTTAGTTTTAATTTGGACTTGAAATAAAGAGCACTAGCTCTGTCATAAAACTCCGGCCTTAGCCGTTAATTGATTATTGAATTTGGTTATCGTGCCTTAAGGGCCGTGACAACGGAGATAAGTATCTCCCACCATAACTTCAGAAGAAGTAAGGAGTCGAAGCGACCACCCGACTCCCCAGTGGCCGCCAAACCAGGTAGTCACCAATACCTCAACCAGCGGCAGTATCCTACTGCCAGTCCCCTATTGTTACAACACCTACCGGCTCTACCCCTGCCACAGAGGAGAAGCCAGCCTGTCCGGAAACCAAATAACTTGTATTCAAATTTATAGAAATCAGTCCACTGAGATGGGAACAGGGCATATCGCAGTCGTGTCACTTGAAACACCGACTGCTCTTCAGTGGTTGAGAAAACTTCAAACTAAATCAGTTCTTGTCGATGTTTTGCGAGCGGTTGGTGCCTGCATACCCTACCGACGATTGCTTTTAAGGGGAGCGGGCTTTTAGGACACTTGTTTTAAATGTTATGTTTAGTGATCTTTGGTTGATTTATTTTTTAATGGTTCGCAGTGTTATTTTAATTTTCTTTAACAATTGTAATTGTCTTTAAACAATTCGTTATAATCCAAGATATTGGTAAAATTAAAATTTAAAATTATTATACATAATTAAAATAACATTTAAACATAAAATGCGGATTTTTATATTTGTTCAATTTACCTTTACAAAAATATATAAAGTATTTTATTATTTATTACTTGTTTAAAATATATGCTGAAATATTATAAAATTTATTATATCATATAATATTCATATTTTTATCATAACCCAATAAAGAACGAAAAAACCAAGAGGAAATTTGCTCTATTTAAGTATTTTCGCTTCTCACTTTTTCATTCTTGAAATTGAGAAGAAATTTTTTTAATTATTCGTGATTTTGTATTTGCTTATCTTTTCAAAATCCAGAAGAAATTAGTCTCAAAGTTAAAAAAAATTGAGTGAGATAAAAATTGGGAGAGTAGTATTCTTTGTGCCTGCTAATTTCCTTTACCATTTTCTTCCGCGGCGCGAGGTTATGTTTTGTCTTTGATTGACGTTGTTGCAAGCATTTGCAGTTCGTAATTGAATAAGAATTAAAAAAAAAACAAAAACTTGTAGTAAATTGTTATTTTACAACTCCTAGAAAATTTTCGTTTTACTTAAGCACGAGTTAGAAAGTAAATTGAAATTTATTCATATATATATTTTTTTGTAGCAACGCTACGCTTCGCATAATTTTAGTCATATTTTATTGCTTATGAATATACAATTTTTTAAAGTGTTTAATTATATTTTTTAGATGCCGGTGTTTATCTCGGCTGCCTTGAATTGCTGTTATGAAAGCTGATAATTACGAGTACTATTTCGTGAAAGACTGTTCTCTTGCAGAAAAACGCACAAGTGTAATTTAAAAAATTGATAAAAAACGATGAGGCTAAAATATAATTAAGTGATAACAATTGAAGTTAACTAACCAATGTAAAATGTGGTCAAAATAAAAAGAATGAACCATTCAAACAGATAATGGGATCTGGTATATTCACTAAGAAAAAAACCGTTCTCAGCAATCTTAATTTCAGTATTTCCGTGCTCAATATCAAGAAGAAATTTTGTCAGATCGAGAATGCTTTTTTGAGACTAAGCATTCTCAGTTTGAGAATATGTCTTCTCGTTTTCGAGAACAAGTAGGTTCTTGAATCAAAGCATGTGCTTTCGTTTCCAATTGAAAATTAGTTTTGATTTTAAGAAAGGGTTATTCTTGAAGCCGAGAAGACTTATTCTCAAATCGAGAATACTCTGTGTTAAATACAGCTTTCTCGATCTCAGAAAACTTTTCTTTGATTCTGTTAATTTCGCTCTCGGCCTACTATTGAGCACGGAAATACTGAAATCGAGACTGTTGAGAACAGTTTTTTTCTCAGTGGAGCTGCTGTTGTTTTGAAGCTGTGAAAGCTGCTGGTCTACTGTTGTATAATATTATAAATATGTATTATTCCAGTTGCAATTATCGATAACGGTCATGAGCAAGTCATAGTCGATGTTCTTAAAGTCTCAAAATATTATCTTTTCGTCATTGTATTGCAGGTAAAAGTTGAAGGTCAAATATATAAGGTCATGTTTTGAGATCGAAGGCACAATAAGTTGGTCGTGCAAACATACTTTTTTTAATGTCAGCAACAAAGAAGACATCCAACAAAGAGCATATGTTTTGCTGAAATGTGTTGGAAAACAAAGCTAAACAATTTTAACGATTCCATGTCGCTTTTGTGACTAATACTATGTACTACAAACCACGTCACGGAAACACATATGATATCTACACCAGAGTTTACAAACATATAGCTAAGCTCTTCGATTTTTATTGGCAGACGATGAGCGTTAAGACTTTTAAGACTAGATTTCTGCTTTATGAGTATGCGCACAAGGGTATGGCTATTTGAGACTTCGACGCTGTCTTTCATGGCAAGAATTTAAGCAAAATTATTAGTTGCGCACGCATTGTGGATGAAAACAAACATTGATAAGAACATTAAGTAAACAAAACGACCTACGTTTATTTTAAATATAACGAATACTAAAATATTGAATTTATGACAGTAGGAGAGTCAATCTAGCCATATCCGTCTGTCCATTTGTCCGTCCGTCCGTCCGTTTCTACGAAAACTAGTCTCTCAGCTTTAAAGCTATCTGCATGAAACTTTCCCAAAAGGTGTCTTCTATTACAGGTATAACATAACGAGCCGGATCGGACGACTTTAGCATATAGCTCCCATAGGAACCATCGAAAAAGAAATTTAAAAAATCATAGCTTTGTCTTTTTTTAGTATTATTTTATTATTCTAGAATTACGGTTTAAATATGATCAAAATCGGACGACTATATCATATAGCTCCCAAGGGAACAATTACGCTTTTAATTTTATTCATTTCGGAAAACTATATCAAATAGCTGCCATAGGAACGATCAAATAATTTAGCTGAAAATCATCATAGCTTCAATGTTTTTAAACATATATGAATATAAATCGAAATTTAGACATTTTAAAGAATATTTCGTTTTTGCAATAGCTGCAATGGTATATAAACACCGACTTGCCGAATTTTGCTTTTTTTCTTTTTTTTAAGATACTTAAATTAAAAATCACGAAAGTAGCCTTTTTAAGCTTATAAAACACTATCACAATTTAGTAACTTTTATTGAAAAATTACACAGGACAACAAAATAAAACTTTGTAAAAGGTGCAGGCTTATCAGCTCAAAATAATGTTAATAGAGATTTTATATCTCTACTGAACAAATAATTTTCGTTTGTAACGCGTTGTATTTGTGGTACAACATTAAATGTTTTGATTTAAGATATCTTAGAGAGTGGACATTCCATTTCATTAAGAGGCATGTAAACTCCGAAAATTTCCAAACATAGTCTTAAAAATAAGTCTTAAGTAAAAATTACCTAGAAAATTACATAGAGCTTTAAGGTATTATTGAGGTCATGTTTTTCTAAATTTATATGGCAGGCTTAGCTTTAGGGCCATGTTTGGTCCCTTATTACTTAAATTAGGGAATTTTTCCTAAAATCAACAATTTTTTTGCAAGTAATTAAATAGTTTACATATATGTTTTTCTTTAGATTTGCATTTAGTTTTTCATCATTTTATGAATAAAACCAAACTTTTGTGTATTCTATAAGTAAAACAAAACTTATGGGTGCTTTGTTTCACGTCTTGACCTCTATTTCTACAGAATTTGAGCTGACGAACAGCTTTTAAGGATATGAACCAAAATGTGTACTTTTAATGGCATATATTTACCACATTTATTTTAAATTCCGGATTAAACCTAATGGCCCTGTGTAAATAAATGCGCATTAGGCTAAATGCGTTTTAATGAGCCAATTGAATCAGACTATAAGATACCAAATTTGTTCATTTGTAGAATTTATTTTGAATCATTGGTTTGGAAAAAATAGCAAAATTAATTTTTCAAGCGGTTATCCATAGCGCAGTATTGCGTCGTGGGTTCGCTTCGTTTTGTTGATAAATGTGTAGTAATATAGTAACAACGTGTCTACTAGGGTAAAAGCTTCAGTTTGCCGAAGTAAGCTATCTTTCTCATTTCATTTGAATATTTTTATTAGCAAAAGAAATTCAAAATTTAGAACTTATTAATTTAATCATATACAAGAACCCATTTCAGTAGCATTACTTGTCTTTGCTATTGATATTGTCGATTTATAACAAAATTAACGCTTTAGTCACAACTAGATACTATAGCTGACATAAGGATTTTTTTTTAACAGCTGCATTCTCGTTTTTATACCCTTGCAGAGGATATTATAATTTCAGTCAGAAGTTTGCAACGCAGTGAAGGAAGCATTTCCGACCCTATAAAGTATATATATTCTTGATCAGCATCACTAGGAGAGTCGATCTAGCCATGTCCATCCGTCCGTATTTCCGTCTGTCCGACCGTTTCTACGCAAACTAGTCTCTCAATTTTAAATCTATCTAAATAAATCTTTCCCAAAACGTATCTTTCGTTGCAGGTAGTATATCATTCAGAACGTGCCGGATCGAACGACTATAGCATAATAACTCCCATCGGAACAATTGGAATATTAAAAAAATAAATTAATCGAAATTGTATATTCTCTAATTTTAAATTTTTGTTTGTAATTCTTTTTGACATATAAATAGTTTAGTTGGGTGAAAATGATCATTCTATTCGTTTTAATGAGTACTCATTTAATTCGAAATTCAGATGCTTAAATTATGTTTTTTTTTATTTTTGCAATAGCTGCAAGGGTATATAAACTTCGGCTTGACATAGCTTGCTTTTTCTTGTTGTTTTATATTTTAACAACCATACCAAATATAAATTTTGTGGTAAGGCTGAGGACTTAATTTAAAAAAAAACGTAAAAATAGTTAAACACATTATTGTAATTTAAAATAAAATGTACTTTTTTTTAATATTCAGGGAGATGGTATCTCCACAAGGCTGCTTGAAAATGTAAGGAAAGAAAACCAAACAAAAGCTGGACACAATGGGAAAAAAGTTGCGACTTATAACTTGACAAGCCATGTCTCTAAAACCTTCCGATTTCCTTATAAAACACTAAAATATAAAAATGAAACCCCTAAAATATACCTAAAAGAGCAAATTAGCCCCAAGCTAAATTTGAACAAAAATGTTTTGATAATGACTTACAAAGAATTATTAGGCACAAACAAGAATGCATTGACGCTTTCTAATGATGAAAAATCGAAAGGACTCATTCAGGAGAATTACATTTTTAATAAGCGGCTTTTTTTAACAACTGATGAATTTCTCTCTACAAAAATCGTACAGGTAATACATTTAATATTTTAAGCATGGTATATGTAATAACTATTTATTTATAGCCTTTAGACTTGAATGTGCTGAACAAAATCAACAAAAGACTTAAGGATCTTAAAAAAAAGTATATTTTGCAAAAGGTAAATTCAACAAAAAATTCCGAATTTGAAGAAAACATCAAGATGTTAAATTTATCCTTATATTTGGGTAAACAGAAAGGTCATATTAAGGCCAATATTTATTCAAATTTTACAATTTATGACAAAACACGAATCGAACTGGAAAGCTATATATTTTTTAAGCTGAACAATATTTTAAAAAGCATAAGCGAAACAAATGTGTCTCCAGCATGTATTGAACATTATACCAATATTGCCCAAGATTTAATCTCAGGTTTGGCTAAGTCCAATACTGAAAAGTGGAAATTAATAAGAAAAAATTACCTCGCATGCCATATAAATCGAAATATTAATATCATATCAATCAATATCAATCAACCATCAATTAAGTCAACCTCACAAAAGATTATAAATGGAAGCAACGGATTACAATATTGTAATCAAGAGATTTTCAGTCCAATAGTTATAAGTAATATTAACTCATCTTTAAGCTCAAGCTATACACGGGTGGGTGTGTTTGCAGTCGATTTGTACCTTTTTTTTGTAACAGTCTCAAACTTCTTTAAATCGAATAGCATGCCCTTTTATTAACGATAAATTAAAACAAAGCGATCTTTGACCATTTAAAAAAAAAAATTTTGACTTATCGAATAAATATGTGAAAAACCTAAAAATTTTAGAAGCAGATAATGCAATATATATTTGTATACATATATATTTTTATTTGGTAATGATATTGTAAAAATATTTAAAAACGACATAACATGTGTTTTCTAAAAATTGTATTAAGCAAATATGGGCATTTTCAGAGTTTTGGGCTATATTTTGATATTATAAATAAGTGTCAATGAGTAAGAAAGTAAGTGTCAGCAAGTAGAAATTTTTTTTAAATAAAACATTTTCTTTATTTTCCTAAATTATATCAAACAAAAACACACCTTACAATATTTTGGATATCAAATTTGGTGACGAAAAATGATTTAACTTTCGACTAAATAATTATATTTAAATTTGCTCTCACTCGGCTGCACCAAATAATGTAACCTTGTTGCCCACACAGGCAGCGTGCAGCGTGTTTTATTTCCGACCCTGTAAAATATATACATTCTTGACCAGCATCATGACGAGCGTTGATCTAGCCATGTCAATAAATCATTATAGCTTTCGTGGTTTTTAACTAGTACTCAAATAATTCGCATTTTTTTAGCTGCAAGGGTATATAAACTTCAGCTTGCCGAAGTTAGCTTCTTTTCTTGTTTTAGATATTATTTCCTTTTTTGATGACTATTAAGGGGACCTTTCTTCACATTTTTTGAAAAATTGACTTTTTTTATGCGTGGAATGTGTGTTGAAGGATTTTTCGCTATGATACATATATCTCGTATTATTCCATTTTCGCATGATTTCTCGTTATAACTTGTCAAATAAGAATATTCTTGTATAGCTTTTAACGTAATTTACTCGAAAAAAAATTTGTTTTTCAAGTGATTTTTTGTTTTTTTGTTTTTTGTTTTTTTTGGATTTAGATAGATTTACAAATAAAACAGTATATTCCTATGTCATTTCAATATTAAAAAAAAATTCTCAAACTTTAATGTATTTTTGACCAAATCTGAATAAAGGTATAGGTCCCCTTAAATAGTTTTACTCGATTTTTACCAATTCTAGGTTTCATTTAACTAGAAATACTTTAACTTTAAAAAAAAATTGAAAATTAAAAATAAAACGTTTAAATAGGCCAAATTTAACAAAAATTCAACAAAATGTGTCTGAGGCAAATTGGTGTTGCTCCTGTTTCAATGCCATAATCTTAATGGAACAATCAAGATTGGAAGCAAATGTAATAATGTACACAACGACAACAATTTTCGCCCAAATTTTAATTTAAGCAGTTGAATTTTTCCTGAAAATGCCCATATACGATTCTTAACTAAGGTTACGATTCTTAACTACGTATACAACAAGTTGTTGCATGTCGAATAACTATAATATTTAGTTTGTTTTCGTGTTTCCCAAAAAAATAAAAAACATCAATTACAGTTTAGGTGAAATATCAGACTGTGCTTTATCCCAGTAAACAAGTTGTATACTCGAAAGGCAGTCAAGGCGACGTATCCGACCATAACACCAGGCGAGCCGATAAAAAAATGTTCGTCTGTCTGTCTCTCGTTTTTAAACGCTTCAAGCTATTTGAATAAACTTCCATAACTTGAAATACCATTAGCAAACCAAAAAGTTTCAGAGATTTATATTTAGAAATGGGCTACTATACGTGTATCTATGATTTATTTTGTGTTATGTTTTCCGAGCTCACGGCATAAAAGTCAACATTTTTAATGGGCTGTCCATATATTAAGAAATCAAGTTTTCGATGTATGTATATCGACTTCAATATAGGGTTGCATTCGGAACATATTGGCGGTGTAATTGCCGCGAAATAAATTTTTGAATAATTGCTTTTAAGAAAAAAACTCTTTATAAAATGATAACGTAATCATTGTCCAAGACACCCTCCCTCCCCATATAATCAAACATAATCATTTCCTTGACACCCGCCAGCTTTCGAAAAATCGAGTTATGGAAGTTCGATTTTAGGAGATACATTTTTTTGTTTGAGCAATCGAAATTCGAGTTAGCGAAGTTAGAGGCAACGGAGTTCGACTGTATTTTTATACCCGTTACTTGTAGAGTAAAAGCGAATATTGTATTTGTTGAAAAGTATGTAACGGGTAGAAGAAAACTTTGTTTCTTACATATAGAAAAAAAATTGTTCCTACGTTAAAAAAATGCATAAAAATAAAAAAAAAATTTTTTTGTGTCTTAAAAAATTTTTATAAAAAAAGAATTTTGAGAAAATATTTGTTAAACTATAGGAATTATTTTCAATTTTCTTAAATTTAAGGCGTTTTTTCTAAGCTGCATTTTCCGGATTTTCTATATTTATAAATACTAAAATTGAAAATAAATTCACTAGCCTCTTTTAAAATGGAGAAAAACGAGTTTAAGTTTAGATAAATTTGTACATATATTGAAATCTACTTTCTAAAATACGATATTTTTTTTTTAACAGTTCCTATTATTAATGCTAAAATTAAGAAAAATACCCTTGTAATCAGAAAAGAATTTTCTCAAATGTTTAGCCTAGGGCGTTAATGTCTTGGAACATCAAACATTGCGTAGCTATTCTGGACCTCAGTTCAAATCCTCTTCTTTTGGAATTGTTCTGTTATTTATTTGTTACTCGACTGACTAGTTACAAAAGCAATTTTATTGCATATTTTTATACCCTTGCAGAGGGTATTATAATTTCAGTCAGAAGTTTGCAACGCAGTGAAGGAGACATCTCCGACCCTATAAAGTATATATATTCTTGATCAGCATCACTAGGAGAGTCGATCGAGCCATGCCCGTCTGCCGTCCGTCTATCCTGTGTGTGCAGCTATTTCAAAAACTAAATACTCTTGAAAACGTTAAAATTATGATTGACTTGCGTGTATGTTTAATTAATTAATTATTCGATAGTTCCTATGGCAGCTATACGATTGTTCCTATGGGAACTTTATGCTATAGTCGTCCGATTTTGATGAAATTTAAAACGTAATTCTGAAATATTTCGTCCTATATTTAAAAACCTTCTTTCTGTAATACATATAAATCTAAATCGTGGGCGATTATCTTAAATCAAAGGCAAATTTTTATGTCTTAGAAAAAAAATTGTTTGAGTGTAAATATACATTTACCATATTAATAATGTTAATTGTAATAATTGTTAGCCGGCTCGAGATCACGATGTTTGAAAAAATAACACCATTTTTTTTAATTTTGGTTATTTGTCAATATATTTCAGATGCTCTTCGGCAAGCGTCTTCAGGACAACTATAAAATAATTACAACGATTTTAATATTCTTAACAAACAGAAAACAATTTACATTTGACATATATATAACTTATACGTCTGCGTTCGGTGACGTGGAGTTGTTAACTAATTTTTCTTTCCCTAGTAAATGTCTATATAAATGAGCGCAATTGTCATTGTCCGTTTTTTAGTTCATCCGTATGTCTGTAGGTGTTTTTATGATATGTAGCATTTCTATGGTGAATCGTTTGGCATAGTATTGTTCTTGTGATAAGATACTCGCCTCTTCGAAGTTCGGAGAGTGATTATTCTTGGCACAGTGGGACATGAGTGCTGTTTTTTGCGCGTTCGTATGGTGTCTAGCTTTGAAGTCCGATTTATTGTTTTGGGTGTTTGGAGTTAAAGTTGATGATTCGTCCGGACTCAATTGGTTTCTTATACCATTTTAATTTTAATCGGTTTCCACGTCTAATTATTACTGAGTCCAAATAAGCTAATTGATTGTTTTCTTCTGGTTCTATTGTAAATTTTATATTATTGGCGAAAAAGTTGAGCATGGTCAGTGTAGTTTTAATGTCATCCTCTTAAATGATTGCGAACAGGTCATCTATGTTACGTATTTGGTCAGTAATCTTGAAGGTCGTCTTAGTTTTTTTAACGTGTTGTCCAGGAGAGTTTCCGTTACAATATCTGCAATAACCGGCGAGGCTGGCGATCCCATAGGCATTCCTTTTAATTGTGTGTAAAAATTGTTTCCAAATTTGAAATATCTGTTTTCTTGAATACAAAATTATATTATGTCAATAATTATTGTTTTCGGTATTTTTCTGTGTTTTTGTATTATCCTTGAGATAAGTTCCATTTTTAATAGTTTCTCCACAATTTCGTTATTTTTTGTTTGTAGTCTAGAGGTGGGGTCTTTCCTTAATGTCCTGTATGTGTTTATATCCTTAAATATGTCCTTCTTTTTTGGTTGTAGTCATCTTTGTTCATAGCTACCGTCTTGTTACCTTTGTCTGTGGTCAATATTAAAATATCATCATTTTCTTTAAAAAATCTCATTGTTTGTCCCACTGTGTCTAATATTGCACGATCAAATGCACTTTCTTTGTTTGATGTTTTGTGGTCTTTGATAAGCAAAGAGAATTGGGTTCGCGCCTCTTCTTGTTTCTCTTTGTCAATAATAGTTTTGAGGATTTCCTCTCCGTCCGCAATGTATTTTAAGAGAGGGAATTTCTTCTTCTCTATTGTTTAGATAAGAGTTGTGGGCTGGCGGTATAAACTTGAATTGTTCTCTGTTTGTCAACAAGCCAAACAGTGATACCGTGGCACACTACCAACACAAGAAAGAAGACTAAACTATTTTCGACTTGAGTACTAGGCTTTCACATGCAGATTATAGTTATTCCTACGCAACGAAAGTTTATTTAAAAACGTGGCCACGCCCACTCTAACTCCTAAAAAATCGCGAAATTTCTGGGTTTTCAAATTGGTTAACTGAGTAACGGGTGTCTAAAAGTCGAGGAACTCGACTATATCGTTTCTTCTTGTTTGATTTATATTATTTTTTCTTTGCAACAATGATTTACTGTAAATCACAAATGGTAATTATACCCTTGCAGAGGGTATTATAATTTCAGTCAGAAGTTTGCAACGCAGTTAAGGAGACATCTCCCTATAAAGTATATATATTCTTGATCAGCATCACTAGGAGAATCGATCTAGCCATGTCCGTCTGTCCGTCTGTCAGTCTGTCCGTCTGTCCATCCGTCTGTCCGTCCGTCTGTCCGTCCGTTTCTACGCCATTTAGTGATGGTAAAATATTTCCGATATTACGGTTGAAATTTCTTCAAAATCGGACGACTATAGCATATAGTTCCCATAGGAACAATCGGAAAAATAAATGAAAAAAAATTATAACGTTTCTGTTTTTTAATTTTTTGTTTTGTTCTTCAACATATAGCAATGTTTAATTATTTCAGAATTATGTTTTAAATTTTATCAAAATCGAACGTCTATATCATATAGCTCCCATAGAAATGATAAAAATATATAAAATAACTATCAAATAATTGAGCTGCAAATCATCATAGTTTCAATGTTTTTAAACATATACGCAAGTAAATCATAATTTTAATGTTTTCAAAAATGTTTAATTCTTGCAATAGCTGCAAGGGTATATGAACTTGTTTTATAGTAATTTATAGTAATTTAGCATGCCTAAAGTATAATTAAACTACTTTTTAAGAGATAAAACCGAAAATATTGTAAAATGTAATCTATATTTATAGTTTATTTTACAGTTGAAAGCTAGGCAACTAAGTTTTATAAAATGTGCAACTGTGCTAAAGCAATAAAATTTATTTTGCACACAGAATATGTTTGTACTAAAAAATGTTCACTTGCTTTTAACAATAAAATACATTTTTAAATAAACTTTTCTTAAAATTAAAATTATATATACAAATTTGATTCAACAATAATTTAATTTTATATTAATTATATTTTATATTTTTCATACTAAATTTTTAATACAATTTATACTTGTTGTATTGTATTTAAATTATCAATTTGAAATTAATTCGAAATAAATAATTTAGTTTTCTGTGTGTACGTAAAATATAAAAGAAAAATATCACGCTTATGATATCGCGTGTAATATAAGGCCAATAGCATCCATATATTTTTATGTCACGCAAGTTACTACTACTATTTGCAATTCTAAATCTCCCGTTACTCTTTGGAGTCATATAATATTATTGTATTTGCTTAAAAGTGCCTAACAATTAGACACCATTTTCTATAAAATAAATATCAGACCTTTTTCGGTATTCAATTCCGAACATTAAACTTGAATTTTATTAGAGTTTGGATCAGTTTTTTTGCAAATAAGCAAGCTTGTTGGCAATATCGTTACCATCTGTAAGGTTATGGGAAATACAAATATTTTTCTAAAATAAAGAAAATAAAATTTGTCTATATTTTATAAGTATTTCTAGAAAAACGAAAATATTTTTTGAATTTTAAAAAGTTTTCTTAAAAAATACATTTTTAGAAATTATTTTCTAAGATGTAGAAATCCCTTATCTTTTTCTTGTTTCGTTCAGTTTTAATACGAATTTCGGCTCTCATTTGTTCAGTAAGGCAATGCTAGTGGTCTCTTTGGAATATCAAATCCGGGAAATAGCCTCCTGACACGCCTCGTTCTGCAGAGAAATGGTAGGCATTTTTACGGAGTGCGAACTTAGGTGACAGCGAGTAATGGTGTAATCAGTGTTGGGAATGGTAGTAGTTTTTTGGATCTAGATAACGTACAATGTATTTGAGATAATGAGTGCCTAGGTGAGGTGAAGGCCTCACAATTTGTCAAGTTTCTAGGTAAGAAACAAATTACAAAAACATTTCTAATGCTATGTATAGGCTTTTAAGTCTGGTTGTATAAACATGTATAAAGAAACGTCTTGCGGAAATAACTTTTATTTTGCAGGGAAATTATGCTACTTTTTATAAGCATATTGGCGAAATAATACAAAATACAATTTAGTGGTAACAAGCTTATTTGACAACAACAAAACAACAAGTATTTCAGTGCCCAAATACCTAACATTTAACATTTTTTAAAGATAAATAAAAATCTTCAACCAGGTATGGTGAAATGTAATCTCACATTTTTTACCTAGATAAGGTAAAAGGTTTAAAAAAAATGTAAATAGATACGTACCCAGGATCTAGGTACACCCCAACACTAGACTAATAGAGTTAAGGGCAAAACTTCGTTTAATACTCGTTACTTAAAAAGTAAAAGTTTATATTGTATTCGTTGAAAATTATTTAACAAATAAACGGAACCGTTTCCGACCCTATAAAGATCATAACCAGCTTTGCTTTTTAGTTTTATTATATCAATTATATTGATTATGGTCCCTGCAAAAAGCTCTTGTCAATCATTACGCCAAAAACTTAATATTTGAGTTAAACTTCAAACATTGGCAATAGTGGCTTTAAACGCGGAAAAAAATAATTTTAAGTAATATTTTATAGGTA